>NW_022436942.1:37696102-37958929 GCF_009761245.1 Sapajus apella
TTAATAAATGGTGTTGGGAAAACTGGCTAGCCATGTGCAGAAAGCAGAAACTGGACCCCTTCCTGACACCTTACACTAAAATTAACTCTAGATGGATTAAAGACTTAAACATAAGACCTAACACTATAAAACCCTAGAAGAAAATCTAGGCAAAACCATTCAGGACATAGGCATAGGCAAGGACTTCATGACCAAAACACCAAAAGCATTGGCAACAAAAGCCAAAATAGACAAATGGGACCTAATCAAACCCCACAGCTTCTGCACAGCAAAAGAAACAGTCATTAGAGTGAATCAGCAACCAACAGAGTGGGAAAAAATTTTTGCAATCTACCCATATGACAAAGGGCTGATATACAGAATTTACAAAGATCTAAAACAGATCTACAAGAAAAAAACAAGCCCATTGAAAAGTGGGTGAAGGATATGAACAGACATTTTACAAAAGAAGACATACATGAGGCCAGCAAACATGAAAAAATGCTCATCATCACTGGTCATTAGAGAAATGCAAATCAAAACTACATTGAGATACCATCTCACGCCAGTTAGAATGGCGATCATTAAAAAATCTGGAGACAACAGATGCTGGAGAGGATGTGGAGAAATTGGAACGCTTTTACACTGTTGGTGGGAGTGTAAATTAGTTCAACCATTGTGGAAGACAGTGTGGCGATTCCTCAAGGACATAGAAATAGAAATTCCATTTGACCCAGCAATCCCATTACTGGGTATATATCCAAAGGATTACAAATCATTCTACTATAAGGACACGTGTACACGAATGTTCATTGCAGCACTGTTTACAATAGCAAAGACCTGGAACCAACCCAAATGCCCATCGACGATAGACTGGATAGGGAAAATGTGGCACATATACACCATGGAATATTATGCAGCCATCAAAAACGATGAGTTTGGGTCCTTTGTAGGGACATGGATGAACCTGGAAACCATCATTCTCAGCAAACTGACAGAAGAGCAGAAGATCAAACACCGCATGTTCTCACTCATAGGTGGGTGTTGAACAATGAGAACACATGGACACAGGGAGGGGAGCACTACACACTGGGGTCAGTTGGGGGGAAATAGGGGGGGGAGGGTGGGGTGTGGGAAGCTGGGGAGAGATAGCAAGGGGAGAAATGCCAGATGTAGGTGATGGGGAGGAAGGCAGCAAATCACACTGCCACGTGTGTACCTATGCAACAATTTTGCATGTTCTTCACATGTACCCCAAAACCTAAAATGCAATAAAATAAATGGGAAAAAAAAAGAAAGAAAATTACTATGTAAATTATGGTGTAGCACATTATTCAATCTTTTAAATAAACTTGATTGAGAGCTTTAATGATATAAAAAATGCTTATGATATAGCATGAATCAGTTTTTCTAATTTTACACAGAGAATGAAATAAAGTATGTGAACAATAATCAGAGAGGGAAAATACACCAAAATATGAAGAATGCATATCTTCAAGTGGCCTAATGATCTATTTTTATTCTTTTGTTGACATTGGCATATATATTTTATATTTTGCAAGTCTTCTTGAAAACAATGTATTATCTTACAGTTATGAAACACACTTTTGAAAAGGTGACTTTTAATTTTTCATCAATGTTAACCTTTGTCTTGTTATGAAATACTTCAGGAAATATTGTTAGGTATCTAAACTGCAGTAGGCAAAAAGTTGTTAGGAGAATGAATTTGACAGCAGCTCTTCAGACACATTAGTAATCTAGTTAACATAAAGACATAAAGCAATAAAAGAGCTTATCATCTCTTGCCTGGATTATTACAACAGACTTTCACTGCATCTCTGTCTCCTGTATCCCACCCTTCAGTTTATTTTCTGCACTGTTGCCAGAACGCTCTGTCTAAAGCACCAATTTGATCATGCCTTTTCCTTGCTAAACTTATTTGGCTCCCCTTGGCCTGAAGCACTGATTCTCAACCGTAAGTGCACAGTAAAGTCACCCTGCCAAGTTTTTTTTAAAGCTCCAGTGCCCAGACCTTCCTCCCCACCATAAAGCACTGGAGTTGCTGATTTAACTAGTCTTACGTAGTGCCAAAGCGTCTATGTTTCAAAGCTACCAGAATTAAGCATCTTAGAATGGCATATAATGTCATTCCAGGGAAAGGCTGTGCTATGTTTCCAGCCATCTCTTACAATTTTTTCTAAGTAGACTCTGAATTTTAGGCAGTTCTTTGAAAATATCATAATATTTCACAATTCTATGTTTACCTATGATTTTTCTTCTCATTGTTACCTGGAGTTCTCCTACTTATTTTTCAAAATTCTATCCAGTCACTCACTGATAAAGCCTTCTCTGTCTTCTCTAAGTCAGAGGTAGGTGCCTCTATCCACAGTAGGGGAAGAAGGAGCCCATATACGGCAAAACATGGAGAGATTGAGTCCTGCAGCACAGTGAGCTGCTACAAAAAAGTAGGAGGTGATAGAAGATTTTGACATTTCAAAGGTAGAATCATCACTTGATAGAGCCCTCAGTATACTGTTTGGTAAATGTTCTTTTTTGTTTCTTTCTCCCACATCATACTGGAAGCTCTTTGAAGGCAAGAATTTTATCATGTGGATCTTTCTGTATCTTAGCACTTAGTCCAACGTCAGGCATTTTGTAGGTACTCCAGCAATGTTTTTTAAAATAAATATAAGAAATAACCCTTAATCCAGTGTATATTAAATGCCAAATGTATGGTACAAAACATATGGTAGGAATTTGAAGGAGAGCAAGATTTCTGGGTAAAGTCTTCATTGCATCACAGTACAAGGGGAAGCTTTGGGTTCAGTTAGAATAGGGTGCCATTTACTAGGTGGGTGACTATAAACAAATGACTTAATTTTTCTAAAGCTTCATTTCCCCAAGTGTTGTGAGGATAGCCATCTTGATTTCACAGGTTGCCTGGACAATCTGTAATGGGCCTGGCAGGTACAGGTTATCAGTGAACGCTGGCTCCTGTTCCACTTCTTTATTGTTTATTCCATTGTAATTCACACCTTCTCTATCAGCTATATGCTCCTTGGAGGCAGCGACAATATGTTACTTACAAGCACTATTTGATAGTATAGAACAATACTTACCACAACCGTTTTTGAAATAAAGAGAAATTATATAAGGTTGAAGGATGGGTTCCTTTTTTTTTTTTTTTTTTTTTTAGATGGAGCCTCATTCTGTCACTCCAGGCTGGAGTTGCAGTGGTGTGATCTCGGCTCACTGCAACCTCCACCTCCCAGGTTCAAGAGATTCTCCTGCCTCAGCCTCTGGAGTCGCTGAGATTACAGGAGCCCACCACTACACCTAGCTAACTTTTGTATTTTCAGTAGAGACAGGGTTTCACCATGTAGTCCAGGCTGGTCTCAAAATTCTGACCTAATGATTTGCCTGCCTCAGCCTCCTAAAGTGCTGGGATTACAGGCATGGTTTGCATTTTTTAATATATAAAATGCAGCCTGGAATGCATTTTAATACATAAAAATGTAGCAAGATGGTGAAAGGAAGTAATACTGACAATGAAAGTGAAAAAATGAAGTGTGGAGAGTAAAATGTAGAGGTCCCAGAGGAAAAGTCAACTCAGTGAAGGAGATGATTCAAGTAAGAGATTTAGCAGAAGAGTGTTCAGAAAAGAAGTGGTAAATCTTGTTGTGAAATGATAAAAATAGAAGAATTTGAGCTATTAATCATTATATAACAGGGAGCCACAGAAATATTTTAAGCAGAAGTGTAACATGCTCTTCAGCTCAAGGTTCAAGATTATTCCTAAGATGTGTGGAGGGTGAAAGGGAGGTAAAACAGATTTTAAGCACTGAGATTACTTGCAAGAACTATCATTAGTATTAATTATTGATATTATATAGCCCTGAAATAAAGAGACATCAAAAGAAATAAACATGAAGCATTGGACAATTAATATTACATTTATAGGGAAAGACATAAAGAGCATGCAAAGTAAGAAAATTGAAAAATAAGCTTCAGAACTGAGAGGGAAGATCAACTCAGCATTAGACAAATGGCTGTTGTATATCCAAATAAATGACCAGTAGGTATTTGGGGAGGTAGGACTAGATGGACTCTGTAATTACATAATTATTATCTAATTAATAGATAAGTTGCAAGATAAGAGTAGATGAGGACACTGACTCAAAATGAAAAAGACAGTGGAAGCAGGCCAAAGTTTGTCTTTCAGGAGAACAAACTAATAGATGTTAGGAACCAATAAAAAGCATACAACCTTTGCATGTTTTGCTGAATTCTGATCTTTGTTTTGTTTTGTAACTAGAAACAATGCATCAGGGAAAAGCTGAATCCCATCTCTGGATCCATTTAAGGCAATCATTTTAGGAATTTGATAAATGATTTCCTGTCATGTATAGGAACATGCTAGAACATGGAATTCTGCCAGGATGATTCATGATTTACTTTCCTAAAACCACATAGTGATTTTTTAATATTCATATGGATAAAAGTTCATAATGAGTTAATGATATTCCTTAAGTTTATCTCCTATAAAATAATTAGAATTACATAGAAATTTTACCATACACTTTACAATAATTCTTAGTTAATTTCCTTGGATATAAATGAAATTAAAAGGCAGTAGTATTATCATTTTAATCTGAAATAATTATGAATTATTCAAAAAGTGCCATTTTCAGCATTCTTCCATCTGTGCCTTTGATCTGGATGAACTGATGGGCATTCCATCCTTTACAAATTAATCTCCAATTAAAAGTTCCTTCTTGGGATGTGGGTGCTGATAATTTTAATAAAGAACCATGAAATGAATTATTTCATTGCTACTTGGATATAGCAGACTTTCATGGGTTCTCACATGTAGGGTTTTTAAAAATAAAATTCAAAGTAACCCAAAACAACTAGGTATGTTACTTAAAAGTATGTTGCTCAAATGAAAATATCTTTTCTGTGCACATGTTCATGTCAGCTTAAAAATTAAATGCATAGATATTTCCTACTGAATAAGCACTCTAGTCTATCATTTCTTTTTCTCTTTTCAAAAAGATTATATCCTTTTAAAAATGAAATACCACTGAAACATCCTGTGTAATATTGGAATGCTTTTTATAAAAAACAAACAAACAAAAAGGCAATGGAAAATTACAAGCTTGCAAACCTAGGTTCTACAACACAGAAGTTTCTTAAATTTATAAAAAGTGGTATAGGAAGAAAGAGAGAACAATTTTCTCTGAATTGTACCATATGTGCAAACTCAGTTGCATGGAAAATTGTCTTAGACTAGAAGCTGCTTTGACAAACACAAAGACTCCTGCTTAAACGCCAAGAGGCTCTGGCAATCTCCTCATAGTACTGCAGTTAGCTGACAGACAGATGTTAAACAAAGCTCCTTCACTCTGTGACTTCCTATTGATATGCTTCATAAACACCTTTCTTCCTAAAACAATAGGCAAAGAACAACCTGGAAGCCTTCTTTGCAATTCATAGATGATAATGTTGACAGTCTTAATCCTAGCTCCTTAAGGGTGTTTGTCCGTGAACTATCAAACTGTAAAATATACAGTTTACATCATAAAATTTTTGCTTCCACACATGCAAGTCACGGGTGAATTGGTAAACAAGAAAATTTCCTATATTTTGAGAGAAATAGTAGAAACATGAATAAAAGCCTTTTGTAGCAAGATCCCATTTGAAAAATGGGAACTAAGGGGAAACTAATCCTCATTAATGATTTTAATTAAGTCTCTAACCATCTATTTATTTTCATTGCAGTTAAGTGAACAGATAGCTGCCCAGAGGCAGAGACTGTGCTTGTAAGTACTGTGGCTATGAGATTTGAGAAAGATTCCCACAAACCCCGCTCTGTGCTGGTACCTTCCACTTCCCTTTGAAGATGGTCTTCTCAGGAATGTCCAACTTACGCACTGTTTAATGGGTCTCTACTTTGAAAATGATGTTGCAGGGGATCCAAAGAATCATCTTCCTCACATCTTACCTGGAGAAAGTAATGTTCTATAGTAGATTCTACGTTTATCCAAGCACAAAGGAAAAATGATTTTCCGTACTTAACAAGAAAGCCATCGGGATGGAGGATGGTAGGAGTGAGCAAGAAAGATGCAGTCATGCCCTCCTGGCGTGACATCAGGGTAGGAGCCCACAGAGCTGAGCCCCTTAAGAGGAGCTCTCATTGTCATTTGCCTCCCACACATTTCTAAATAGTTTTCTTATATATGCAAAGCAAAAATTTTTCATTTTTTCCCCCAAGAAATAAAGGTCAACTATGTTGGAGACAATATAAGTGTTCTTAGGTAGCTTTTTGATAAAAGAAAAATAATTTCATATACATTTCTTTTATTTTTCTTAAAACTTTTACTTCTACATCTCAGAGATGCTTGACTTCTGAGCAAACCTAAAGCTACTAGGAGCTGAACCAGTTAAACAGTAGAACATGTAGAAGCATTTCTGTTTTCCCTATTTTATATTTACTGATCTAATTCACAAATACCCTAAACTTAAAATAGAGAAAAATTAGTAATAGGAGAAATACTTTTTGGAAATCTTTTGTAACACATTCTATAAAATCCCCTAACTGGTAAAAGACTAGCTGGTCTTTAAAAACTTGGGGGCAAAATCAGAATTGGGAAAATAAAATATCTCCATAGAATCAAAGGCAACTGTCCTGTATTCCGCAACTATGTAAAGCGGGATTAAAAGCAGGCTGGAGTTGAGTTTGAAATAACTGATCCATACCCTTGAGACACCACTGCTGAATATTTATCAAATGTTTTATCTCTAAAGGGTACATTGACTTTTTCCTGAAAAATTCAGTAGTATCATCACCAAGCAGACTAAAATGACAAACTAGCAAAGGCCAGACTATTCTTTCTCTCTTCAAAATCTTAAGTGAATGCTGACTCTCAAAGAAGTCACTTTCTCCTTAGTCTTAGAACTTTGTAACCTGAACTTTTTCTGACACCATGAGGACTACAATAGCACTGCTTTACACAGTTACCAATGCCTTCTTAATTGTTCACCTAGAATCTGACCCTAAAATAACCAAAACTTTGGAGATCAAAGCAAGTTTGAGGTCCCCCTGAAAATTAAAGGTAAAGTGAAGAATCAAGGAAAATTGAGAGGGACAACCCTTCCTACCCAATCCCTTTTATACAAGCTCTAGAAAGGTTGTCAGTACTATGAACCAAGGACTTGCAATTCCACTGGCTGTTATGCTTATAGGATGAGCTTTGTTTAAAAAGGGGTAAAAATCCAAGAGTATATAGGGATGCTCTCTCTTCCCTGGAGCAATGTTTAAAAGGATGCTGGGAAAATAAAATGAAGATAAAGAAAACTGTTTTCCTGTATAAAAGGCTAGATATTTTATTGTCTATCTCCTCTCTCTCTTTCTCTCTTTTCTCTTTGATTCTCATACTAGCTTCAAAATAGAATGGATCCTGAAGGTTTTCTCAAGGCCTTGGGGGGGAATGCTCTGTCTAGTTTTCCATCTACCCCACCCTATACTGTTTGATTGCTTGTTTATTTACTTTTGTAAGGAGACAAACAAGTTCTCTTGGGGAAGACCATTTCCTATGGAAATGCCTTGAGAATTGAATATAAAGCCACAGCCTGGAACAAAAACCATTATTCTTCATGATTATTTTTCTGTTGGGAAGCTTATATAGATGTGTGGTTAATTTAGAACAAGTCTAAATAGTATGATTTTATTTTAACTTCAGCTTCCTCATGATGATATTTGTACCAGGAACCTAGGCCTACAAATAGCACCTGAAGCCAGCACATATCAGAGACCAAGGCCCACAGTGTATTGTTATTCAGGGTCCAGGAACTCATTAGTCAGTAGGTCATGAATCCTGCCAGGTCTTCACTGCAACAGGGCAGCACTGAGTTCAATGTGAAGTCCCCCAGTCGCTGCATTCTCCCTCTCCTAAGTGCATATATTTCTCTGTGCCACTTGGCTACTGCAGAAGTGTGGGGAGAAGGGATGGCAAAAGCACTTGAAGCTGGTGTCTCCGTATGTCACATGCCACCACCAGTCCACTGGCCTCACACCTAGCTCAGCACAAGGACTTGCCTAGGAGTTGCAGTCCCTGTGTCCTAGGCCTGAAAAAAATGTTCATTAACAGTCCCAGAGCACTCCAGCTTTCAAGCCAGGTATTGCCTTCCTCTCTATAGCTATAAAAGTCAGAGGCCGGGCGTGGTGGCTCACGCCTGTAATCCCAGCACTTTGGGAGGCCGAGGCGGGTGGATCACGAGGTCAAGAGATCAAGACCATCCTGGCCAACATGGTGAAACCCCGTCTCTACTAAAAATACAAAAAAATTAGCTGGGCATGGTGGCATATGCCTGTAGTCCCAGCTACTGGGGAGGCTGAGGCAGGAGAATTGCTTGAACCTGGGAGGTGGAGGTTGCAGTGAGCCAAGGTCATGCCACTACACTCCAGCCTGGCACCTGATGACAGAGAGAGACACACTATCAACAGAAACAAAAAAAAAAAAAAAGTCAGAGATGGCATCTTCCTTCACTGGAAGGCTATTTTGCCTCTATTAAAAATTTGTTGTTTATTGTAGCCATCTTCATCAATTCTCTTAGCTAGATCTTCTGGTTAACTTGCTCCAGCTTCTCCATCAGCACTTTCTGCTTCACCCTGCACTTTGATGTTATGAAGATGGCTTCTTTCTTAAACCTTCCGAACCAATCTTTGCTAGTTTTAAACTTTATTTATCCAGCTTCCTCGCCTCTCTCAGCCTTTATAGAAGAGAAAAGAATTAGGCTTTAGCTTAAAGAGATATTGTGGCTGGTTTGATCCTCTATCCAGACCAATAAAACTATCTCTAGATAACTGAGAAGTCTGCTTCACTTTCTTATTATTCATGTATTCACTTGGGGGGGGCACTTTTAATTTCCTTGAAGGACTTTTCATTTACATGCAGAACTTAGGTGCAAGAGGCCTAGTTTCAGCCTATCTCAGCTGTCGACATGCCTTCCTCAGTAAATTGAATCATTTTTAGTATTTTATTTAAAGTGAGACATATGTGATTCTTGCTTTCACTGGAATATTGTGGCCATTGTAGAGTTATTAATTGTCCTAATTTTAATAGTGTTGTGTCTTAAAGAATAGGAAGGTCTGAGGCAAGAGAGAGAGACAGGGAAAAAGCTGGTTTGTGGAGCAGTCAGAACACAAACAACATTTATCAATTAAGTTATTCACTCAAAGCAATTACAATAGGAACATCAAAGATCACTGATCAGAGATCGTCATAACAGATATAAATAATAAATAATTTGAAATATTGCAAGAATTACCAAAGCATGATACTGAGAAGTGAAGTGACTGCATGCTATTAGAAAAATGGCATTGATAGACATTCTTGACATATGGTTGCCACAAGCTTTCAGTTTGCAGGAAACAGTGTCTGCGATGCATGATAAAGTGAGGTGCAATAAGGTTAAGGATGCCTGAACTGAATTAGGCCCTGAGAAAATATAAAATAATACTACCCATAATGAAATTACAACATATTTAACAAGATTAAAATACACATAAATATAATAAATAGTATTAATACTAAGTGGAATGAGAGAAGTAACCAAGGCTTAAATCCTTACAGTTTCCCTGAGGAGGAAAATATTTTTTCCATTTAGGGTTACGGAGGAGGGCTCCAAGAAAGAGTAGACTTTGAGCAGAGTCTTGATGAATCAACACGGTATCAGCAAAGTTCACATTAATAGTTATTCCTTGTCATAAGAGTGATAGAGGAAAGGTATGTAAAATTGAAACTTATGAGTATACTTGAAAAATGGAAAAAGAGTCTAGTTTGAGAATACTTAGTGAACAGCAGGATTATAACTCTAAACTTGGAATGGGGTCAGTTCGTGAAGAACTTGAGTACTCACCTGAGCTCTTCGTGTTTTAGTCTGAAGAAAATGTGGGTCTGGCCATGATTTTGGAACAAAGGTTCAAACTAATGATTCAGACTGTTTCATCTGATAATGTCTGCTTACTATGCCTTCCAAGACCACTATTACTTCCTAGCTCTAGTATTAGGAGAAATACCTAATGTAGATGATGGGGTGATGGTTGCAGCCAACTACCATGCCACGTATACACCCATGTAACAAAGCTGCATGTTCTGCATATGCACCCCAGAACTTAAAGTACAATAAAAATAAACAAGAAAAAAGAAGAGCCTCTTTGTTTGCTCTTAAATATGTTTCAATAGTACTTTCAGAGTAATCTCCACATAACACAAAATGGACCATGCCCTATCCAAACCCTTCAATGGTTCCTCAGTATTTATGTGATAAAGAAAATGATTTTATGTGACTTCCCAGACCTTCCATAGCTGGAAGCCTACCTCTGCTTCAGTATAATGTTGTTTCACTGTCTACATGAAAAGTAAATCATATATTTGGGAGAGAATGTAATAAAACAAAGGAAAATTGAAGTTGACTTTATGCTGGGTGAGGCTAAAAACAGTGGTAATCATTTAAATAGCTAAACTAGAAGAAAGAAAGCTGATCCATTAGAAAAAAGGGATAAACATTTTGTATTTCTACTTGTTGAATGCGAGAAACTAAAACTTTACTAGGCTCAAATCTTTTCATATGCAGTTAATACATGGGGTCCAGAACTCAGCTGTCAGAAGAAGTAGATCTAGAAATTCAGCATTGATAATTTTCAGCATAACGATGAAAGTGAAAGTTACATGCTTATCAAAATTGACAGGGGTCCAGGAACGGTGGCTCATACCTGTAACCCCAGCATTTTGTCAGGCTGAGTTGGGAGGATTGCCTGAGCCTGGGAAGTTGAGGGTATAGTGACCCATGATCGCACCATAATACTCAAGCCCAGACAGCAGAGCAAGATCCTGTCTGAAAAAACAAACAAATAAAAATTTTAAAATTGTCAGGGAAATTATGTAGAAAGTAAGAGGAGCCAAAGATTGATTGACTATAATGTGTACAATTAGTGAATGGATGTAAGATGTACCTAGGAAAACAAACAAACAAACAAAAACAAACTCCTTACCAGAGAGGATTTCTGTAACAAATTTCTCTAAACTAGAATGCGACACACGCCACACACCTTCAGGTATGCACTCACTAGCACACACATACTACTCCACCTCCCATCTCCCTGCCCTGCTTTATTGTTCTTAGAAGAACTTTTCACCATCATTTATTTATTCTAACCATGTGTAATATATGTCTCCCTTCATGATAACAGAGACTTTGTTTTATTCTCACAATATTCCTGCTTCTGGAAAAGTGCTTAGTGCATGGAGAGATTTTAATATATCCTTATTAAAATGGCCAAATAAAAAACAAAAAGCATAAACCTAGATGATACTGAAATCTTTTCTTCTATTTTTTTTTTTTTTTTTTTTTTAACACAGGGTCTCACTCTGTTGCCCAGACTGGAGTGCAGTGGCTTGATCATGGCTCACTGCAGCCTCCTGGGCTCCAGCAATCCTCCCACCTCACCCTCTCAAGTAACTGGGATTACAGGCATGCACCATCATGCCCAGCTAACTGAGACATTTTCTAGCAATACTATTTCAGCATTTGGGAATGGAGAAAATGAATAATTCACACAGAGTCACTCAGGATTCTGCATGGAGAAATTCTTAAGAGCTATCAGAGATATTGTTGAAAAAAATGGGTCATGAAACCAAACTAAGTAAAGAGGCAGATAAGACTAGAGGGGATGATGGGCTTGTAGAGAAAGGAGACTGAAGAACCTGAGACCAAAAGAACAAAGAATAGCATTTGCAAGCATGAGGACATGAGAAAGGAGACAGTAGGTAGATTGTAGTGAGGGGCAAGACTTGTTAAATTCAAGATACTGCTTTAGCTCATTTTTCTTTCTCAGTGATGTATTTTTTAACTATTTCTCTGTCTTCAACAGTTTCTTACTTAAATTAAATATATTGAGTGTCTGTCTCTAAAGAAGAATTCAATGAAATTCAATGAAAGTTAGTTATTATCTTTTATGTATATTTGCAGAGGGCTTCTCCACAAGTTTCCTGACTTACTTCCCTAGATTACTCAAGATTTATAATTCTAATGCTGACCTCAGGCATCTCAGATTTAACTTACTCAAAATAAAATTTAGCAGTCTTCTTCAAGAAAAAGTTTTGCTCTTTCCCAGTGTCACAGTAAATAGCATCGTATACCCAGGTATACAAGTTAAAGGATAAGAATGATTATTTTCTTTTTCGGCCATAGTCATACTCAGTCACCATATCCTACCAGTTTCCATTCAGAAATTTCTCCAAAATTGGATACCCATTCATCCATTCTACTGCCTATCTCATTTAGGCACCCACCATTATTCTCCTAAACTATTAGAGCAACCTTTTGTTCCAGTCATCAGCTGTATATACATATCACTGTCCACACGAAGAATAAATGATGTATTTGGGAGAGAATCTGAAGAGCATTTTAAAATGTGAAAACTGATTTAAGTAGATGGAATACAAAGAAGGGAAATTGCAGTTGACTTTATGCTGGATGACTCAGAACCCATTTTCTACACTGTCGTCATTACTATTTTTTTTAAATTTCCATCATATCACTAACACTTAAGATATCTGATGGCTCCTAATTGGCCATGGGATAAAAACTATTATTTCATTTACTATATTTACTCACTGTGCCAGTGTCAAGGGACTATGATGAATAAGGCGGTTGTGATCTGCCCTTCCTATCTTAGCTTTCCTTTACTTCATGCTCTTCTATAGCACTTCATTGCCATGCCCTCTCTTTTCTTCATGTTGTATTTATCAATATCCAAGAACATTCCAGGACTTTGCACGATTTATTGTCTTTGTACATGCAGATCCCACTATCTAAGAAATAGTACCTGCCAACATTCAAATGAGAAATGTCTCAAATTCAAATATACATACATACAGATATATAAATATATATGTTTTACAGAATGAATGGCATTTGAGATATTTCTCAAATAGCCAAGATATTTTTTTTTCTTATCTATCCCAGGACTCTGCTTATGCTATTATAATACATAATCATGTTAATCTTTCTCTTTCCACTTTATTATGATCTCCTGCCAAAATTTATTATACCCAAAGCCTTACACAGTACCTGACACAAAGTATACACTGAATGAATGGGAAGCAGTACTGGGAAGCATATGAGTATACTGGTGATAGGATAAAGCCAATAGAAAGTGATAAACACAGATTTTGGGGAGAAACATCCCTAATTTGAATTCTAAAATCACTGCTGCAATTTGGTTGTAATACTTGAGCTAGTCACCTAATGTTTTGTGTGTGTGTGTGTGTGTGTGTGTGTGTGTGTGTGTGTTTGTTTTTTTACTTATTATGATAGAAATCTTGCCAAGAGTCAACAAGAATAGTGTTATGAACCATCCCCATGCATTCATCACCTATTATCAGTAATTACTAATACATCTAATCTTATTTAATCTACACTCAATGTATTTTTTCTTCTCTCCATCTGAATTTTTTGTTGTTGTTGTTTGTTTTTTGTTTTGTTTTGTTTTGTTTTTTGACAGGGTATCACTCTGTTGCCCAGGCTGGAGTGCAGTTGCACGATCTCGGCTCACGGCAACCTCTGCCTCCCAGGTTCAATCAACCACCGCCTCCTGGGATCAAGCTATTCTCCTGCCTCAGCTTCCCGAGTAGCTGGGATTCCAGGCATGCACCAGCAGCCTGACTAATTTTTGTATTTTCAATAGAGTCAGGGTTTCACCATGTTGATTGGGCTGGTCTTAAACTCCTGACTCAGGTGATCCATCCACCTCAGCCTCCGAAAGTGCTAGAATTACAGGGATGAGCCACCTTGCCTGGCTATCCAATGTATTTTGAAGCAAATCTCAACTTTATAAACTTTTTAAATTTAACCCATAAATACTTTAGCACGTATCACTAAAAGATAAGGATGCTCTATGTTTTATAAGATCTTATCATGTCTCAAAAAATTAATAATTTATTAATATCATCAAATGATGATGATATCTGAACTAAATATCCATTTAGTTCAGATTTCCCCAATTATCTCTAAATACGCATACATGTTTTCTAAACCACTAGATTGTTTGAATCAGGATCCTAATGATTTTCACACTTTATGTGTTGATATGTCTTTTAAGTATATTTTGATTTGTAAGTTTCTTCTTTCTCTCTCTTATATCCTCCTCCCTATTTATCTGTTGAAGAAACTGGGCTTGTAGAGCTGTGTTTCTCAAACATTAATGTAACTGTCAATAATCTAAGGGTATTGTTAAAATGCAGAATCTAACTCAGTAGGTCTGGATTAAGACCAAAAAGTCTGCTTTTTTTTTTTTTTTTGAATTAAAAAAAAAAACATTGTTTTTTTTCTACAAGAAACATATTTCAAGTATAAAGACACACATAAAGGGATGGAAAAAGACATTCCATACCAGTGGAAACCAAAAAGGAGGAAAAACAGCTATAATTATATCAGACAACATAGATTTCAAACAAAAACTATAAGAAAAGACAAGGTCACTATATAACGGTAAGGGGGTCAATTTAGCAAGAGGATATAACCATTTTAAATATACATACACCCAACCCTGGAACACCCAGACACACAATGCAAATATAATTAGAACTAAAGAGAAAGACTCCAATACAATAATAGCTGGAAACTTCAACACCCCACTTCCAGCAATGGACAGATATTTCAAACAGAAAATCAACAAAGAAACATCATACTTAAAATGCACTGTAGACCAAATGGATCTAATAGACATTTATAGAACATTTATTCTAATGATTGTAGAGTACATATTCTTTTCCTCAGCACATGAATCATTCTCAAGGATAGACTATATGTTAGGTCACATAACAAGCCTTAAAATATCCCCCCAAAATGAGAATATCAAGCATCTTCTCCGACCACAATGGAATAAAACTATAAATCAATTTACGATAGGAATTTTAGAAACTATATGAATACATGGAAATTAAACAACAATATGCTACTGAATGACGAGTGGGTCAAAGAAGTCTGCATGTCTAATAAGTTCTCATGTAATGCCAAAGCTGCTAGTCCATGGGTCGTATTTGAGAAACAAGACTGTAGAATATCTCACATTCTGGATTTTGCTTATTTCATCTTCTTAATCTAATCTGCCATGTTACCCAGTACTTTGTGACACCCTGTAAAACAATAAACCTATTGTTGCTGGGTACAGTGGCTCACACCAGTAATCCCAGTACTTTGGGAGGCCGAGACGGGCGGATCACCTGAGGTCAGGAGTTCGAGACCAGTCTGGTCAACATGGTAAAACCCCATCTCTACTAAAAATATAAAAATTAGTCAGGTGTGGTGGCATGCACCTGTAGTCCCAGCTACTCGGGAGGCTGAAACAGGGGAATCACTTGAACGTAGGAGGCGGAGGTTGCAGTGAGGTGAGATTGCATCACTGCATTCCAGCCTGGGAGAGAGTGAGACTCTATCTCAAAAAAAAAAAAAAAAAAAAAAAACCCAAAAAACCCTAGAGTTGTGGTTCTTGACATTGGCCTCACAACAGAATCCTCTGGGGTACATTAAAAAATCATCATGTCCAGGTCAAACTTTAGACAGGATATTAAGAATAAAATTCCTTGATTTTTTTTTCTTTACCAGTTTTAAAAACAATGAGTTATTTTCCTAGCATCTTTCAAAGTATTTTACTTAAATGTACTTACTTATATCAATATGTTACCTATTTATCTATGTAGATATAAAATAATAATTTTTAATAGAAAAGGAATTACATATCTTGCAAGATATGTATTGATGAACCATTTAAATGCAAAATATATTGCTTTCTTCTTGGTGGTGGTAGTGCTTTTTTTCTTCTTCTTCTTCTTCTTTTTTTTTTTTGGAGGGTATAGGGGCTTTTGTGTTCTCTACTTAGGAGCCCTAAGAAAGCAAAAGTCTCAGTGAAGATTGCCATCATCAGCCAGAAGTACATCCTGTAATTTGGTACTTATATCTCTGCGAAGGCCTGGACTTCCCCAGACCTGGGGTTTTGCCTCCCAGCTACTGGTATGGTTTACTCCCTGCATCCTACAAGCCCCAGGGCAGTGCCAGAGCTGTTGTGGCTCTCTGCTGTCACTAGCAGGATGAAGGAAATTATTTTCCATGTGCCCAGAACTTCCCTTACTGTTCTCCCTTTTTAGGCTGAGTATAGATTTTTATCAGAAACAATCAAATAAAATATTTGTCTTCAAACGGTGCTGCTTTTCTCTGCAAAATTCCACAAGGCAAGGAAATGGTGTGCTTGGTTGCTCGCTCAGAATGGAGAGAATAGGTAAAAATATGGACAAGATAAACTAAAAGTTTTCCTTGTGACATTTAATTGTCATTGGCACAGGTAGCTTGTCTACTTTTTCACTTTCTTAATGTAGTTTGCAAGAAAGCATTTAACGTTAAAATCCAGTCTTAAATTTTACTTTATAGAAACATAACTAAAGATTTCATGGATGTGGATCATTCAACTCTATGTGTATGGGCCACCAAAAATTTATAGTTATTCTGAAAACCTTTAGAAAATATATTCTTATGTTTATTTGTCTATTGCAGGACTAAGAATTTTGATCTGCAGTCTGTCTTTTAATCAGAGAGTTTATATTTAAACAAAGTACTTGAAATAAAAATAATCCACTTGAATATAATGATCAATTTGAGTGGGCTCTTTGTTTTTGCAATTTACAATGGGATTTTAAAAATAAAACATACACAAGATCAGGGTACTTTGGAATATTTGTGTAAAATAGCTCTGACTTTTAAACACAGAAGCTAAAAATATGATAAAATTAAAAATATTGTCAAAAAGTAAGCTAAATAATGTGATTGGATGGAGGCTAATTTTTCTATAACTTCTGCTGTTGATTTATATATATTTTTCTTTCATCATTATATCACAGAATACATTGAGGAGTGGGTGCTTTGACATATACACTGGTATTATAATTATTACAATTAGCATCACAGTAAATAAATTACAAAATGTATGTGAGTGTATATGTACCTGTATATCTACTTGAAAACTCATTAAATCCTTACAACGCCCCTGTGGGACAGGTACTACTTATTAGGATCATTTTATTGAGATGGAAACTGAAGTTCAAAAGGATAAAAGCTCATAGATAAAAATCAGTCTTTTGCAAGACAGAACTCTGATTTTCTGATTGCAAATCTGTGCTTTTGTGTGCACATACTAGATGATATGTGTTCTGAGAAGTATAACTGTTTAAACCAATTATATATATGATTGGGCATTCAAAAATGATTTGCTAATGTTTAATATACAAATAATTGTGCATTTTGATATCACATTAAGAACTTAAAATACTGTTATTACTTTGATACCTTTTTTTTCTTTTTTTGCCTTTGAGATGGAGTCTCACTGTCGCCAGGCTGGAGTGCAGTGGCGCAATCTTGGCTTACTATAATCTCTGCCTCCTAGATTCAAGCAATTTCTTTGCCTCAGTCTCCCAAGTAGCTGGGATTACAGGCGAGCACCACCATGCCCAGCTAATTTTTTGTATTTTAGTAGAGATGAGGGGTTTCACTGTGTTGACCAGGATGGTCTCGATCTCCTGAACTTGTGATCCGCCCACTACTTTGATATCATTTTAGCCTGCCAAGAAGTGAGTTAGTACTTGAACACCCAACTGACAAGTTCATAAGCAGAAGTCTAATAAAGTTACAGATCAAAATTACTAATTCATACTGCGGCAAAGCCAGAAAAAGATTCTAGTCCTTCTGATTCCACTAGAACTACTTTACTTATAAATATTTATCTGGATTAAAATTTAGCAACAAAATCAGATTTAGTCACTTATACTCATTTCAGGACTACAAAGCTGTTTAAACTACTGTGGAGGGAAAATATGCATATGAATGAGAGAGTGAATTTTCTTTTAGAAAAAGAAAACAGCTATGTTTGCAACTTGCAATTATACAAATCTGCTACACTGTTTTATATGTACTGCAGCTAACCTTTACCTACTAATTGGTTTAATCCTTTTGCTCAATATTTAACCATAAAGCAAATTATAAAATAAATATTTTGTGCAAATGAGAACAGACATATTTTGTTTCCAAAGGTAAGGATGTTAACTTGCTTACAAATTACTCTCTGAGATATATCCTACATCATTAAGACTTTGACTGTTATCAACATCATACTTCCAGGATTTTCTATCTCTCAGACAAATTTTGCACAGAGAAAATGAACATATTGTGCAGCAGAGTCCCTAGGGCCTCACAAACCACACAGCTGTAAAAAGCTCTTCTTTTGAAATGAGTTAGGCTAAAGTAGAAAGGTTTATTTAGGACCTTATATGAGATAATTTGGGACAAAAATCATTTTCAGCCCAATTACCACCAGCTGAGTTGGGAAATCTCTCTTGATACCTTCATCCAAGAGATGAGTATTTGGGTACCCAATGTTTAATGGAAATTGAGGAGAGGGCTGATATTTAAATAGCAAAATATTCAGCCAAATCTCACACTAAAATTTTAAGTACTTCTCATAGAAGAAAGTAACTGCATAGTTTACAGTGACACCAGAGATTCAATGTGAATCAAATATGTTTTGAAGATTCTAAAAGTCTACTGGAAGCTTCACACAGCCTGTCAGCAAACTAACCATGTGACTAACCAGAGGCAGCATCAGAACTGCCAGTTTCCCAAGCAGGAAAGCCTTCCAAGAAGCCATATGTCACTGGAAACGTGTCTTTCAAAATTTAGCCTCTGAATCTAATGCTTGATTTCAGCTAAAAGATATCATAAAATGCTTCAACTTCCTACTGAAATTCTCTCTTTCCTTCAATTAAAATGTTATTTAGTGCCCAGAGGGTACAAAGAGTAGGTATGAATTATTTTTAAAAAGTCACCAAGAAACAGGGATCTTAAACTTTGAAGCAAATAACCTTATCGAAATATAGTGGATAGTGTTATGATACACAACACTGCCCCAAGCCTTCTTAGTCCCTTCAAGGTCTTAATTCTTGAATAATGAAACCCAGGTATAAGAAGGATACTGAAAATATCTTGCATACAGGTACGAAATATAAATATGTCTATGTTTCCAGGGCTGTTTGAATGTTAACAGGGACCAAGAAACCTTAAGTCAAAATAATGACACTCTAGGGAATTACCTTCAGACACCAGTGAGCTGGAGGGAGAAGTATATTTCAGGGCACGGGTCCCTGTTCAGCATCCCAGAAATCATAGGACCTAACAGATGAGTGCCCAGCTATCTGCCAAGTTTAGTCCCTAATTAGACTGTATTAGTCTGATTGCCTATAAAGCAAATATTTCTTTTGCTTCAATAATAATAAACCAAAAATAACAGTAAAAATATGATTAGCACTGTATGGTACTTATGCATCTATTATTTAATCTCAACAACCTTAAGTTATGAAAAGTACTTATTTTTATATCCTTTTTTTTCAGGAACGAAAAGGCAGGATTGGGAGGTCTAGATTAGTTGCTTATACATGACAAGTCTTATGAATTAGAATAAACTTCTGAGCTGATGAAGCTGAGTCCTCATTGATTATGGTAGTATGCCTAATACCATGAACATTTTTATTCAATAAAAAGTGATATTAGTAGCTATTACTACACTGGAAAGTGCTATGAGCATGAAATGTGGGGAAAAAGCAAGTTCAGAAAATGGCAAGAAGACTATAATAAAAGGGATTAGTAAAATTAAAGGAAATAATGAAAGAAATGAAAAATAAAATCAAAGGTAATAATAAAAATATCCACAGATACTCTAATAGCACGTTTTTGTTATTTGAAAAGGGGAGAAAATTGATTATGAATATCATATATAAAGGTTTTTCTTGACCCGTCTCAATGAAATAAAGAATTTAAATTGTGAAAATTATGAGAAACTTCTAAAAGGTCACCCACAATCTTGACCAAAGCACATTGTAAGTTGCTGCCAAATGATTAGACAGAGAGAAAGGCAAGAAACCATTTCTGACCACAAAATAATTTCTGCATGAACACATAAAGTTTCTGCCTAAAGATCAAGCCTGTGAATATGATTACCTTGATTTCATTTTATAATATTCTTTAATAATGACCACCAGTGAGATATATCCATATATCCAAATAAAACTGGGGAATGAATAGAGTACTCAGAATAGGTAGACAAACCACTTGAAGCAAGCGTTAGCAATAGAATGCTGAGCAGGGTAAATTATACTTATATGTATTTATTATATATATTTCAGGGCACTGAAATAAAAGGTTTGGAATATTCAGACTACTTCGGATATTTTTGATAACCCACTTCCTACCTAGTTTCTACCATATTCCTAACAAATGTAAAATATTGTTAGGATAAGCCCTATTTCTAAGCCTTGATAACAATGTAATATCATGGAAGAGAGATTATGGCAATAGAAGCTCCCATTTCATTTTTCCAATGTGCTCTGAGGTAAGCTCAAATGTGCAATATCATTAGGAATTATGACAATGTTTCATAAAAATCGAACTAAATTTATGTAAACATGACGAAAAATACACATTAGGAAATTGTTTCATATTAGCTAAAATGAGCTCCTCCATTTTTACCTTCACACTTATCTAAGATCTGGGGCAAACTTAAGGCCTACATTAAATGAGAGCCTAATTGGTTAATAAAATTATAGATATTGCTCATTTTCTGTTGCTCTCATGCCAGACTCTTAAGGGAATAATAAGATTAGTTTAATACAGAGAAATAAAAGGAGTTCTGAAGGTTAATGAAACCAAGGATAGCAGGGAAGGAAGATGTTAGTTCTGACGCACCAGCTGCGTATTTCAAGTACAGAAGCATCTGTCTCCTGTCTGTGGGCCTATTACTATTAAATTTGTCAAAGCAACAGCACCTAATGGAGCCTTATGTATTTTTTCAGGGAAAGGGCATTTGTTTGACAAAGTCAAAAAAAGATTCTAGAGTTCATGGAAAACTCACACTTTGCAAACAGTTTTCTTTATACATTCTGAACTTAGGTCTTTTATTTCTTGCCTTTCATCAAGTCTTATAGACAAGCTTGGCCAACGTAGTGAAACCCTGTCTCTACTAAAAATACAAAAAAATCAGCCAGGAGTGGTGGTGGGCACCTGTAATCCCAGCTACTTGGAAGGCAGAGGCAGGAGAATTGCTTGAACCTGGGAGGCACTCTAGCCCAGGCGACAGTGCAAGACTCCGTCTTGAAAAAACAAAAACAGTCCTGAACAGATCTGAGTGCAGATGTCCAGGGCAATCCCATTAAGAATATCACCTGTAAGGAACCACACAAATAAAGGAGTAAAAACTCAGCATGGCCAGGTTATACAATTACTGAACACACACAGTATTTCTTAAGTTTAACATCATATGTGGGTACAGTTTGTGCTGCCCCAAAACAATTTCAATGTAACATAAAACATTACTGATCGTAAGTCACCACAGAAGATATAATAATAATGAAAAAGTTTGAAATAATGTGAGAATTACTAAAATGTAACACAGAAACTCAAAGTAAGCACAGGGTTGCCACAAAACTTCAATTTGTAAGAAACACAGTATTTGCAAAGTGCAATAAAGAGAAGCACGATAAAAAGAGGTAGACCAGTAAACCCAATACTTAAATGTTAAAAAAGGCATAAACAATAATCAGTAGGTTTCCTATATACTGGGGAGTACATATTTTCTATGCGAAAATTTGCTTCTTCATATTTTCCTGATTAGATTATAAATGAAAATGTTTTGGAAAGTAACTTTTTTGACCATATATTTCTAGGAAATTCTCCTATACAAAGAAAAAAAGTAAGTATAGAAAAAAGCAGCCTTAAACACATGATGTTTATCAAGTTTTATCTATACAAGTGAAAGATAGGAGGCAACATAAATGTTTAGTAATACTAAATGGGTAAATACCCTCCTGATGTAAGTCACACTACTATAAACAATGACAGTTATGTTTATTCAAAATAATATAGAATGTGCTTATGTTGCTATGACAAATTTTTTAAGTATACTAAATTATTTATATAATAGCAACATAACCCTTTATTTAACATAAATCAAACCCTAAACATAATCATAGAAAACTAGGACACATACCAAGTATCAATTATGGCTATTTTTATTTGAAAATAGTTGTTTTTGTCTTTATTTCTTTAATTGCCTAGGTATTTTTTCTCATAATATATTGCATAGATTTTATAATGGAAAATATTTGACCTTTTAATTCAATGAGTGAAACAGACAATTAGACTTATAAAAGAAAGAGTGATTAATGCAATTATTGTCTGCAATCAGTACTCTGGGCATAACAGCTTTTATAACCTACCCAATAAATGCACAATCATAAATGTCTTTGTATGCTTAGTAGTTCCTTAAACCCCATTTAAGTATACACCCCCTATATATTTTATTTTTAACTGGTTCTATTACTTTTTCCTATATCCAAAGTTGAAGTTCAGAGCTTTTAAACTATTACAATAGGACATCATCATCATCATCATCATCATCCTTATCCTTATCACCATCATCCTTATCATCATTATCATCATCTCACTTTAGGCAGCTAACATAGATACTCAGAAAATCTCTATATGTTATTCCAGGCTAGCCCTCTAATAAATTCAAA
Organism: Sapajus apella; assembly: GCF_009761245.1. Lineage (NCBI taxonomy): Eukaryota > Metazoa > Chordata > Mammalia > Primates > Cebidae > Sapajus > Sapajus apella. The sequence continues at coordinate 37,718,758 of NW_022436942.1, forward strand.
GATTTCTCATGTGCTTTTACATTTGGTGAACTATCTTAGACAACTTTGTTTTATAGTTCCATCCAAATTTTTTTAGGTCAACTTATTCCATAGACAGAATTCTGTTTAAGTCTTGAGCTGTCACCCAGGCTGGAGTGCAGTGGTGCGATCTCTGCTCACTGCAACCTCTGATGCCTGGGTTCAAGCAATTCTCTGGTCTCAGCCTCCCGAGTAGCTGGACTACAGGTGTGTACTGCCATGCCCGGCTAATTTTTTTGTTTTTTTAGTAGAGACAGGGTTTCACCAGGTTGGCCAGGATGGTCTCGATCTCTTGACCTCCTGATCTGCCCACCTCAGCCTCCCAAAACGCTGTGATTACAGGTGTGAGCCACCATGCCCGGCAGAATTCTGTTTTATATTAAAAATATGTGTGTTGGCCAGGAGAATGGTTCATGCCTGTAATCCTATCTCTTTGGGAGGCTGAGGCGGATGGATCACCTGAGGTCAGGAGTTCGAAACCAGCTTGTCCAATATGGGGAAACTCCATCTCTACTGAAAATACAAAAATAAGCTGGGCATGGTGACATGTACCTGTAATCCCAGCTACTCAGGAGTCTGAGGCAGGAGAATAGCTCGAATCTGGGAGGCAGAGGTTGCAAGTTGCAGTGAGCTGAGACCACATCACTGCACTCCAGCCTGGGCAATGGGGTGAAACTTTGCCTCAAAAGAAAAAAAAGGGGATGCCTCATTGAAAGACTCAAAACTCAATCATTAGTCATTTTAAGAATCCTTGACCCAATAGCCACTATGCATTTATCCTTCATTTTGTTACTTTATAATGAATAATTATCACCTGCATCCTGGAGAAAGACTTCCTAAGAAAAGCTAATTTCAAAATATGCTATAGGGTCTATTTGCCCATTACTTCCAATTTTATTTTTACCATTTCTTTAATTATTATAGATCAAGCTCCTGATTCACATCTTGCTTTAATCAAATCTTTTTAAAAATCCTGATATCATCAACAGAAAAATAAGCCAGATTCTATTTAATAATAAAATTACAATGTTATCGATATACCAAAAATTGAATTATGATTCTTCCTACTGTCAAGTAACATACAATGATGCAGTTTGCTCTTCCATTAAAATTTCACATTTGTTTGTTTTTAAACCCAAACCCTTTTATGCTCAGCTTGATGGCAAATTATCATATGATTAAAAGGAAAGTACCCAATGCTTGTACTCAAACCATTATTGACCCAGACATAAGTCACATACCAAGGAAAATGGCCATTACATTAAATTCATGAAGATCCTAGAATCTAAGGTCATGTCTATCTATATGGTCCTCTGAAAAGTGTTACCCTGGCTACAAAATCAATTTGCCATGCCTGTTCTCATTGGGAAAGCAATCAATTCTGAGGCCTTTAAGCTTTAACTGTCTGATACCCAATAGCATAGTCCCATTATGTCCTCATCAAACTTGTCAAACATGAGTAATCACTTGTACACATGGAGATTGCTTAGCCTTACCTCAGGCCATATAAATTATGCATGTAAGATATAAAAACTGCACAGTTATGAAACAGGAGACAACTGTAATATCTAATGTAATGAGAGAGGTTAAGATTCAAACACAAGCTTGATTGGTCCTTTTGTTCTGTGTTGCATCTTCAGGTCTCCAATCTAGTCTTTACCCTGTTCAAAGGAAGAGAGCTGGGAGAGGAGCAGGTGCAAACTCCCTCAAATTACACTAAATTCTGGCTTCAGACTCATGAAAAGAGAAGTCCTCTGGGGATACAATAGCCAATGAGAAGAATTTGGGTAAATATCATCTAACCAAACTCTTGCATTCTCTGAAAATGTTAACAGTATAGTGGTCACAATCAAGTCCTGCATTCTCTGGCCTTATTTACCACAATTATTAATGAGCTAACCCTGAAAATACTCTGACACAAAAGTGGTAAGGTTCCTTTAACACAAAGTGTGTCAAAGAGAGGGCCCAAAGTATTATCCTGAAACTCTAAGGAGACTTTCAATATGGCCTAATGCTTCTCTCTCAGGGAGCAAGCCAGAAGCGCTGCATTTTCTCTAAGAATCCCTAAACCTCTTAGCAGTCTATCTCATGGGCCTGGCCTTTTGTTTGTTTGCCTTAAGCCTAGACCTGATTTAGTTAGAAGCAGCCTCAGCCAGATTCTTGTCATTCAGAATCTCTTCCTGAGCTGTTTTTATTTTATTAATATCATTAGTCTGTTCCTAACGCCCTGCAAAGACTTTCTCAATTATCATGTTCCTTGTATATTGACATTTAAATTCCAAGATCAAGGTATAACAAGCTACTTTGGGATGCAAAGTACAACAAATATACAAATACATTTATTATATTTAAATGTATTTAAAAGTCACAACAAGCTTGCAATTTAAAAGAAATGTATTGGGAGTCCTTTTATAAGGCAAAAAATCTTGAAATAAAGAAGTGAGGAAATGTGTATTGGAGTAAGCATGGGTTGTGAGTTATAAGAGTCAGGTGTGTGTCCCAGCTCTCCCAAAGGCTTATTGTATAATCAGGCAAGTAAATCATTTAACCTTCCAACTTCAATGTTTTGTTCTTTACAACTGGATGTTGGATTATGTAATCTCTATGTTCCCAGTAGCTTTAAACTTTTACTAAATTATGTTTGAATTAACTACCTGTGTTATAAGCATTCAGCTTCTGCCGAGCTTACCGACACAAATGACCCCCTGCATATGCAGTGTCCACTTCCACCCATGAACTACATCGCACACCTCACATGCTACCCACACAAAAGTTTTAGGCTTTTGCTCTAAATAGACAATTGTAACTTAGGCAAAATGAAACATTGGCTGATTTCGCCATCTTCTGTATTTAGGCAAACTAATTCCTTAGCTTTAAATGGTAGGATGATTTTTTCCTTTGTCACAGAGTTACTGTAAACATTCAATAAAATAATGCATATGCTGGTGCTAGTATACCTGGAGGGAAAAAAGAGATTGTTTTTGACATTTAGATACAATTAGAATTGCCTATAAGCCATTGGATATTCTGGCCTCAAACCATGAGAGATACATAACTAATGTGAAATTGTTAGTAGTCAAATAATTTATTGATCCATCTTTTCCCTTTTCCCTTTGCTCTCCCTCATCCCCAGCAAGTCTGTGAATTTATCAGTAGCAGAGCCCATGATCATAATTAAATTAACTGTAGTGTCTACAGTGTTCGGCAGTGTATTTTGCACGTTTTAGGGCTTCATGTTTGATGAAAGTGATGGTAATTTTGGTGATATACAAGAAGTAGATTCATAAAAATTCAGAGAGACCAATTAGAAGGCAATTAAAGTAATACAAAAGAAATGTTTGTAACTTAGAAAACAATATTAGCAGTGAGGATGCAGTTATGTGGATGGATTTGAGAGGCATTTATAAGGTAGAGTCATCAGTATCAGCTAATGAAGTGGATGTGAGGGGGAGAGAGAGAGAACAGTCAAGGACAATCACCAGCTTTCTAGCTTGAATTGGGTGAAAGGTGGTGTCATTTACAGAGAAGAGTGGAGGTTTGGTGCATATTAAGTCTGAGATGACTGTGAGCTATCCAAATGTCAAACAGATGGTTGAATATGAGAATCTTGAAATCAGAAGTAATGTGAGAGCTCTAGAAATACAGCATTCAGATTATAAATTATAAGGGAAGTCATGGAAGTCCATGGAATTCCCTAGATGAAAAGACATAGAATTGTGAACCTAGAAAAGAATCCTGATAATTTCTAACGTTAAATGACCTAGTTGAGAAAAGTAAACTTATAATGAGACCAAGGAATAGATGACAGAGATACTGGAGCAAAATCTGGAGAGATGATATTATGAAAGCCAAGAGCAAAAAATATTTCTACTAAAAAAAAAAAGTGACCAACTGTATCATATCCCACTAAATCAGCCAAATCATAAAGAACATTTTCAATATTTATACCATTTTTAGATTATACCATTGTAAATTGTTTGCAAACTACAGAAAATGAAAAAGAAAGAAAATAAAAAACACTCATAATCCTATAACCCTGAGATAACTCCAAATAACTTGGTATTTAGCCTACTGGTACTTCTTTGATATACACACCACAGCTATTTTAAATACTGCAATCATAGAATATTATTTTTTATAAAAATAATGTTACTATAGCTATATTTGGCATAAAGTTAAATCAGTCATTGAAAGCCTCTTATAATCTGTTTTGGGCACAGGAGATATCAGGACAATCCCAATAACGTGCAAACTGGTAAGGTATGAGTAAAAAACTAATAATTAAAAAGGTATAAATGAAATAATGGAAAAACAAATAATTAACTAAGGAAAAGCACCATAAAGGGAGAAGTATTCTTCTAAGATCATCATAAGAATTGACTCCATTTTTCTTTGCAACCCTCCTATGAAAGCGGCACAATTGTTTTCCTAAATTCATAGATAAGAAAACTGAGGCATAAATGATTAATAACTTATCAGAGATCACACAGCTAATATGTGATACAGCTAGGATTCAACCAAAACAATCTGATAGCAGAGGCTGTGTTCTTCATCAACATGTGATGCTGCTTCCCATAGGACTTTATTTAGCAGAAGGCATGCACAAAAGCTGGAAGATAAAAGTCCATTATCTATTCAAAGAAGAGCCAGATGTTTTCTGCAGCAGTACAGAGTGTCAGTGTAAGATAGTGGAAGAGATTAGACTGGGAGAATAGGTTGCAGTTAGATTATAAAAGCATTTATGCCATGTTAAGGAATTTGGACCTTACCCTTGAGGCAATAGGGAGCCACTGAATGATTTTAAGCAGGAGGAAGACAAATTGTGTGGACTTCCAATTCAAAATATTTCCATCCCAATTATAGTTTTAATGTGTCAGAAATCACTTGTTAACTTTCTCTTCACAGCATTATACTTTAACTTGTTTTTAGAAGCACAGAGGTATTCATAAGAAAATTAACAGTAATAACAGCTTAGATGGAACAAGAAGTCTGTGCCTCACTCCAAGGGGCGGTTGGGAGAATGCTAGGACATGTACCTTTGTTTAGATATAAATGGCTTCAGAGCGTTTGTGACCAATTGGAAGGGCCATCATCTTCCTGTTTGTTGTGTTGCCCAGGTAGCACCTGAAGGAGGTGTGGGCCAATGAGACATTAACATTTAAACTTAAGAGGATACAACTGAGTAAGTCAAGGAGCACAAATTTACTACTGGAGTTAATAGCTCTGATTAGGGTATATATTTTATAGTACTTTGCTACAAAGTCATTCTTTACCACTTTATGACTACAGCCGATATAATGGACTCTTTAACTTCATTTTCATGTTTTATAGAATATGCACGATGTTACTAGAAAATACAGAATTTCAAATCAAGGATATAACTTAAGATATCAGTTTCCAGGTCCACAAGTATTTTTAATGCACTTAGGAGTCTGTCAGTTTTTCAAGGTGTTTGATATAATATAGAGCAAGTGTTTTGGAGATGTGAATATAGTCTTACATTTTAAAATTGATGTGAATTTTACATTTTAAAATTGATGTGAAGACTATGTGAACATAGTCTTACATTTTAAAATGAAAGGTATCCATTTAACTGATATAAATGGTTTTCTATAGGAAAATCTTTTCCTAGAATTATAAAGTGATTAAAAAAAAAGTAGGTTGAAGCTTTAGATCTTGATTTTTATTTCTTCTTTTAAATGGGAGTGCAGAGAAAACCAAAGTGACTAAAAGATATGAAAAAAAGGCATAAACTGTAGAGCTGAATCATTTTCAGAGCACTGGTAATAGGATTTGTTCATGCTCTATTTTAGCAGATGAACATGGAAGGGACAGACGATGTTTTCTTATTTGGCAAATTAGACCATTTCCTTTCTTAGTTAACTGCAAACAACCCGTCAGATTTTATGAGCTTCCTTTTATGTTGCAGCTGAAATTTGTAGAGCTATGGACTCTGTTATTCTGCTTCCTAGAGACCAAAGGTAATTAGTCATGGTTTGCCAAAATCCAGTCTCACAAGCAGAATATTAAATTAAGGTGAATAACTATGCCCCCACATTTAGGAAATTTAAGCAGCAGAACAAATAAAAAGGGAAAGGAGCTTTGCTCTATTGGGTAGATTAAAAGCTAGCATTGAGCCTTGAATTCTAAGGCTGAGCTCTGTCACTCCTTTGTTATCTGTTTATGAGAAACTCTGTTTAAGCTGGAAAAATCTTAGGCAAATATATCACTTTATCTCTTTATGCTCTCCTCCATCTTTCTTCAACACACGATCCCCTCACACTTCGACCTCCCACCATCAGTTGCCTCTTCTTTTAATCTGATTCACATAAAGGTAAAAATGAGCTGATATTGGTGCGTGATGTGTGGAGTAAGCAAAGTTAATCCCAAAGGAATAAGTTTCTAATAATGAACATTAGGCAATGTAACACTTCAATCAGCACACTATTTTGAAGCTTATGAATCGAGGTAGTTTTCCCAGGTCTTACTGAATGCTAATTAGACAGCATGACTTTGCTCTTCCTGAACTTGAATCCTGGATTCTCTATATACATACACTTGGACATAGCTATAAAACCTCTTGGGTATAATACTTCATCTCTCTGCTTTAACTTTCCTCATCTCTACAGCTGAAATGACAATAATAATACCAGCTTCATCCCAATCACCCTATACCTCCTGAGTAGCTGGGACTACAGGTGCATGCCATCATGCCTGGCTAATTTTTTTAATTTTTAGTGGAGACAGGGTCTCCCTATGTTGTGAGGGCTGATCTGGAACTCCTGAGCTCAAGAAATCCTCCCTGATTGAGAAGATTGTCCCAGACCAGGAGGTATTACAGGGTTGTTAGGGGGAACAAAAGAGCTACAGCTGTCTTGGCTACAGCAAGCACTCAACAGTTGTGAGTTGTTATTTCCTTATACCTTTTCTCACTGTCCTAAGGAAAAAGATAAAAGCTTGGCATAAGTTTTGTTAGCAATTTGCCAAAATCATTATTATTATTATTAAGAATAGGGCAGCATGGTGGCACATGCCTGTGGTCCCAGCTAGTTAGGAAGCTAAGGTGGAAAGATCACTTGAGCCCAGAGTTCTAGGGTCCAGCGAACGGTGACTGTGCCGCTGTACTCCAGCCTGTGTGACAGAGCAAGACCCATATATATATATATGACATACATATATGTCAAACTTGTCATTTATAATTTGTGGTTAAAATATTTGCAATTTGTTTTGCCAAACTTAGTTTCTGTAGCACTCGCCGCCGCCTTCTTCTCCTTCTTCTTCTTCAACAGAGTCTTGCTGCTCTGTCACTCAGTCCAGAAGTGCATTGGTGTGATCTCAGTTCACCGCAACCTCTGCCTCCCGAGAGCTCACACGATTCTTGAGCCTCAGCCTCCCAAGAAGCTGTGATTACAGGCATGTGCCATCCTACCCCTAGCTAAATTTTGTACTATTAGTAGATACAAGGTTTCACCTTGCTGTCCAGGCTGGCTGTTAACTGCTGGCCTCAAGTGATCCATCCATCTCTGCCTCTCAAAGCACTGAAATTACAGGATAGAGCCACCACACCCAGCTTAGTACTCCCCTTCTTACAAAGAGGTTGGGAGAAAAAGGATTGATGTATCATGATGTAGTAGAAAAATGCTTGGACTTACAAGACTTTGCTTCAAATCCTGGCTCTGCCCCTTAAAACCTAAGCAGTTTATTAAATATCGTCGAATCTTAACTTAGTCCTCTGTGAATTGGAGATAGCAATTGCCCACTTTGTTGAGTCATGGTGGTATATGGAGGAAATTATTTACCAGATTAATCAAATAGCATATTAAATAGGAAGAAGAAGGCTTGTGAAGGTATATAAATTCAGCCATGGTAAGATGTCTCCATCTCTACTTTTCAGAAAATATAAGTTTCTACCAGGTAATCCATTAAGTGTCTTAGTCCATTCAGGATGCTATAACAAAATACCATAAACTGGATGATTCACAAGCAACAGTAATTTATTCCTCAGTTCTAAAAACTGGGAAAGTCCAGAGTGAATGTACCAGCAGATTTGATGTCTGGTGAGTGCCTGCTTCCTAAACTGCTATCTTTTCACTACAACCTCACATGATAGAAGGGAAGAGGGAGCTCTCTCGAGTCTCTTTAGAAGGGCATGAGAAAAAGAAAAGAAGAGAAAACAGCTCAGAGCAATCTGGGTTATGTGAGATATGCAGGTTCACATGAGTGTGGGACTTCAGACTTCAGTCAACTTGCCCCTGCCCCTGCTGTGGCCCCATTATCTTCATGTTGCTAGAATTTATAAAACAGGGAGCAATGTATAGTCAATCAATAGCTTATGTTATTTCAATATAAATTTTTGGCAAATATCTCAGAAACTGCCTTTTTTCTTTTAACTATTTACTGGTAACTGCTGCTAATCAGAGTTTATATTCAGGGCGATAGAATCTATGCTTCTGAATTGTTAATTCTCAAGCTTGGCCCAAGTAAACTCATATTAATTTTTGCCTCAGCATTTTCCTTTTAGGTTGACTTATCTGATATAGCTGGTAGGACTCAGAGTGACTCCCTCTGACTACCTGGTACTTCTTTTTTTTCTTTTTGAGACAGTTTCACTCTTGCCACCCAGGCCGGAGTGCAGTGGCACGACCTCAGCAAACTGCAACCTCCGCCTCCCAGGTTCAAGCAATTCTGCCTCAGCTTCCCCCAAGTAGCTGGGATTACAGGCATACACCACCCATGCCTGGCTAATTTTGTGTTTTTAGTAGAGATGGGGTTTTACACCATGTTGGCCAGGCTGGTCTCGAACTCCTCACATCAAGTGATCCACCCGCCTTGCCTCCCAAACTGCTGGGATTACAGGCATGAACCACTGTGTCTGGCTTGGTACTTCTCATGAAAATGACACTTGGAACAGCACAAACTCTTCATCTGTAGAAGTTTCATTGGGTATTTCAGGTGAGTTCTCCTGAATTCAAACCCCCAACTCTTTGACTGGAGATCTAGACTTTATTAGAACTGTTTTCAAACCCTCTCTTTTCCTTAAGAGTGAGACTTTTGGTCTCTCTTTAGACAGGAGATTCAGGTAAAGAGCTCTGCAGAGAACCAGAGCTTTTGATTCTGCCCGTGCCTCACAGCAGACATTTAGGTCAAGGGTTTGGCAAGTAGACACTGGTGGTTTCATTTTACTTAGCATGCTTTTAAGATTGCAGCTGTTTTCTATTGTTTGAAACTTCAGACTTAGCTTTTCATTTGTGACCAACTCCTCTTAGTTTGTAACTGAAAAGTGTACCCCATTTGCTCTTCTCCATGAGCATAATATGAGAGTCTTGTCCTCCAAACTTTGAGCACTCTGCTACTGTCTGGCAGTTAGAGGTAGTCCAAGATACATCACACCTCAACCCTAAATACACTCCTGGCCTCAATCACTTTTGAAAAGCTTCTGAATTATGAAAAATCAAACTTCAAAATCTAAACACTTTAAAAAAATCAGATGACTATATGTATAACATTATGGGGCATCCTTTTGTAAATAGGAAAATAAAGCCACTTAACCCTGAATAGTCATAAGAATCAGAGCCATAATATAGATTCTTTGAAATGTCTGAAATAATTTATTTGCACACACATTTAGGAAAACTGGTTTTAGAACCAAACTGAATTGGAGACCAAGTTGATGTTTGTCCCTCCTAAAATCTGGTAAGAGATTAGAAAAGATTTTTTTTTTAAGCTCTATGAGAAGTCAGCTTAATTAAAAGCTGATTTTAGGATCTAATTTTAAGATCCTTCTGCTTTTTTTCTCTTGGATCCTGTTTCTGGGAAATTTTTCTTTAAATTTAATGTTTAAATGTTTTTCACCCCTCTGTTTGCTTACCATTGAAACTGCCTTTGCAAAATTCTGAGATAGTGAAAGAGATTTAACTTACCCAACCATCTTGCTTCTAAGCTCCAAGGCATCTTTGTTCATTCCTGGGTGTAGGCTGAACTAACTTTGGGAGATACTTAGTTTATAGTTTACAGTTTAAACAAAGATGGTAACCTTTCCCAAAGCAAACCTCCTTCTTACTTCAGGACTAGATTGCCTTTATAGGACTAACATTAGCCACAAGATTAGAAATGATGGTTTAAGAGTCATGCAGCTGAAGGACTCAAGATTCTGACCCTCCCTAAACTGCTCCTAAGACCAGTGCTTGAGATATTTTGCAGACTCTGCACTTGATGGAGCAGCTGGTACCACTCAGATCAATAAATTGCCTCATCTGATCTTGTGGCCCCCACCCAGGAACTAACTCAGCACAGAAGACAGCTTTGATGCCTATGATTTCAGCACTCCTGGCTCACTGGCTTCCCCCAACCCACCAAGTTATCCTTAAAAACTGCTCCCCAGGTCGGGCACGGTGACTCACACCTGTAATCTTGGCACTTTGGGAGGCTGAGGTGGGTGGATCACGAGGTTAGGAGTTCAAGACCAGCGTGGTCAATATAGTGAAACCCCGTCTCTACTAAAAATACAAAAAATTAGCTGGGAGTGGTGGCTTGCACCTATAATCCCAGCTACTTGGGAGGCTGAGGCAAGAGAATTACTTGAACCTGGGAGGCAGAGGTTGGGGTGAGCCAAGATTGCGCGATTGCACTCCAGCCTGAGCAGCAAAAGCAAAACTCCGTCTCAAAACAAGACAAACTAACAAAACAAAACAAAAACCTTCTGCTCCCCAATGCTCTTGGAGACTAATTTGAGTAATAATAAAACTCTGTTCTCCTGCACAGCTGGCTCTGTGTGAATTATTCTTTCTCTATTGCAATTCCCCTGTCTTGATGAATATATTGGCTCTGTCTAGGCAGCGGGGAATTGTGAATGCCTTGGGCGGTTAAGCTCTCTTGTTGGCATGATTTTTGCTGATAAAAATGTAAAAGTGTATTGATGTTTTTTGTCTGTCTGTCTTTGAGATGGAGTTTTGCTCATTACCCAGTCTGGAGTGCAATGGCGTGATCTCGGCTCACTGCAACCTCCGTTTCCCAGGTTCAAGCAATTCTCCTGTCTCAAACTCCCTTCTAGCTAGGATTACAGGTGCCCTCCACCACACCCGGCTAATTTTTGTATTTTTAATGGAGACAAGGATTTACCATATTGGCCAGCTGGTCTCAAACTCCTGACCTCAGGGGATCCACTCTGCTGGGCCTCCCAAAGCATTGGAATTACAGGCATGAGCCACTGTGCCTGGCCTGTATTGATGTTTTAGAAAGCTTATCTCCCAAAATTAGTTCCTCTAAGATTTGTTCTTCTATTTTCTTTCACCACTTCTAAGCTCCTCCTTCCTTTTGCCATTTTGATACCACATGAAGAAATCTAAAGGAGACAACTAATAACTCTTAGGTACCTTGAAAAATATAGAAGAAAGCACCACTCACTGCTCCCTCCACTTTGTGAGGTTTTCTGTTTTCTTTATAAAGTCTAAAGAGTTCTGGGGAGTTTATTCTCAGTTTAAAAATAACTCTGCTCTATTTTGCACTGTTACCTGATCTCCAGGGATTACTTTGTATTGTAAGCGATAACTTGACTTTTTTGTGTGCAACGGCTGACAAATCACCTGTGAAAGCAGCATTTTTGAAAATGGCTGACAGCGGTTGCAATGAATGGATGTAACTGCAGGGGGAGTGGGTACCTATGTCTTTGTGCACTTAGATAAGAAAGGCACTGCTTAAACACTTAGAGAAATGCCTTTTTAGTGGCATGTACTATAGAAGCTTGTGTAGCCCAGTCTCATAGCTTTTACCTCTTTTTGCGACCCAAAATTCAGTGTAAAAGTGGGATCCTTGATTTTTAAACATGTAGATGATTTGCCTTCCAACTGCACCTACTTTTCAAATTTAAATATTAGACCCTGGAAACCATAAATGCTTTCTTTGCCCTACACATTAAAGCACTCCACCCTAAAGTTAGTAATCTAATAAAGAAACTAAGTTGAAAATATCACCTATCCAACTAGATTGGTCTCCAAAATATGACTTTCAGGCATTTAGCTGGTTATTTTGAAGCTTTTTGTAAAAAAGAAATTTCCATCTGTAAAGGAAATCTCCATTTGCGATAGCATTTCCCTGCATCCAAGCCATTAGAAACTTTGTTGTTGTTGTTGCTTGTTTTTTTGAGACAGGGTCTCACTATGTTGCCCAGGTTGGTCTTGCACTCCTGGGCTCAAATAATCCTCCCACCTTGGCCTCACAAGTGCTGGGATTACAGGTGTGAACGACCATGCCCAGCAAGCCATTAGAAACTTAAAATGGGAGAGTCTTTGGCTTTAAATTTACATGCCAAACTTTACCTCAGTTTAAGCTGCTTTTCCTCACAATTTTGTTTTGACAGGTCATTTCTATTTCCACAAATAAAGGTGTTTAGATCTAAGTTCTACCCCTATGGGATATAAATTTTCACCTGAGTCATGTCTTTGGAAATGCAAATTTAGGGTTGCCCAGCTAACAATTATTTAGAGCAATGGCATAGGTAGTCAAGAAATTGGTAATCTAAAGGGGGAAAGGAAATTATTTGAAAATTGCCAAATGAAGAACCCTATATAAATACAAGATTTGCTTCTGTGTTCCTATATGTCTGTTTATATAGATCATGCATATAATATTTCACTGCCAAAATACATGAAAGAACCCTAATTAGTTGGCTTTAAAAAAAAAGAAAAAGTGCTTGAATCAAATATTTTATCAGAAAAATAGAAACGATTTAAATCTCTTTTAATTCACATGACTGGTGAATATTTGGTAAATAAAACTAGTTTGTTGGTTTAAGGAAAGCAGCTGTGCCTTCTACCAGCAAAAATATGTATGCATTTTCACTTCACAGTTTTACAGCCTGTAGAAATGATTAACAAAGAAATAACTTGAGTTAATGTCTAGCTCTTTAAAATAAGCTATTCAAGCATAATTGTTAAGAATTAATAAATTGGCCAGGTGCAGTGCCTCATGCCTGTAATCCCAGCACTTTGGGAGGTCGAGGCGGGCAGACACCAGAGGTCAAGAGTTAGAGACCAGCCTGGCCAACATGACTAAACTTCATCTCTATCAAAAGTACAAAAATTAGCCAGGCATGGTGGCAGGCACCTATAATCCCAGCTACTCAGGAGGCCGAGCCAGGAGAATCACTTGAACTTGGGAGGTGGAGGTTGCAGTGAGTCGAGATTGTACCACTGCATTCCAGACTTGGCAATAAGAGTTAGACTTCCTCTCAAAAAAAAAAAAAAAAAAAAAAAAAAAATGAATGGGATGGAAGCTTTTACATTAGCTATTCACAGTTTTAAAAATCTTTTTGAATAACTTAAAGTTATGTTAAATTAAGTTTAAAAAGTCATAAAATGGTGGGGTATGGTGGCTCATACCTGAAATCTCAGAACTTTGGGAGGCCAACGTGGGTGGATCACCTGAGGTCAGGAGTTTGTGACCAGCCCCAGCTCTACAAAAAACAGAAAAATTAGCCACCATGTGGTGGCATGTGTCTACGGTTCCAGCTACTCTGGAGTCTGAGGTTGGAGAATCACTTGAACTTAGGAGGCAGAGGTTGCAGTGAGCTGAGATGGTACCACAGCACTCCAGCCTAGGCAACAGAGCAGGACTCTTAATTTCAAAAAAAAAAAAAGTCATAAATTGTCTGAGTTATTTATATGATATAGAGAATCTAAATATATTTAGATCTTTAAATAAACAAAAATGGTGAAAACATCTTTCTAGAAATTACAGAATGATTTTATCTATAAATTCTGATATAAAACAGTTCACAGTTCAAAATTACCTACTTTTGGGTTTTTCACTGGAAGATAGGATTACTAAGAGTTAAAATTGCAGTTAATATAATTAAAATTAAGTATAAGAGAAACAACTTTATATAGAGTATATAAAGAAAGTAATATGTAAAGAAAGTTGAAGGGAGATTAATTTTTTTCCTTTTATGTGAGAGACAACTTTGTGTTTGAAATTATAAGAGGAAAAGGGAAGTACATTTTATTTCTAAGATAGAATGCCAAACTACAAAGGAAATATAGGATGAAACTGATGGTTTAAACAATTTGTAGAAAGTTTGTGAAAGATTAATCTTGTGAAAGGTTCAGTATGATTCAACTGGCTAAAATTAGAAGAGGAATACTTAGCTTTTCTAAATATTTATAATTAATATCAAAATCATGCTGACAGAGTCTGAGAGCCTGTGTTAGCATAACAGGATTTTCTTAGAGTATTGATCTGATCTTTAATTGAAAATTGTTAGTTTTGCAAGGTTTGTGAAAATCTTTGGTCAAAGCTAGTTGAGATTGGAAGAATTTGTTTACAAGTTTTTGCTAATATGCTGATGCAAAGAGAGAATTTGGTTTTCTCTTTTGTACAGAATTTTCACATAATAGTCATAAGTGATCATAAAAGACATTCACCTTTTTAGCAAACTGCAAAATAAAAATAAAGAGAGAAAGACAGATTCTATTGATCTCCTGCTGTCTTTATTAGGTATTTTGATTGTTTAAAAAGCTGATTATTCTATCAAAGATAAAAGTTTTTCAATTATCATTTTTGTTAATTGAATGACTATTATTTGAGAGTGACCTAGGATCTTACTTTTATCAAGTGTTTTAAACCTTTCATATTTGATATGCTTCCAAAAATAAAATTTTAAATTCTAAACTTAAGTCTTTTCTAAAACAACCCTTGGAAGACCAAAAGGCTTATTAGGCTCTTATTAGATTCTTATTAGACTTATACGGTATGTTAGAATCTTATTAAAAACATTGTCAAATAAGAAATTTGTGTTTGAGTTATATTTATATGGATGTTATTAATATGTGTTCCAAACTTTTATTATATTCCTTAAATTTTGATATGTCTATATATGTTGTTGGACATTAGTATAGTTATTATTAGAAATTGTTATATGTCACATAAATGACCAAATTTTCTTGTTAATTGTGGTTTACAATTGGCTACAGTCCAAACTTTGCCTTTTTTTTTTTTTTCCCCAAGGAAATTCATGGTAAAGGACTCTGAAATGTACTCTTGAATACAAGTTTTAAGTTTGGAGATTATATAATAAACATTCATTCATGAAGCTTGTTAACCCAACATCAAATAGAAAAAAAAATTAATTACATGAGACTAAATAGATTAGGAGTGACATGATTTTTATAGCTTTTCATTTGAAACTTCGCTGATTATTTTTATATTTTGTTTGCCAGAGCCAGGAAAACGTTTTCATTTGAGCTATTTATAGCTTATAACTATTGTGTAAAATATATCTTTGTGAGCAAAATTGAAATATTTGCCTCTATCTGATTTTTCCAAAACTTGGAAACTATTTGTGAGCATTCTGATTTTATGATAATCCAGTTATTTGCATAAGCTCAATATAAATCTGTTTCCTGTAACAGGACATAATTGGAGACACTGGTTGTTTTATCAAGGCCATTTGACATGACCTTGATAAAAGTGGCATATTTTCTGACCAGACTGCTTTGAAGAATTGAAGTTGATTTTTATAGACCTGATAAAAAGCCCTGTGTAAAGCCAGGTGTGGTACCTTGTCTTCACAATTCTCTTTCAAGTATTCTGAACTTGCAGTAAAATAGACCCAGGAAGCTCTAATATTTTGGGGACCTAGAGAAGAGAAGAATTTACCCAATTCATATAGTACAAGTACAGTTTAATAGTATATCTGGGCTTGGGTTCCAAACATTGAGGCTTTTAAAAGTTGAATTTGAAATTCCCTATAAAAATTTTTGCAACGCCAACTTTAAAAGTGTATATGATCAATCATTTTCTTATTGAACTTTATGCAAATAATCAGGCTAAGTATAATACTACTACTTATTTTGCAAGAAATTGATTCTAAGATTTATTTTTGGTAAAAATGGGAACTATAGAGAAAATACAATTATGTTCACTTGTTAATAGATTTCAGCCCTAATCATTGTTTTTGAATTTTTATTATTTTACTAAAATCTAATCTCCAGTGGAGTAGATGTATCTCTCATTGTTTTACTTCTTCTGAGAAAATAAAAATAACGTGAAATTCCAAGATTAGAGATGATTTAACAAGCAATAGCAATTATATGAATCAGTGGCTTGATTGAGGACTATCCAGGAATGAGCCTTCCCAATACCAAGGGATGAGAACCTCTATCTCTATAACCTAAGCAGAGATATATTATCAATGCTTCCATGGGACTATTTTTTTTTTTTTTTAATCAGTGGAAGGGAAATGAGAAAAGAAAAATAGCTTACAGCAGTTTGAACTATATGGGTTATGGACACCAAGGGAGACATGAGTATGGGACTTTAGTCATGCCCCTCCAGTTCTATCACCCATGCCTGGGAAAAATTATTTAAAAGAATTGATATTCCCAACTAGCTGCCTCAGCAGTTATCTTCATATTCCTGGAATATGTGATACAAAGAACAATATATAGCCAATCAATCAATCATTTTGTTTCTTAGATTCTTAATAAACAACTCAGGAACTGCCTCGTCTTTCCCTTTAAAACTCCACTTGTAACCCATTGCTGATTAATCAGAGTGTACATCCAGAGCAACTTGAATCTATGCTCCTGGATTGCAATTTTCAAGCTTAACCCAAATAAACTGTCTACTTATAGTAATTTTGCTTCAGCTTCTTTCTTTTAGGTTCACAGGCATTAATCACATTCATGAAGGCAGTGCCCTTGTAACCTAATCACTTCCCAAAGACCCCATTTCCTAATATCATCACCTTGGAGGTGAGGATTTCACATATGAACTTTGGCAGGACATAAACATTCAGACAATAACAGTGGTAATCTGGGCTGCATGGACCCTGCTTTCCTAATGTTGGTTGGAAAGTTGAATCAGCCCATGTGCAGCATTGACTATCTCTGCTTGTTTCTCCCTTGGCAGCTTTTATATCATTTCTGATTTTTCTCCTATCCTAGTGATCATTATATCTCAGGTTGATTTTTATTGTCTTATCTTTTTTTAACTCCCTCATTTAAAAGTACATGTTTAGTATTCATTCATTGCCCCACTATTATTCAAATGAGACATTCCACTTGGATAATCTCAGTAGATTCAACTACCATTTGTAAATGGGTTACTCCCAAAACACACCTATCTCCAGTCTAGCCTTCTCAGCTCTACTTTGAACCAGCTACTTACTGTAAACCTCCATGAGCTATTCCACAATCATCTGACACTTAGCTCAGCACTGAACTTAACCCAAATCCCAGGTGAAAAGAGTTGTTTTTTACACTCTATCTTGGAAAATGACGCTACTATCAACCCAGTCACTCAAGCCAGAACCTAAAAGCCCTCTTAGAAAAGTGCTTTGTATGTAACCTCCATTATCACCATTTATGTCTATTCTTCCTTAATGTTTCTCACATATCTCCAATCTACTACCCTAATTTAATTTAGCCTCTCTGGTTTCTTGATTGATTGAATATAATAGCCATAAAGTTGTCTGCCTACATTTGATATTCTCATTCTTAAGCCTTTCCTCACTATGACCAGTGATCCCTCCAACAGCCAACTGAACTTGTCTTTCTGCTTAAAAACTGTAATAGCCTCCCATAGCTTTCAAGATAAACTTTAAAATATATAGGCCAGCACATGGGTATTCACACTGTGGCCTTGACTTTTTGTCTATCATTGGACTATGGGTGCAGTATCCACATTTATCACCCTGAGGTCACAGGACAGTTTCTGACACAGACATCAAGATCAGCAATTGGATTAAGGCAATGCAACGAATTCCACTTGAGACACTCTCTCTATTCCACCAAATTACTTCCAGAGACAAAGGAAGGAAGTAAAACTGGCTTTCCAACATTTAACAGTAGCTGGCCATGGATGTGGAAAACACAGCGACATAATGTATAAATAATGCTAGTTGGAATCTACAAGCTGGTTTGAGCTAGATAGAGCAGAGAGTACCCAGGTTAATTAGTGGTTACCCTTTTCAGACTTGAATACTGTGAGTATAGAAATCATCTGTTAATGGACTTTGTATACATGGTGCTTAATATAATGAATAGCACACATTAAGCACTTGTCAAATTATCATTTAAGAAATAAAAGAAAAAGCAGTGGGGGAGGATGTAAGTTGGTACCTCACTCACTTCCTACATTTCTTTCTTTATGGTAGTATTTGATGTGATAGAAGATGAAGGGAGGAAAGGAAAATTTTCACCAGAATTTTAAAACATTTATTGAGGTAGAATTTACATACGGCAGGGCCTCCTTTTCTGAGGTCTCATTCTTCTTCAGTTTTTGCTACCTGCAGTCAACCTCAGTCCATAAATAATACATAGAAAATTCCAGAAACAAGTAATTTCTATGTTTTAGATTATTTATGGTTATGAGTAGTGTGATGAAACTTTGCGTTGTCTCCTTCTTTCAGGGTTTGGTTCCAGGATCCTCCTTGGTTATGAAAAGCCAAGGATGTTCAAACTCCTTATATAAAAAGGGATAGTATTTGCATGTAACCTATTCACATTCTCCCATGTACTTTAAATCATCTCTGGATTACTTATACAGACACAGAGTGTCAATTATAATAGCCTAATGCTGCATCATTCACATCACTTCATCTCATTATGTAGGCATTTTATCATCTCACATTCTCACAAAAAGAAGGCTGAGTATAGTGCAGTGAGACAGAGATTACAGTCACATAACTTTTAATATATTGTTATAATTGTTCCATTTTATTATTATTGTTGTTAATCTCTTAATGCAGCTAATTTATAAACTAAACTTTATTACAGATATGAATGTACGGTCTTAATGTCCGTTTTTTTGTTGTTTGTTTTTCGAGATGGAGTCTCACTCTATTGCCCAAAATGGAGTGCAGCAGCACAATCTCAGCTCACAGCCACCTCTACCTCCTGGGTTCTAGCAATGCTCAGCCTCCTGAGTAGCTGGGATTACAGGCATCTGCCACTAAATCCAACTAAATTTTATATTTTTAGTAGAGATGGGGTTTCATCATGTTGGCCAGGCTGGTCTCAAACTTCCGACCTCAAGTGATCCACTCACCTTGGTCTCCAATGTGCTGGAATTACAGTCATGAGATACCGTGCCTGGCCTAGTCTTAATGTCACCTAATGATAGAAATACATTCTGAGAAATGCAGAAGTAGGCGATTTTACTATTGTACAATCATTGAAAACTGTGCATACATAACCCGAGATGGTATAGCCATTATACAGGTAGTCTGTATGGTACAGGCTATTTATTGCTCCTAGGCTACAACCTGTACAGCCTGTTACTGTACTGAAAACTGCAGTCATTTGTAGCACGATAGCATGTGTGTATCTAAACATAGAAGAAGTACAGTAAAAATATGGTGTAAAACATAACTTATGAGGCACTCACCATGAATGAAACTTGCAGAACTGGAAGTTGCTCTGGGTGAGTCAGTGAATGAGTAGTGAGTCAATGTGAAGGCCTAGAACATTACTCTATATTGCTATAAAATTAGTGAACACTGTGTACTTAAGCTACACTCAATTTACAAAACAATATTTTTCTTTAATAATAATCTTAAGCTTATTGTAAATTGTAACTCTTACTTTATAAACTCTTTCATTTTTCAAGCTTTTTGGCTTTTTTGTAATAAAATTTAGCTTTAAATTCACATTACACAGATGTAGAAAATATTTTTTATTTATTCTATAAGTTTTTTCTATTTTTTTTTCCCATTTATTTATTTTATTGCATTTTACGTTTTGGGGTACATGTGAAGAACATGCAAAATTATTGCATAGGAACACACGTGGCAGTGTGATTTGCTGCCTTCCTCCCCATCACCTACATCTGGCATTTCTCCCCTTGCTATCTCTCCCCAGCTTCCCACCCCCCACCGTCCCTCCCCTATTTCCCCCCAACTGACCCCAGTGTGTAGTGCTCCCCTCCCTGTGTCCATGTGTTCTCATTGTTTAACACCCGCCTATGAGTGAGAACATGCGGTGTTTGATCTTCTGCTCTTACAGAAGTTTTTCTATTTTAAAAATATTTATTTTTACTTTTAAACTTTTTGTTAAATGGTAAGACACAAATACACACATTAGCCTAGGCCTACACAGGGTCAGGATCATCAGTGTCACTGTCTTCCAACCTCCCATTTTATCCCACTGAAGTTCTTCAGGGACAATAACACTCATGGAGTTGTCATTTCTGTGATAATAATGCCTTGATCTGAAATACTTCCTGAAGGACCTGATGTCGGCCGTTTTACAGTTAATGTTTTTTGTTTTGTTTTTTCTAATAGGGAGAAGGAGTACACTAGAATAAAGATAAAAATATAGTATAGTGAATACATAAATCAGTAACAGTCATTAATTATCATCAAGTATTATGTACTGTACATAATTGTATGTGTTATACTTTTATACAAGTGGCAGCACAGGTTTTTTTGCACTGGTGTCAGCATATACACATGAGTAATGCATTGCATTACAACATTACAATGGCTATTACAATTGCTGGTAATAGGAATTTTTCAGCTCCATTATAATCTAGGGGATCACTGTCATATATGTGGTCTATCTTTGACTGAAACTTTGTTGTACAGCTAATGACTACATAGAAATATATAGGGTTCAGTACTATCTTCAGTTTCAGGCATCCACTGAAGGTCTTGGAAGATACCCCCACAAATAAGGGGGTACTATTGGGCAGTAAATGCACAATTGTAACTGTACAGTATAATGCCTTTTTGTAAATGTATATTCCCATGTAACTACCCCTCCAATCAAGGTATAGAAACCCTAATTCTTTCACGGTCTTTTTCCATCAATCCTTCACCTCTGCCCAAGCAGCCATATTTCTTATTTCTAACACCATAAATTAATTTGCCTGTTTTTGAACCTTATTTAAATGGAATCATTCAATGTACACGTTTTAATCTGTTTTTTTTTTTACTCGTCAACGTTTTAAGAATTGACCCATACATTTGAAAGTTTCAATTGTAAGTTATTTTTTTATCATTGAGTAACGTTTCACTAGATTAATGTAAATATACCCAAATTTATTTATACATTCACTTGTTGGTGAACATTTCCACCTCCCAGCACTCCATAACTCAGTTTTTGATGATTACAAATAAAGTTGCTGTGAAAATATCACACAAATATTTCAGGTGACATATGTTTTTATTTTGTGGAAGTAAAAATTTAGGAGTGGAATTGCTTGTTCATATGGTAAATATATGTTTAAATTGATAAGAAATTGCCAAACTAATTTCTAAAATAGTCATTGATTTTATGGCAGCGGCTGCTCCAAATTTTGGTAACACTTGACATTAACAGTGTTTATAATTTTAGCCATTCTAATGAACTACAATTGCAGTTTTAATTTGAATTTTCCTGATTATTTGTGATGGTGACCATCTTATATCCTTACTGTCCATTATTTAATTTCTTTTGTAAAATGTCTCTTCAAATCTTTTACCCATTTTTATTGTTTGTTACCTTGTTTTTGAGTTATATGTGACAGATTTATTTAATAATGAACATTTATAGTACAAATATATATATGTCTTTTTTTGAATAATATTAGGGGATTGTGAGTTTCTTTCCTTAACAATGTCTTTCGAATTGTAGAAATTTTTAATTTTGGTGAAGTCCAATTTATTATTTTATATTTTGATTAATGCCTTTTTGTTCTAAGAAGTCTTTCCTACCCCAATATTGTGAATACATTCTCTTACTAATTTTGAATTAACTTTTGTGTATGTATATCCATTAGAATTAGATATGGGTTAGATATGACTTAATGTTCATTATTTTCCATGTGGATATCCGTTTGCTCAAGATAATTTGTTGAAAATTTTTCTTCCCTCGCTTAATGGCTTTGTCACTTTGTCATCCATTGACCTTATACATGTTTGTATATTTCTGGACTCTCTATTCCGTTCTACTGTTCCATTGATGGATCCTTATGCCATGCCACACAATTTTGATTGTTGCAGGTTAATAGTAATTTGTGACATTAAGTAGTAGACATCTGTTCAATTCATTCTTTCAAGACTATTTTGGCTATTTGGTGTACTTTGCGTGTAATAATTTTATATATTTTAGAATCAACCTGTTTCTACTAGGAGAAGAAAAGAAAAGAAGAGAAAAGAGAGAGAAGAGAGGGAAAAGAGAAAGGAGAGGAGAGGAGAGAAGAAGAAGGGAGAGAGGGAAGGAGGAAAACTTGCTAAGATTTTGATTGGTGAAATTGACATCTTAACAGGTTGAATCATCCAATAAATGACAATATTTCTTCATTTGTTAACTATAGTTTCTCTCTAGTATTTTATAGCTTTTCAGTGTAGAGATCTTAAACATTTGTATTAAATATATTCCTTTTTTATTTTAAAAAAACAGAAGAGGTCTTTCTTTGTTGCCCAGAAAATAATAAAGGAATATATTCCTGGACCCAGGCAATTCTGCCTTGGCCTCCCAAAGTGCTAGACTTACAGACATAAGCCATCATGCCTTGCCTATATTCCCCTTTTCATGATATTATAAATGATAGAAGTTCTAAATTATATTATCTAACTGTGTTCGTTTCCAAAAATTGTTGATTTTTATAGATCTTGTAAACCATGTAACTGACAATTTGCTTAGTAATTCCATCTTTTCTATTTGACAGATTTTTTTAAATTAATTCAGTGTTAATACAGTTGACTATGAAAAATATACATTTCGCTTTTTCCTTTCCAGTCTTTACTATTTTTACTTGTTTTACTTGCTTTATTGCACTGATTGGTAACTCCAGTGCAGTATTGTTAGAAATCATGAGATCAAATCTTAGCTGTTTCCATTAGAAAGGAAAGCATTTTAACCTTTAGGTATGATGCTAACTGTAATTTTTTAAATAGACCTTTGTCAGATTGAAGAACTTTTTTCTATTTCTAGTTTGAAATTTTTTTTCATGAATAGATATAAAATTTGATCAAATGCCATTTTTGCACCTATGGAAATCTCCATAAAATTTCTTAAATGTTTCATAGAATTCACTAGTGAAACCATTTGGGCCTAAAGTTTTCTTTGCAGTAAAGTGTCAAATTATGAGTTCAAGCTACTTAATGGATAGGTTATTCAGGATCTCAATTTGTTATTGGATTAGTTTTGGTAACTTGTGCTTTTCAAGAAATTTGTCTATTTCATCTGAGTTGTTAAGTTTGCTGGCATAAAATTATTAATAATATCCCCCCGTTATTTTTGAATGCCTGTGGAATCTATAGTAATTGCTTCCCTTTATTCTTGATATTGACAATTTATATCTTCTCTCTGTTTTGTTGTTCATTGTAGGTAAAGTTTCCTTAACTTTGTTTTTCTTTTCCAGAAACAGGTTTAGTTTCATTTATTTTCTTTATTTCCTGTTTCTATTCCATAATTTTCACTTATTTTTAGAAATTTTCTATTCTGCTTGCTTCGGGTTTAATTTGGTAACATTTTGCTAGCTTCTTTAAGTGGAAACCTACATAAAAGATTTTAGAGCTTTCTTCTTTTCAACATCTATAGATTTTCTCTCTAGCAGCTGTGTAAAATCTGTCCGTATACTCTGCTCAATTATGGAGGCTCGTTTTTCCCTGTAATTTAGTTTATCAAGGTTCCATTGCAAATGCTGCTTTTTCTTAAACTCACACGAAAAAGTAGGATTCTTATTTTTTCTTAATTTTTCTTGATTTCAGCATGGGAGAAATGATCTTTCAAATCCTGCTACATCTGGCCTGGCGCGGTGCCTCACAACTGTAATCCCAGCACTTTGAGAGGCTGTGGAGTTTGAGACCAGTGCAAGCAACATGGTGAAACCCGTCTCTACTAAAAATACAAAAATAGTTAGCTGGTGGTGGTGGTTTGCAACTGTAGTTCCAGCTGCTTGGGAGGCTGAGGCAGGAGAATCACTTGAACCTGAGAGGCGGAGGTTGCAGTGAGCCCAGATCAGGCCATTGCACTACAGCTTGATGACAGAGTGAGACTCTGTCACATTAAAAACAAAACCAACAAATCTTCTACTTCTAACCTGGTTACCTGGTAGTGAAAGTTTTATTTAATGACTTTAAAATACATAACCTGAACATACAGAGGTTCTGCTAAAATCTAGTTTATGAAATTCGTATATTCTTAGCATCTTTCACCATTTTCCTGATTTACTCCTAAGTAAAATCCTGGCATATTAATTCTAAATAATCTCAGAAAAATTACTTTAAAATACACAATGATAAATATTAGAGATGTAGTTAGAGGCTGAGCTTCCCCAGGCAAGGAAATAACCAATTATCATTTTAATTCATTTCTCTAAATATGCTACTAATTTTCTAACTTCCAAAGTAAATTACTATTACTCAAAAGAATCTCTTTCACATCTTTTTATTTCTTCTTTACATTTTTTTTAAGTAAAAAATGCACTGTAAAGTTATTGTTAAGCATAAAATATGCTCAAAGGAGAAAAAAAGAATGAAGGAACATTTTATTCTATCATAAGACTCATTCAACAGATACTAAATTCTTTTAGGTAAATTTTCTTTTTGGTCTTTTCAATAAATGACAACTATTACTTGTATTTTAGAACATGTGACATGTACACTTCAATATTCAGAGAAATTGCCTGGGATCTCTAAAGGGTCACCTTTTTTTTTTTTTTTTTTTTTTTTTTTTTTTTTTTTTTTTTTTTTTTGAGACAGAGACTCTCTGTGTTGCCCAGGTTGGAGTACAGTGGTGTGATCCTGGCTCACTGCAACCTCCGCTTCCTGGGTTCAAGCAATTCTCCTGCCTCAGCCTCGCAAGTAGCTGGGACTACAGGCACACGCCGCCATGCTCGGCTAATTTTTTGTATTTTAGTAGAGACGCAGTTTCACCACTTTGCCCAGGCTAGTCGCGAACTCCTGAGCTCAGGCAATTGGCCCCCCAAAGTGCTGGAATTGCAGGCATGAGCCACTGTGCCCAGCCAGGGTCACCTTTGTCATTGTGGATTAATTATATCAGATCACCCTACTGTTAGAAGCTAAAGCCAAACCCACTGGATGATTTCATTTCAATAAATTTCATTTTCTTCTTCTAACCGCCACTTTCTCTGGTTGCATTAGATTAAAGCATAGTTAAAGAAGCCACATTGTGAAGAGAAACCAGGAAAAAGCTTTGCTACAATGCAGGAGCTAATTCACTGTATTCTATAGGGACTGATATTCATCCATCTTTCAATAAAAGCTAATGGTTCAATAGGCTCAATGCACTCAGCTAATCTAGAAAGAAGTTGATGCTTGGGAACAGGTATTCAATCAAGATTGAATAAAGATTCATGCATAAGTGCTATTACTACATATAAAATATACTCACATCTACTTGATATAAGATATGACTAATTTAAGAAAATAACCAACTGGCTTTAGCCTTGGCAACATTGCATAGACATTTGAAAATGTGATGCTACTGAATATATCAGTTTGGGTAATATAGCAAATGTTAATATCTAATTAGAAAATAAATAAATAAATCTCTAATCTGGAAATCAGCCGTGCATTCCCAAGGTCCTTTAAAAGGTTGAAAATATTTAAGTGATGCCATTTAAAAATAACTCAGTGACTGCTGTTTACTATTCAGTATTCAGATATTCTAATAAAATGAAATAAGCTTCCCTATGAAAGGTAGTTTTGCTGAACATTCCCAAGGGTAAGAGCAATTTCCTTTTTAGATGAGTAATATGTTGGCTAAAGGCACAACTATGCTATGCATATCAAGCTCTGTAAGTAGACAGGAATTCATGAGCAGAGAAAGAAAGCAAGTGAGAAAAATCAGGAGCATAAAATTCTGAGACAAAGTTCTTACAAGGTAAGAAATAGTAGTTTCTACATGAGTAACCGCACAACTTGGGGATAGCACTGGGTAATCAGTACAAAAATAAAAAGTCTCCTAAAATACATTCTTTTTACTTAATTATATACTCTTTCTTTAGATGGTTAATTTTAGTTAGCACAGAGAAATGATAATGTTAAATTTCTCACAATTGCATGACAATATAGGTGTTTAAAAATGTAATTTTTACTTATCAGACACTGCTAATATAAAAATCACATGCTACTGTTTCCATCATTTCAGCCACAATAATGTCGACTTTCAATTTCATTTCTGATTTTTTTCTGTATCTAAAGGCAAAAAGTTAATTTTTAAAAGTGGTACAATGTCCTCATGATGTGTTAAATGCAATTATGTTAATGTACAGTTATGTGGGATTTTATGTAAAGCACATGCATTTAATTCATATATATTCACTTGACAGCTTACTCACAAGTGTTTGAGTGTTCTCTGGAATTTGAGTATGATTATATATATTTAATTTTTAATGGTATACTTATGCTGAAACTATTTTAATATTGGTCTAAGCAAATAGAAAGTGTACCTTTGTGAGTTATTTCTTAATGTAATAGAAATTAAATTAAACCCTAAGAGTTGTATTACATATTGAACACCCATTGTGAAAGCTCTCTACTAGGATTTAAATTTGAACATTGGAAAAATGATTAGTGATTTCTATGATCCCCTAAGCCTTTTCTTCTTCCAATACTTTATATGTTTGTAGTTGTAACTTATTATAAAGGATAGAAGTAGCCCTAGTATCTTAACCCAGGAAAGTCCTGTGCAAAAGTTTTTAGATTACCGGATTTATCTCTAGATACCTGTGACCTTTGAGAGATTCAGAAGCATCAGGAACAATTCATAGGTTTTTTTTTATTATTATTTAAGATTAAAATGCATTGCTCATTCCCTGTAAAATTTAAAGAATGAACTTTAGCATCTGTAAAAGCTTTGTTCATCTATAATCCAAAATGGTTTGCCAAATAGTAGCTATTTGGCTTGGAGGCACATCTTTTTATCTGCAAATCCTAGAATGAAACTAAACAACCTCACAACAATGGACTAATACTATCTAATATTTACTGACCACTAAATATATGCCAAGAATTCTTCCAAATGCTCGAATATATGAACCCATGTAATCCTTACAACAATTATTTGTGATAGGTATTATAATTGTTATGCTCATTTTACACATGTGAATAATTAACTTGCATGAAGTATAGTAAGTAGCAGAGTGAAAATTCAACCCATTCTGCATCCAAAGTCCACACTTAAAATTAATATGCTATAGTGTTTCTATGTAATAAGTAAATGTTAAATTGAACCCTGTCATCTATAGTTCTACATCACTGATTTTTTTTTATCACCAAATTAGATGACATGGAGCATCTTGGTGGTCTGCAAAAACTGAATCCTGCTTGAAAATGAGGTTGTAGGGACCCAAGGTCTTTTCTTTCCAGGCCTTTATTTATTAATGTATTCATTTAAATATTAGCCAGTGTCTTAATCTGCTTGGGCTGCTATATAAAAAACGAGCCATAGACTGGGTGGCTTAAACAGTAGATACTTACTTTCTCACAACTCTGAAGGCTGGGAGTCTGAAATCAGGTACCAGCATGGTCAAATTTTGATCCCTCTTCCTGGCTCACAGGTACTACCTTATTACTGTGTCCTTACATGGCTGAGAGAGAAGGCTGTGGTGTTTCTTCCTCTTCTTATGAGGGTGCTAACCATTGAAACCTAATTACCTTTATAAAGGCCCACTTTCTGATACAACTACATTGGGGTCTAGAGACTCAAGTCACACATTTCAAGGGCCACCAACATGGAGCCTATAAGAGCCAACCACTCACTGTTCTAGGCACTGGGGATGCAGTAGTGAACAAAGTAGACAAAAATGCCTTGCCCACATGGAATTTAAGAGTCTCATAGGGAAGATAGTAAGATAAATGAATAAAATAAATATGCTATTTGATATTAGTAAGTGCTACAGCAGAAAAAAAGAGGAAAGGAATGCTAGGAAATATAATGTGCAATTTGGATAGGATGGTCGAGAAAGCCTTTCTGAGAATCTTGGTTGACTCAATCTGAATAGGCTATTCTGGGAGAAGGCCAATGCAAACGGCTTGAGAGGAGCACAGTTAACTAGTGTGAATTAGACAAAGTGTAAGGGATTTGGTTAGAGAAGTAAAAGAAAGGCCCAGACCATGAAGGTCATTGAAATTCATAATATGAACCTCATATTTTATTTTGAGTAAAATGGAAGCTATTGAAGGACTTTGAGCAGAGAAGTGGCATGATCTGAATGTTCATTTGAACAGAAAAATTCTGGCTGCTCTGCTTAAAATAAACTGAAGATAGGAACAAGGGCTGAAGCAGAGAGACCAGTTAGGAGGCTAACCTGTCAAATCATTAAAAGATTAGGCAAATGGGTGCTAATCATGCCTCATATGAATTGATGAAATGTTTTATTTGTTGCAGAGAGAAAATGTGAATATGATTTTAATGCTAATTTGGGAAGACTTCCAAGAAAGTTGGCATAGTGCACAATGCATTAATCTCTCTCAAACTCTGACTGAACAAAAACAACCTTGAATTGGATTTAAACTACATGTATGATGAAACTAAACTGGCAACAAAGTCCATACTTAACATGCTGAAAGTAGTCTGCTAAAAAATATAAAATGAAGACATAAATGAAGTATACGGTTATTGCAATAAATATTACTTGTAATACTAAATATGAAAATGAGTTTAAAAGGTAGATGAGAACATTCTGAAGAACACTGCTAAATTCTCTATCCTGAATATCAATAGTGAGAAGTGTTTGTGGATACATTTGCATTCTGTAGAACAGGATAGATAGTGAGCAAGAAACCTCTTGACCATATAAAATAACTTTGATTCCTAATGTAAAAGAAAAGGGAGCAGATTATAGC
Organism: Sapajus apella; assembly: GCF_009761245.1. Classification (NCBI taxonomy): domain Eukaryota; kingdom Metazoa; phylum Chordata; class Mammalia; order Primates; family Cebidae; genus Sapajus; species Sapajus apella. The sequence goes on from NW_022436942.1 coordinate 37,747,571, forward strand.
AATAGCCAGATCAGAGGAGAAAAAAGGGAACAGAAGGTAGGAACATTAGGAGTCAACAAAAATATCCTGTGTGTAAATTCAATGGCAAAATTCTGTGGGCCACAGACATTCATATTGGATGTAACTTTTCTGAAGATTTGTATTCACTTTTGGAAGTCTAGAAATGCCAATAAGAGATGTGGTTCAATAAACCTCTAGGAAAAATCAGCAAAAAGCTGTCTGCATACTACCCTTTCCCTTAGTACCCACTCCTCCAAACAGCTAAATAAACTTAACAATTGGACAAAAGTTAAAATCATCAACAACACTGAGCATTCCAATATAAGATATTGAGTGATATGACGGAAAGAAGAAAGAAAGTCAAAGAGAATTTCTGCACAGTGTTTGGAAGCAATTATTGGCCTTAGTGAAAGTGTCTATACTAAAGTCAAGATTACTTGCATACTTTAATTGATACAAATGTTTTTCAAGATAATGAAAGAAGATAAAGTTGTACCCAAAGCATACATAAGTCAGCTTTTTGAATTTTAGAAAATAATTGCTTACTCTGTCTAGCAAATTAAAGATGTCAAAGACAAGATGCAAAACACCAAATAAATTATCAATGGAAAAGGAGCTACTACAACTAATAAAATTGATAATTTAAAAAACATATTGAAAAGAGCAAAAACTTACTGTTAGTGTTTCTTAAATGGCATACCAGACAAATGAGAAGAGTACAAATAGAACACTAAGAAAAAGGGGAAGAAACTAATGTTCTCAATACAAAATCTTGATTGGAAAAATTTGACTGGACAAAGTTAAACAGGTAAGGAAGACTTTATTCAAAGATACTGCAAGAGAGAAGAAAAACCAGAATGGTTTTCTTTAACTCTGCTGAAAAAGGAGCAAGAGAATTTGTAAGTTCTGGAGTATGGAGATCATAGCCTATCTGTAAGTGCTAACTGGCATCATCCAAAAGAAAAGTAAGTTTTCTCATATATAGCTTCATGATGGGAGATAATTACACAACTTGGGGAAAGACAAGCTAGTCTCCTACCTTCCTACAAAGATTGGGAGATAGTGGTTCTATCTCTTTTAATGATTGCATATCAAAGGGATGGCTCCCAGGTCCATGAGAAAGACAGTCCTGGGTTGTAACACAGGCAGTAAGATTTCTTAAAGATTTAAATTTTAAAGAATCAGAGAAAGAATTTACAATGAAAAAAAATTTTTAAATGTTCTAAGAAAAAGGAAAGAGCTAGTGACTGGGTTGAGGAGAAGATCCGGAAGAAACCTGTCTAAAGTATAGTCAAGTTGAGGGTAATGTTGAGCCCATGTTGATCCACATAGATGATATAATTAATATGGAGGCCAGACAATGAAGCTTCTATGCACAGATAAGCATAGAAAATACTTTCACAGACATAAAGAATAATTCCTGAAATCAAATAATACCTGAATCAGTACATCAAAATATAACTGTTGTAGAACAATTTAACACCAAGGTTTATCTTGATGAAACAACTAAACTTTGAGCAAAAACAGTTCCAAAGGAGCAGCAGGAACATGGTGAACATAATACAATTCCAAAGGAGACAAAATATTTATTCAGGCCACCTTCAGACCTCAGACATCAAAAGGTATAGTTCAATGTCATGAGTATTTCCAGAGACTAATAGATTGCAGAGAACAATAAATGTCAAGACAAATAATTCTGGTTTTATTTTATGGGAAAAGTCAGTTTTCCCAACTGGAAATTCCAAAATCAATGCATGCTACAAGGTCTCTCCACTCCATCTTTTAAGATTTAGTTCATACATTAATATACTAGAGACAAGAAGTTCCATACAAGCATATGCAACTTTTGGTAACAAATATTTTCCAAATTATTTGACTGCCAAAACATGTGTTGAGGAGCAACTTTTAATACTGCCTAAATTATAGTAATGTTCCCTCAAAATACTGCCTTAGGTCATTTGATCAAAAAGATCCACATAAACAGATGGGTTGGGGGAGACTAATACAGTGGTTTTGAATAGAATGGATTGAAAGCCAGGAGAGCTCACAAACTGGAAAGCCATTGAGATGACTATTGCAATAAACCAGACGGGGGAGATGATAGCCTAGAGAGTTATAAAGAAAGAATTGCTAAAATGCTTTCCTGGCTTTCTTTTGCTGAAATGCCCTATTCTCTCCTCTCCAGCATGGATTTTAAAGAATTGTTTTTTTAGAAAAATAACTTAAACAAGGATAATATGGTACTAGCATTTACTACTTGAGAAACTATAATCATGAGTTTTCCCCTTATGTCTTCAATATTCTCACCTTCTTTATTTTGACACACAGCCTTTTAAGAATAGATTAGTTAAATGAATATAATAACCAATCGACATTAAAAATCAGTGTTGGTAGGCTCTGCCCACATATGCCATCTCTAAAACTTGGTGATTATTTTAATAAACAAGGTCAAATCCCACTGCTTTACCTGGAATTCCCAGATCATGCTGTCACTAGTAACTGTCATCTCTGAATTATGTTGGCATTTACTTCCTCAATTACTGAAATACATCTTGCCTTAATTTGTTTTCTTTTACATGTTTATTCTTCTTACTCATCTATATTGTTACCTACTCTATGGAAGTAATCTTCTTTTGCTTTTTATTCAGTACCATCTTTTAGTACTGACCCTATTGCACAAAGCACAGAAAAAGTAATAATTGATTATTTTCCATACTCTACTTCCCCTGATTTTCTATTATACACTAGAGAGACTATGAATTTTAACAAAGTACTTTCTGTGCATTGAAGAGAAATGGAAATGGAATAGGGTACTTTCTCATGTATAAAAAGTTTTTGCCATCCAAAAATATAAACTTAAAGGGTACTTATATATACAGTTAGTTGGAAATTATTATAATTTTTGAACTTTCCATTACATTTATTACAGGTGGTTCCTGGTATAGTTTGGATGTATGTCCCCACCCAAATCTCACATTGAAAGATAATTTCCAATGTTGGAGGCGGGGCCTGATGGGAGGTGATTGGATCATGGGGACAGATTTCTCATCAATGACTTAGCACCATCCCCATTGATACTGGGCTTGTGATAATGAGTAAGCGATTGTGAGATTAGTTCATTTAAAAGTGTGTACCATCTCCCCCCAGTTTTCTTGCTCCTGTTCCCACCCTGTGAAGTGCCTGCTTCCCCTTTACTTTCTCCCATAATTGTAATCTTCCAGAGGCCTCCTCAGAAGCTGAAAAGACGTGATCATCATGCTTTCTGTATAGCCTGCAGAATCGTGAGCCAGTTAATTCCCTTTTCTGTAAATTACCTAGTCTCAGGTATTTCTTTACAACATGCAAGAACAGTCTTATACAGTACCAGACTTACAATGTTTTGACTTTGCATTTATCAGGGTAGTAAATGCAGTTTTGACATTTTGACAATGGGTTTATTAGAAGGTAACATCATTGTAAGTAAAATAAAATTTGTATATTTCAATGTAAAACAAGATAACTGAGAATATATCATCAAAAACATTTCACCTTAGAGCCTTAATGGGAACAAAAGTTTATATTCATTTTCTTCTAGGCTGTCAGAAGTGAATACAAATCAAGCAGTAAAGTTGCCTACCTACCTTTTTTAAAAATATCAATTTTTTATGGTGATACAGTATAATTTCTGGAGCAAATGAAGTCAAAAAATTTAGTTTTAGGGAAAAACTAGGCAAAACCATTCAGGACATAGGCATAGGCAAGGACTTCATGACTAAAACACCAAGAGCACTGGCAACAAAAACCAAAATAGACAAATGTGATCTAATTAAACTCCAGAGCTTCAGTACAGCAAAAGAAACAATCATTAGAGTGAACTGGCAACCAACAGAATGGAAAAAAATTTCTGCAATCTACCCATCTGACAAAGGGCTCATACCCAGAATCTGCAAAAAACTAAAACAGATTTACAAGAAAAAAACAAACCCATCCAAAAGTGGTCGAAGGTTATGATCAGACCCTTTCCAAAAGAAGGCATATATGAGGCCAACAAACATATGAAAAAATGCTCATTATCACTGGTCATCAGAGAAATGCAAATGAAAACCACATTGAGATACCACCTCACACCAGTTAGAATGGTGATCTTTAAAAAAATCTGGAGACAACAGATGCTGGAGAGGATGTGGAGAAATAGGAACACTTTTACACTGTTGGTGGGAGTTTAAACTAGTTCAACTATTGTGGAAGACAGTGTGGCGCTTCCTTAAGGACCTAGAAATAGAAATTCCATTTGACCCAGCAATCCCATTACTGGGTATATTCCCAAAGGATTATAAATCATTCTATTATAAAGACACATGCATATGTATGTTCACAGTGGCACTGTTTACAATAGCAAAGACCTGGAACCAACCCAAATGCCCATCAATGATAGACTGGACAAGGAAAACGTGGCACATATACATCATGGAATACTATGCAGCCATAAGAAATAACGAGCTCATGTCCTTTGTAGGGGTATGGATGAATCTGGAAACCATCATTCTCTGCAAACTGACACAAGAACAGAAAATCAAACACCACATGTTCTCACTCATAGGCGGGTGTTGAACGATGAGAACACATGGACACAGGGAGGGGAGCATCACACACTGGGGTCTGTTGTGGGGGGCAAGGGAGGGACAGTGGTGGGGTGGGGAGGTCGGGGAGGGATAACATGGGGAGAAATGCCAGATATAGGTGACAGGGGGATGGAGGCAGCAAACCACATTGCCATGTGTGTACCTATGCAACAATCCTGCATGATCTGCACATGTACTGCAGAACCTAAAGAACAATTAAAAAAAAGTTAGTTTTAATCACAGCCTATGTTTTACTAGCTAAGTGACCTAAAGTCTTCCATAACAAAATACCACAGGTTGGGTGGCTGAAACAACAGAAATTTATTTTCTCACAGTTTTGGAGGCTGAGAGTCCACATTCAAAGTGTTGGTACATTTGGTTTCTCCTGAGAGCTCTTTCCTTGTCTTGCAAATACCTGCGTTCTTGCTGTTGTCACAATTTTTCCTCTGTGTTCATGTGAATTCGTGTTATCTCTTCATATTGGATTAAGGCCTGAATTTATGGCCTCATTTAACCTTAATTCCTCCTTAAATGTCTTATCTTCAAATGCAATTATATTGAGAGCTAGGACTTCAACAAATGAATTTGAGGGAACATCATTCAGTCCCTAATAATCTACCCCCACTATGAGCCCCCCACTTCATGTCCTCTCTCATGCAAAATACATTCACCCCTCCCAATAGTCTCAAACATCTTAACTAATTCTGGCATCAAATCTAAGTTCAGAGTATCATCTACATACATAAGTTAGGTAGCCATGAAACGAAGTATGATTTATCCTGACATTAAATTTCTCTCTAGCTCTGAACCTGTGAAACTCGGTAAGTTATATGCTTCCAACATACAATAGTGAAACAAGGATAGGATAGACATTCCCACTCAAACGGAGAAATTGAAAAGAAATCAGGGCTTCCAGGTCCCCAGTAAGTTCAAAACCTAGCAAGGTAAACTCCATTAGATCATAAGGCTCAGCATAATCCTCTTTGTCTCAATGCTTGTGGCAGCATCACCCCCACTGCCCTAGAAGGTAGACCCACCACCATCATTCTGTGCAGCAAGGTTTGTTCCTGAGGCACTAGCTGGCAGTAGTATGGCCTGCCGAAACCAAGAATAAAACAGCCTTGACTTCTGAAACCAAGAAGAAAACAACCTTGCACCCTCTGCCTCCCTAGGCCCAAGCACTCAGGTCCAGTGGTGGACATATCAGAACTAAGGATCTCTGAATCACCTTCTGAGTCACTCTTTCCTTTTAGGGAAGGATGATGCACATTTTTAGACAAATAGCTCTATTGCCCCATCCCTTGGAATCAGAAGACTGCTAGCCTTCTTTTATTTTGTTCTGTTTCTGTTACCTTTTGTCCCAGCTGGCAATATTTCTATAAACCTATCTCTGTTCCTAGTTTCTGCTGATGAAAGATTAAACCCATGAGTCACACCCATCATCTTTTTATCAAATGATTTTTCCAGTCACCCCCTTGGAATTCTCTGCAAAATACACTTTGCCCTTTTTTGCGATATACATAGGTTGGGAAGTTTTCAAATCTTTACATCTGACTTCCTTTTACTTAACAATCCCTTCATTTTATCTCCCTCCTCTTACATTTTACTATAAGCAGTAAGGAGAACAAGACAATATCTTCAACACTGCTTAGAAATCTCCTTAGCTAAATATCCAAGTTTACCTTTTGTCCCAGCTGGCAATGTTTCTATAACTATATTTCATTTTTAAGTTTTGCTTTTCTTAAAACATTAGAAAACAATTGAGCCAAGTTCTTTGCCACTTTATAATAAGGCAAGCATTTCCTCCAGTTTCCAATGACTTATTCCTCATTTCTATCTAAGACCTCACCAGAATCACCTTCAATGTCTATATTCCCACCAACGAGCTCTTTAAGACAATCTAGACATTTTTCAACATGCACCTCAAACGTTTTCAACCCATTACCAGTTCCAAAGCCATTTTTACACAGTTAGATATTCGTTACAGAAGTATCCCACTTCGCAGTATCAAAATCTGTATTAGTCAGTGTTCTCCAGAGAAACAGAACGAATAGAATATATAAATAATGAATTTTGTTATAAGAAAGTGGAGGCCAAAATCTGTAGTGTAGGCCAATAGACTCAACACCCAGGAGAGTGAATTCTATAGTTCCAATGAGAAGATGGTGGTAGCCTGGAGACCCAGGAGACCCAACAGTGCAGATGAAATCCAAAAGCAGTCTACTGAATTCCCTCTTGCATAGGGAGGCAGGTCTTTTTGTTCTAGTAAGGCCTTCAATTGGTTGGATGAGCCTCATTCATATTATGAAAGGCAATCTGCTTTACCCAGAGTCCACTGATTTAAATGCTAATCTCATTCAAACACAGCCTCCAAGTTGGCATATAAATGTAACCATCAAAGAGTTAGATTATGTTCATTTATCTTGATTGTGCTAACGGTTTTGTGGGTGTACATAAATATGAAAACTTACCAAATGATATTTTAATTATTTACAGTTAATTATATGTCAAATATACCTCAATACAGCTGTTCAAATATTATGAGAAATAAATAATATAAACTAGTCTTTATGTTAAAAAGCTGTTAAAATATTATGAAAAACAAACTAGTCTTTATGTACATACAAAATAATCATATAATTTACCGATAAAGATCACTCTGTAATTTTTTAAGGAAAATCCATAAAGCACAACATTGGTAAGAAAAATTAATGAGAAATAGATGTTTAAGAAAACTGTATGCCTAATGAACGGGGTCATCTAAGGAGTAGGGATCAGCCAAACAAGGTCAGCAAGTTTGCATTTATCTTTGTATTCACTTATTGTCATGTGATAGATATTACTCAAAAGACGTATCTGAAGTCTAACCCCCAATTAAGAAATATTTTAAAAGTTTGCCTCATTGATTTTTGCCTGTTTTAATTAAATTTGTTTGTTCCTTTACTTTCTTAATCCAAAGTTTTAAAAACTATGTTTTACATCTATAGTAATTGAAGCATTTCTATTTAGTTCGAACAGATTGGTGGTTTTACAAAGTAACTCTCTAACAAGAGATAGTAAGATCAATAGAGAAGCTGGCACCAAGGGCCACAAGTTATAATGTAATGCAAAGTAGATTCAGTAAGTATCCTTCAGGTGTAAGTTGTTAAATTCTGTGATGTTTCTCAAATTCACAACTAGCTGTTTCTCCCAAGCTGTATGAAGCTCTGCCTGCTGTTTATCACTCTGAGCAATACACCTGTCGACTGTTAATAAGCCTTTGACTTGGTATGAAGTGGGTGCTTACACAAGTGACAGGTCTGAATTGCATAGCACAGTAATTAATAAATATGCACTGATATGGTCATTAGGATGCAATTAGCAAGTACAGTGAATTTAAGGGCAAAAATATCATCACCTGGGGAGATCTCTGTATCTGACTCCAAACAACAAAAAGAGTTTTGTATTCATCCATTAATTTTTCTTTTGAATTGTCTGCTTTTGGTTCTGAGATATTACTTGTAAACTTATTACTATTTAAGTCACCCACCTACTTATTAGGGGAATTAAGGGATTATATTATTCTTTATAAAGAGAAGGTTGTATTCATATAGACGAGTAAATAATTATGTGAATGAGATATAAAGTATTTTATCAATAAATGCAGCACATGAAACTTTCCTTCTTTTGTAGACACTACCTACTTTGCTTTTTAAATGTCATCCACATTTATCAGACCATGTGGTTCTTGACATTTAGGATTTTTAAAAATCAAATTGTAACTGAAGCTTTGACAACAGTAGCTAATTATCAAGGGAGTGAAGAATAACTATTTTTTTTCCCAAGCAGTAGGCTATGGTAAAAGTGTGAATTATCAGTCATTTGTGATACTCTTTAGCTGATAATTTTTGCTCATTATCATAATGTATTTAAGTCTTTCTTAAAGCACTTAATAGTTCTTGGAAAGTTCCATGGAAAGTTTTAGGAGTTAAATTTATTAGCCAAGTTATTCTTTCTGTCTTCCCAAGTCATCTGTGTATATCATATTAGAAAATTGTTGGCGGCGCATGGTGGCTCACACCTGTAATCCCAGCACTTTAGGAGGCCAAGGTGGATGAATCATGAGGTCAGGAACTTGAGACCAGCCTGGCCAACATGATGAAACCCTGTCTCTACTAAAAATACAAAAATTAGCTGGGTGTGGTGGCGGGTGCCTGTAGTCTCCGCTATTTGGGAGGCTGAGGCAGGAGAATTGCTTGAACCCAGGAGGCAGAGGTTGTAGTGAGCCGAGATTGCACCATTGTACTCCAGCCTGGGTGACTAAGTGAGGCTCCATCAAAAAAAAAAAAAAAAAAAAAAAAAAAAAAAAAAAAATTGTTCTGAAAATCTTCCACAAATAAAAAGTTTTACTTGAAAAGAATTATTTAATAAAGATAATTATTGCTTCATAAAAAGTGAATTAAAACAAATGTTAAAATATGCTTGATTATTTAAATTTATTTCTTAAAAGCCACATTTCGAAGTATGGTAATGACTAGTGAACACTTTATAAACTTTAATGTTTCCACTAGATATATCTTTAAATTATTTATCATCAATTAATATTATAATTATTTTTCTGCTCTCAAATCAGTTTATAATATCATCCAACATGTTTAGAAATCTCACGGACCACATGTAAGGGGGAATATTTACTGGGAAACTTTTGGTAAAAATAGTGGATTTATCAAGAATTGTGAAGGGATTGCAATTTCACCCTATTTCAAGGAAACAAGTTAGTAGACTACAGTTTACATTTGCAAAATATAAAGGATCAAGGAAAACATCGATTCACCTTTTGGGTACAGTATATCCAGATAACAAAACCATACAAAAGTATCGCAAGAAAATAAATGTATAGAACATTATCCCTCATGAATATAGACACAGAAATCTTCAAAGAACAGTGGTATTCAAAATTTATTTCTAAATCAAGAACAGCATCTCCTGAACACTGATAGAAATGTAAATACTTGACCCTATCCCAGGGCTGTGGAATCAAAACCTTCAGAGTAGGGAGGGCAGCAACTGGTATAAGACACAAGACTCCTGGATCAGAGTCTAATAATAGTTTATTTCTCACAGCAATGGCTTTAGACAGAGTATCATTAATTTTGCTTTGGTTCTCTGAGACTTGATTCTTACAGGGCAATATGAAAAGGACCAGTGGACATCTGCGTAGGTAGTGGGTTGCATTATAGGAGAAGAACACTGAGAGTTAGAGAACCTGAATATTTTGTAATGGGCAGTAATTGCGCTTGGCCTGTGCTCTGGAAGGAAATACTATTTTTATCTTCTAAGTGTATTTGCTTCTCTGGAAAATATAGTCTGGTAACATGGTAGTCAATGCTTCTGATCTAAAGGTATTCTATCTCTGAATAGAAACATGAGAGATCCATAAAGAATTGTCTGAGTATTTTTTGATATTTTTTTCTGGATGTATCTTTATTCACTCTACGTAGCAACTCCTGTAATGAGTGTTTATCATGTGACTGACAGGAAAATTTGTAAAAGCTCTATATATTGAGACTTATCAAATCACGTATTGATATAGTATCAATTCACTTACTATAATTTAGGAATGATGCGTAAAAATCCTTATATTGCTACATCAAGGGAAATTTTATTGCTCTGAATAGTATGTAAATCAGCCATCTTTCTTTAGTTTAATAATTCTGGCTTCTATTAGCAATTCTCTTGTTTAAGAAATCCAGTTTATTTTCTTTTTATTAAAGATGTTATTAATGCAGTTTTTCATGTGTAGTAAATACCGAGACTCTAGGATTAAAAGTGGTCAGTGGTAGTTAAAACAATGGATAGAAAAGGAACAATCCAAAATCTACAACCATCTGCTCCTCTAATAATGGACTACACTTCATAAAGGCTCTGCTAAAAATCCTTTAAGCTGATTAAGGTATCTTAAATATGAGTCTTTAGAAGAATGTTTTTATTAATTTTAAGATAATGCTGAGCAGCAGCTATGTAACTAGAAAAAAATGGAGCTGAAAAGAAATTGTATTAAAATCAAACATAGTTTACTATAAACACAATTAATAAGGTATAAATAAAAGCTAAAATAGACATTGGGAAAAAAATAACAGAGCCTGAAAATGGCCAATATTTGATATTTTGGGGGTAACCACAGAAAGTAGGATTTAACATTGTGCTAGGGATGGAGTAGTTAGTACTTTGTTTTAGAAAGCTTCAGAGTCCTCTGTTTCTAATGTTATGAATAGATGTGGTTCTTGTCATAAGATTTAACCTAAAATTCAGTATTCTCCTGCCTTAGTCTTGCCCATAAAATATTATAAAGCAGTGGGAACCACAAGGAATACCAGCACTGAGCCATAAAACCATCACCAGAGAGTGATGTTCAAGCCAAACACACTAATGCTGGGGAAGACAACTGTCCTTGGGATGCTTGGTCAAAACCTGTGACCAATAAGTGTGGTCCTTATTGGGTAGACTTAAAATGACTCAGTTGGATGTTCCCTTGTGGAGGTTTTCAAAATGAGATACACACAAGTTTTAAATAGATGATTATTGATTCTAAGAAAAATGAACCATGATGAGGTTATTTGAGTTGTCATTTAGCTTGAATCATAGTAAAACTTTTTTTTCTATTTTTCTTGAGTCTGGTACTTATTCAAGCCATGGAGCTATAAGTAGGATCAGTAACTACATAGAAAGATGGCTTTCTATGCTCACTCCTTTCTCCCTGCATTGATAGAATACATCTTCATTACCCAAAATAAATTGAGTACATATCTTCCCTTCAAGGGGGAAGAGTTTCCTTTGCACATAAACATAGGATTTAATTATGAGCAAAGTATATAGTTTACAATAGGGTTAATGTAATGATAATTACGTGCAAAATTGCTTATGCTACATAATGCAATTTTCTATGGATCTCTCATGGAGAATTCATTTATAGAAATTAGTGAAATTATTACTTATGTGTGACTAAGGTGAATAATATCTGTGTTGGCCAAGTGTAGTCCAGACTTTTATTACCCAGGTTATTGTCTATATCTATATAAATTTCTCTAGAAATACATTTAATATTAATTTGAGATAATTCTGTCTCTGAATCTGAAGTGGCTCAAAATTTAATTTTAATCAAGGAACTCTTATAGATGGAATTTTTACAGCTCAGGGAATTTCATTTTTAATTTTATTTTTAATTGCCTAGAAGGTAAAATAGGCTTTTCCCCTTTCAATATAGTTTTCAAGATGTATTCAGTATAGTTTTCAAAATGTATTGCCAATTTGACCCAAAAAAAAAAAAGTCTTGTTGGACACTCCACATGACCCTATGTCTTTTTGTTCTTTCTCTATATATAATGCTTTGCCTATATTTACAAAATCACTGTAGCAGCTACATATCCTGTAAATCTGTAATCTACTTATGCTGCAATCTATTGCAGAGAGTGGCAGGAAGCAGAATTTATCCTTCTGTGACTATTTCTGAGAAGATGGTTCAACTTGAAAATACTTTCTGTGTGCATGAAAGTCTGATTTCTTGTAAATCACTATTTTTTACAAATCTAGTTTCAACACTGTCTCCTGACCTTCACAGCACTGGTTTTATTAATTATTTCAAGATCAATGGTAGACTACATATATCTATTTAAAGGTAGTCCAATAAGGTAAAAATTTAGCTGTAAAACTGCTTTGTAAATGTCTGGGGAAAAAAAGCAAACATACAAATAAATCTACCAATGTTAGAAATTACTTTGCTATGTAAGATGTACTTCTTTGCTCTGGACCATCTATCTTTTTCTTAAATCAGAAGACAAAAATCATGTTATTTATTATTTTATGTCTCCTTATTTCTCAATTGGAATATTTATTATAAACCCCTCACCAGGAAGACTTTTAAAAAAGAAAGAAAACATGAAACTCAGTCTAATGTGAATACTGAGATTTATTACAGCAATAACAAACATTGTACAGCATGATTTGCTGTATTTAGATTGGATGTGATCATAAACAAAGAACTGATCTCACACAAGCCTACTTCTACTTCCTATGAATCCAGAGAGACATTGTAAAAGAGCAACTACAGTAAAAAAAAAATTTCAGATGCAATGTGTCTTTAATAACATATTGTAGTCTTGTGATCTCCAAGGAGCCTTTAAAAAATAGATTTTCTTTATGGCAGGCTTAGCTATGCAACTCTTTTTTGATTACAGTTACCTTCCCATTCTTTTTTAAATCTTTCAAAAGCAGTAGCAACTGAGTTCACAAAACAATTTCATTGCTATTTTTTATTATGTATTTATAAATAACTTTTCATTCTCATATTTTATGACTAACCTATATATGTTCAAAGTAGAACTGCTATGCAGCCTATGTGCATAATGTACAATCATTTCAGAAGTCTCAGGTGTTAACACGTTTGAATATTTTAGAACTGAGTTCCCTTAGCACCTCCCCCAGTGTTTTGGTCATCCTGTCAAGACTGCAGCAAGATCTAGAACTAATGAGCCAACATTTGAAACAGTGGAGAACCCCTAAGACTCTGCCTTAGCCCCTGTTGATTTGTGACATAATCCTTGTTAAATATTTTGAATATCAAAAGATGCTGATTTGAATTTAAATGTACATTGCATACTATTTTTGTTATAATTTTTATAAGAAAGTAGAAGGAAAAAGTTGCATTTAAGCCCAAGAATGTGAGCTATACCTTATCACACTGACCTATCTGGTTGGGCCTAACTGGGGGATGTTTTCTGGAATAATTGGTGGAGGTCAGCTGATAACTCCTTGGACACCACAGCCCAGTTTTTGTAAAAAATGCAAGATCAGGAGTTAGACTGTCTGGATTTGAATCTTGGTTTTGTCATCCCACTAACTGTGAAATCTTAGGTGATTTTAAACTTATCTATTCCCTATGTAATGAGAATCATAAAGATTAATTTTTAGACATATTTGATAGCATATTTTAAAGCAAATTTTACACAATTAATGTAAAGCACTTATAAAAGTGCATAAAAATATTATGTTCAATAAATATTACTCACCACTCTTGTGTTGATGGTCATTATTGGTATTACCGGGTCATAGTGCCATCAGTCAGCAGGCCTGAAAATATTTAGTGATTCATAAATTTAGACCTAGCTTTTAGAAACAATAAGTGTTTTATACATCCTATTCTGGCAGAAGCACCGTCAAAGTAAAACTTTCAGTCTACCAAATAAAATCATTCTCCAGAAAGGCACTTATCAATTAACCTTTAATTTAATAAAGTGTAATAATGGTATGGTATTACAATAATTCAGTTACAATTCCATCTCTATACTTAGCCTTCTTCTTGTCTGTTCCTTCAAAAAAGAGAATATAGTTGAAGAACTTTTGTATTCTGCACAGGTAGAACACAGTAGGAAGCAGAAGAACTACCTGTATCTAAGTCTATTTTCTTGGTTCCTCACAGCACTCGAAATAGCAGCTATCATTATTTCCATTTATGATAAGGAAAAGGATGATTAAGAAAGCTAAACAACTTTTCTAAGATTACAGAACTAAGTTGCATAACTGTATTCCAACCTCAAATATTTATGCCATTTGTAAAAGTATTTGATAAATAAATAGCCATGAAGAGAGTTGGATAGAATGATCTATGGCAACCCTATTGCAGTATATCTTCATAATCTTAGGATGCATTTTTAAACAATGTTTAAGAAAGGGAAGTTGCTTTTTTTCACCTCAAAATTAACTCTTATGTGAAAACTAGATACATCATGGTTAAAAAAGGTTTGTCAATATAAGCATATTTTATACTTTCAAATTTACAATATATTACTGATAAAATCCATCACTGAGAATAAGTGAAGCAGTTTTGGGTAAAAACAAACTTTTCAACTCAGGGGTTGTGGGTGTCAGCTGCATTTGTCACCCCTGAGATCAACTTCATCTTTTCACTTGCATTCACAAGAAAAACGTTTGTTGTATCTTTATTACTTTTGCCTATGGAAACAGTTCTTCAAGTAGGTTTTGTAACCTCAGGTTATCTTGCATTAAAACGGATCCAAAAGCCTGAAATAGGAATAGAATGACACTGTAGTTTCCAAGTGAAAAATTAGCCATACCTAACAGATAATTTTTTTGTTTTAATAGTTTTTATTTTTTATTATTTTTGAGACAGAGACTTGCTCTGTCCCCCAAGTTGGAATGCAGTGATGTGATGTCTACTCACTGCAACCTCCACCTCCTGGACTTAAGATATTCTCGTGCCTCAGCCTCCTGAATAGCTGGGATTACAGGCATGTGCCACCACACCAAACTAATTTTTGTATTTTTAGTAGAGATGGATTTTCACCATGTTGGCCAGGCTGGTCTCGAACTCCTGACCTCAGGTGATCCACTGACATCGGCCTCCCAAAGTGCTGGGATTACAGGCATGAGCCACTGAGCTTGGCCTGTTTTAACAGTTTTTAAATAAAAGAAATATTCATAAATTACAAAAACTTTTAAAAAAATAAAATCACCTAAGAGATTAAATATTTATTTGACATGTAACAACTCATATATAAAGTGATGAAGATTCATCTAACTTTTACCTGGTGGTATAGTTATTTATCTTCTTTGCTTTGCTTTACTTTTTTTCCCTTACCTTCTCTTTCCTTTATCTTTCCTTTTATTCTTCTTGCCTCCACATTTTCGAGCACCTAATTGTGCTCTATTCTTTCTAGTGCTCTATTCTATCTTTGGAATAGTCTTGACAACTCAGCAATTTCTGATGTTGCTGAAAATAATGCATCTCTCTGATAAATATAAGATTAATTAAAACCAAAAGAATAAGTCCAAAGGAAAAAGACTTGAATGTCAAAGTGAAAATGATTTCTTTTCTAATTCTGAGGCTGTCTTAGTTCATTGTTTAATTTTTAAAAAAAAAAAAAAAAAAAAAAAAAAGATCCCAGATGCAATAAAATGAGAGCTTCAGCATGTAATATAAATGACTCTGCCATTTAATTTGTTTTATCTTTACCTTGCTTCTCAAACAAAAGAGATTTAATCACATAATTAAATCAAACCTAAATACAAAGTTTGAGCTAACTCATACTGCATATGCCCTAAAATGACCAGGGCTTTGTACCTATTTTTATCATGAGGATAACATTAGATGACTTCTCTAGTTTAAGGCAAAATTCAGCACGGAATTAGGGAATGATTATTATTCATGGAAAAAGTCCACCTTGCAAACCAGAGTGGCTTCCCAAATTGATACTATTAATTGTTGCTTCAAACAACAACAACAAAATAGTTAATGGTTCTGCAATTGCATAATTTTTCCAGTAAAATTAGCTGGTGCAGCCTCTTAAATTTCTGAAATATTCTGCTGTTTGAATATAAAACATTCTCTCGACTGCCAAAGTTCAGCTTCATGCCAAGACAGTAAAGTGCTAAAATTAAATGCCATTCTCATTTTAAACAATTGAAAAGAAAAGCCAGCTCGTATTGAATAAATTTAACAAAAGACTTTGACATCAGAGCATCACTGAGAAAAATCCCCAAACAAAAGCATGTTCAATGTTCGTCAGTAAATCCTTGAAAAGCCCTAACCAAAGAAAAAAAACATATAATAGTATATTAATATACTGAAAAATATTTTCAACTTACACAAAATGGATTAAAAGGGGTTGAGCTATAGGTGTCTTCATGCAAGAGCTTGTCTTTGAAAACAACCAATGAAAGACTGACATCTCTGTAAAACTTACCTTGTCACAGAACTTAAACATTGTACAAATCTAGGCTACTTAAACAGATTGTAATTCACAAGGATCTTTGATTTGGCTTGACTCTGTAGTACGAAGGATATGCTGCTGTAGCATGGTTGTTCATTAAACAGTTCTCTTTGCCCTGCCTAACAACAGTTTGTCCATGGCAATGCAATTAGTACAGAGCCATGTGAGATCAAGGAATGAGGAATCAAGCTACAGTGCTGCTTCAACATTCTTTGCAACATGCAGTCTCTCCCTGTAATCTTGTATTTGAAAATCAATGGGTAGAACTAAATTATTAAATGGCTAGCCTCAAAAATTTACAATTACATTAGAATCACTAATCAGTCCTGACAGGAGCTTAATCTCAAACGGAGTGTTGCTCAGCTCCAGACAAAAGGTATTGAGAGAAACAGACTAAGACACAAGTTATTATGTATTCCCTAAGTTCTCAAGGTTTGTTCTCATAAAAGTAAAGCCATCAGGCACTCCTTTTTTAAAAATTTTGACCTAGGGAGGTTATATATGAGTCAATCATTTTATAAGTTTTTTATCTTTTGCATCCTTTGCAAATCATCTTTTTTGAGAACATTGGCCATTAATTTGTTCGTTGTCCTTAGAGACAGCATTGAATACCAGAAATTTCAGTGAAATGTTTAATAAGAAAATCTAGACTCCTGTCCCAGCTGTGATACTTTTAAGTGCTGTATCTTTTACAAGGCACTTGACCTCTTTGAGGCTCAGTTTTCTCTGAAAGATAAACAGGTTGGACCAGGTAGTTTCTACTACCTTTTCTAGGTTCAAATCATCATAAACTTCTGATGATAGTCTCTCTGATATAGGGTGACAGGGTGTGTCTGATATCTACCTAGTCACTCAGCTCCAAACCCACCTTCCTATGCTCTGGCTCTGGGATGCTTGGGGCTGGGACTCTACAAACCACAATTTTCCTTTGCCACCTGATTTTCTCTTAGATTCTGTCATTAGGAAGCACTAGAGGGAGACTGCAAGGCTGAAGGAAGGAAATGGGACTTGCTCCTTTCTGTTTGCTTCTTGTTCCCTGAGCAGTGTCTATCAATTATAAAGTTGTCCCAGAAATTGGTTTCTGTATCCAGTGACTTTCAACACTCCTACTTCTTTTTCAGTCCTCTATAATCATTTAAGCCATTTGTCTATATCATATTCTGCACTGCCATTTCCAACTCTGTCTCGACCTAGACTGGTACTGAGAGCATGGTGCAAGGGATAGAGCCACATGGATCAAGAGGTCATGAATCTAACTTATTTATTATTCACTGTTGCGTTTATGTTTTACATTACTAAAACAAAGTAAACTCTCAACACATGCTGACTGAGTGAATATGAACTTTTAGACAGGTAACCTTGATTCAAGTTCTAGCTTTACCACCTAAAAGTCCTGTGATCCTGGGAAACTTTTCTAAAATTTCTGATCATCCTCAATTATACAATCTATAAAATACAGAAGTAAAAACTGTGTTTAGTACTTTCTGGTTACTTACTTTTTTTTTTTTTTTTTGAGATAGGGCCTCAGTCTACCACTGAGGCTGGAGTGCAGTAGAGTGATTATGGTTCACTGCAGCCTCAACCTCTTGGCCTTAAGCAATCCTCCTCTCTCAGCCTCCCAAAGTGTTGGGATTACAGGTATGAATCACCATGCCCAGCTAAAATTTTCTTTCATAACATACCATCCTCAGCAACCAGCACATGATCTGGCTCCCAGTTGTTTTTTTTTTCTTTTTTCTTTTTTTTTTTTTTGAGACGGAGTTTTGCTCTTGTTGCCCAGGCTGGAGCGCAATGGCGCGATCTCGGCTCACCGCAACCTCCGCCTCCTGGGTTCAGGCAATTCTCCTGCCTCAGCCTCCTGAGTAGCTGGGATTACAAGCATGTGCCACCATGCCCAGCTGATTTTTTGTATTTTTAGTAGAGACGGGGTTTCACCATGTTGACCAGGATGGTCTCGATCTCTTGACCTCGTGATCCACCCGCCTCGGCCTCCCAAAGTGCTGGGATTACAGGCATGAGCCACCGCGCCCGGCCCCTCCCAGTTGATTTTCAATAAATGTATGTTGATGAACAAAGTGAAGTCTGAATGTAATAAACAAAAGCAATTTTTAAAATTGCTAGAACATGGTAGGTATTTGACACATTTTGAGTATATCATTATTATTGTTTTGTGAGAGTCAGATTTCCCCAAAGAATAGAAAGTGTGTGGGTAAGGACTGTATTTTACATTATCTTTCTGATGTCAACACCTAGCATAGCGCCTTGGCATTATTAACATTTATGAATAAATTATTGAAGCATATTGTGAATATTGCTCAACTGCACTAAGTACCTCAACCTGCTCCCAGTCGTAATCATCAACATTTTTATTACTTTAGCTGCATTGTGTATGGACATGGTAAACTTTTGTAATTAAGAGCTTAGGTTCCTTGGGTTCAAAATCCATCTCTACAAATTACTAGCAGTTAACATCTCTGCTCAACACCTTTCTCACATGTAACTGAGGATTATAATAGTACCTATCTCTTAAAGTTAACTTGAAGATTAAATAAATTACTGCACTGAAAGCTTTTAGAAAATGTGAAACACGTGATAATCATTAATAATCCTAGCTACCGTATAGAAGCATTCACTTGCAGCAGCTAATATTTCTGAAATAAGTAAGGTAGATATAAATTATCAATAAACCAATTACTGAGCTGATGAGTATTCAGTTGATCGTACAAAAATATATTGATACTCATTTTTTATAATATTATTTTATCAAAGGATGGTGAATGGGTAAAAACATAACCTTAACAATATCAGGTTCATATAACACCCTGAAAACTGGAACATACTACCCGAATCCAAGAAGAAAAAGTATCTAAAATTATAATTCTCATTTTTCTACAGCTTAGGTAAAGATGAGACATAAAATAAATGTTATAGTTAAAAAAATGCTACCCATGCTGTATCTGAACTCTGTTTACCTATTTCTCTACTTATAAATACTTCTTAGCACCTGCTAAGTGTTATTTACTTTGCTTGTGAACATACAAAGTTGTATCATGACCTAACAGAAAATTAAAACAGAAACCTGCTAGCCTTTCCGTCTTCTTATCCCATACGTCTAACTGCTCACTGTGTGCAATAGAAAAATAAAAAAAGATGGCCCTTTTACATAGTTTATTTATTTTACATCCAATTTTCAAGTCTCCATTGTATACCAGGATTTGTGCTTGGTGCTGATATTAAGACAGATAGAATAGATCCCTGATCTAAAAAAGTTTAAGGGTATTTTTTTTTTGGCAGGAAAAATATATACAATTCTATGGCTGGGTGAAAATATCTCTACAGGGTTTTGTTAATACAAGATATAGGTGTGCTTCAAGGCACAGTGGCTCACACATGTAACCTCAGCACTTTGAGAAGTCAAGGTGTGAGGATTGCCTGAGCCCAGGAGTTTGAGACCAGCCTGGGCAACAGAGCGAGACTCCATGTCTACCAAAAATTAAAAAAAAAAAAAATTATCTGGGCATGGTGTTGTGAGCCTGCGGTTTCAGCTACTCAGTAGGCGGAGGTGGAGGAATTGCTTTTGTCTGGGAGGTTAAAGCACGGTTAAATGTGCCGTGATTGCACCACTGCCCTCCAGTCTCACATG
The DNA here is from genome assembly GCF_009761245.1 of Sapajus apella. Classification (NCBI taxonomy): domain Eukaryota; kingdom Metazoa; phylum Chordata; class Mammalia; order Primates; family Cebidae; genus Sapajus; species Sapajus apella. The sequence continues at coordinate 37,767,580 of NW_022436942.1, forward strand.
CAAAAAAAAGTAATATTTATTTGCTGTAGAAATTTAATACATTAAATTTACTTGTAACATTGTGTATACATTAATTTAAGGTGGTATGAGATAATTCGTGCACAGTCTATAATACATCACACGACTAGCCAAAGAGGACAGCAATATATAAATGGCTTCTACATCCTCCAGCCCAAAAAGTGAGTAGAGGTGGAGCAGAAACATGGTTTGAAAGATGCAGAACTAGAAACTAGTCTGTGAAAAATCCTTCCAATCTTACAGCTCGTCCACAAAAGAAATTGACAGTTTTCCAAAATTAGACAGTGATTGTAAAAATCTGTGTGGTATTGCCTAACATGGCTTCTAAATCTAAAGCAAATCTTTCTTCCTTTCCCCTTTCCTTTTCTTTCTTTCCTACCTTCTTTCTTGTCGGAGTCTTACTCTGTTGCCCAGGCTGGAGTGCAGTGATGCAATCTTGGCTCACTGCACCTTCTGCCTCCTAGGTTCAAGCGATTCTCAAACCTCAGCCTCCCGAGTGCCTGGAATTACAGGCACCTGCCGCTACACCCAGCTAATTTTTGCACTTTTTGTAGAGATAGGATTTCACCATGTTGGCCAGGCTGGTCTCAAACTCCTGACCTCAAGTTATCCACCTTGGCCTCCCAAAGTGCTAGGATTATAGGCATGAGCCACCATGCCCGGGCTAAAGCAATTACTTCTAAACTCTCAATAAAATATTCAATCTTAAATGATAGAGGAAGAACTAAATTGTTTTTAAAACTTACATCTGTAGAAATTGATTTGGGAAATTACTGTTCTAGGAAGAGCCAATCAGGAAGTCTGCAGCCAACGTTTGTAGAAAAAAAAAATTATAAAGGTAATCAGTTAATGAATACAAATATTACATTATTTTGTAAACCCTGTGAAACCATGGTCTCAACTGGCTTTTAACTAATTTTACCTTATTTTTATTTCTTTTTTATTCATAATAAACATACTTTGTGTCTATTTTTAGCCCAAATTTTGTTTTTTTATAAATTTATTTTTTCCTATAACTGCAATAGGTGGTTAGTGTGTGTGTGTGACCGTGTTTTTAAGCCCCTCAAATTGTCTAAGTTCAGGGTCCCTTTCCCTGAATACTGTTGTTATCTCTGGTTTATAGGAGGGAAAGCTGAGTCATGGAGCCAAGTCACACAGCCAGTAAGTGGCAGAGTAAGATTATGGCTATGATGTGTTAAGTATGATGAGAAATGCAAAGGTTACAACTATGAAAAAAAATATATCCAGAGCAAACAGCTCAAACAGCTAATGTGAAGGAGAAAAGTAAAAAATACATAAGTATTTTAAGGTCAGAGAGGTGTGTGTGTCCTGAGGAAATTGAGGGCTAGAGAGGAGAGCTGCAGAAGTTTTGAGATTGAGTAAGGAGATGCTCTTGACAGTTTGGGAGGAGGTGGGGAAGTAAAGCCAGAGAAGAGGGAAGAAAAGAGAAAGATGAAGATGACCAGGGAGCAAGAGTCAGAGAAAATGAAGGTTTTGGTTTGACTGAGCAATCTATTAGGGTTCCACCTCCAAAGAATAGACGCCTACTTGAAAGTTTGTTTTTGAGTTTGTTTGTGTGCAAGGAACATATGTGAAGTATCTAGTGAAAATTTATTATTTAGCTCTCTTAATGTTAGCTTACAGTTAAAAATTATAAGAATAAAGAACCTTGAACAAAAAAGATGAAATAAAAACCGTAGTTATTGCAGGTCTGAATAAAATTATATATTATTATTCCACACATAGTAATATACAAGAAAACAACACTATTACTGCTTAGAGAAAGTTTTAAGTTAAAGCTCTTGACTTCAAGGAAACTTTATTGCATGGTTTGGCTCTGTATCCCCACCCAAATCTCACCTTTAATTGTAATCCTCATGTGTTGAGGGAGGTGTCCAGTCTGTCCTGTACCCTGGCCAACAAATGAAACGAATCCTCAGACAAAAGTATGCAGTGTAAGAGCAGCTACGTGACTGCCTGGCCCAAGTGGCCAGAGAGCAGCCCAGAGAAGCCGGAGCTGCTTGCCTTTATTCAGTGCAGGCACAATGCTGAAAACCTGGAGCAAACACAACCTGTAGGTAATTAACATTTTACTGTTCCCCTTTCAGGGAACCTCGCACATGCGGATGATCAAAGGTTAGTTCCTGGTCAGTAAAAGTAAATAAACCTGTTTAAGATAAATTCCCCTATACTCCCTTGTACCTACTCCTTGCCCTCTGCAGCAGGGTTACAGAGCGGCTGCCATTAAGTTATTCTCTCCCCCGGCTCTGCAAAACCCTCCATTTGCACGCTGACTGATCCCCCGCAGGGACCTGGTGTGAGGTGATTGGATCATGGGGGTGGTTTACCCCATGCTCTTCCTGTGATGGTGAGTGAAATCTGACGAGATCTGGTGGTTTAAAAGTGGCAGTTTCCCCTGCAATCTCTCTCTCTCCTGCTGCCTTGTGAAGATGGTGCTTGCTTCTCCTTTGCCTTCAGCCATGATGTAAGTTTCTTGAGGCCTACCCAACCATGTGGAACTGTAAGCCAATTAAACCTCTTTTGTTTATAAATTACCGAGTCTCAAGTAATATCTTTACAACAGTGTGAAAACAGACTAATATACTTTATTTGCATTGAAATAATAAAAAATAGATTTTTAAAATAAAAAGGGCTTTAATTAATTACATTTCCACATGGCACCACCAAAACAAAGGTAATCTGAAGTTGTGAAATATTTTATCTAGATTGTTTATGTTTTCATCTGTTTGTTATATTTTTCCACCAAATCGGAGTATATAAAATGTAAGGGGGGTTGGGAGGAGGGAGCATTATCTGATGACTTCCCCGATGTGCCCAGGTCCTTGACCTCTCTTTCCCCAGAAACAGGGAAGGGGTCCTGGAGGCACGGTGAGCTTACCATTTGAATAAATATCACAGACCCAAGGAGTTTAGCAGTGAAGTGATTTATTAGGCAGAGAGAGAGAGATCCCACCCTGCCATGACAGGTGATCCAAGGGAAGAATCCACACAGGTAAGGGGCAGGGAGATTTTAACCCCATAGTCCTCTGGAGTGATTGATCTTTGACTCAGTTACTGGATTGGCTGCTACCTCCGCAGCAGAGGCCCTTCCTCCCAGAGCTTTTCATGGGCTTTTTGAACAAAGAATCACACCTGGAATTTCTACCTAGCCTGCACTGGGAAAGTCAGACAAAGAACTTTACGTTCCTGGATGGGTGGGTGGGTGGAGGCATGACACTGGGAAGCTCTTGCCTTTGAAACCATGCCCCTTGTGGACGCGGTTTTCATTAACACAGTCCCTCATAAAATATCTGTCTTAGCCAAAGGTTGAGCCATGAACCAAAAAGCTGTTTGTAATATTGGTAATCATTCCTTCACTCATCTATTGAAAAACTGTTCAATGCAAATTGTGTTCTGAGCACTGTGCTGTGCGCCAGGCAAACAGTGGTAAGGAAATTGAGGCACAATCACTGCAATCAAGGAATATACAGAGTAATAGGGGAACAGACATTAGTCAAATAACTATATAAATGAATATATGAATTCATTGTGAGATACTTTCATGAAAAGTAACAAAAAAGGAACTTTCCTGAGGATGTGTCTTTTTGAAGCAAAAGTAATGGACAGAGAATGTTATACTCAAGGAAATCAGTTATGTTAAGTTTCCCTGTGCCTTAACCTAAGAACTAAAGAAAGTATTTTAACGGTGGAGAATGGATAGAAGAGGAGAAAAGTGGGAATGAAGAAAGAGTAGGTATAAGCGACAATTGAAGTAGGACAGAAGACAAATGGGGTATCATGGGTTAGATAGTAGTGTTGGAGATTGGGAGAAATAACTATGTAGGAGATAAAATATAAAATATTTATTGATTAATTAGACATGAGAGGAGTGGTGAAAATAAGGGCAGACTCATGAATAATTCCCAGATTTCCCATTTATGCTTCTGGATAGATAGTTCCACTTATTAAGATGGAAAACACCAGAAATGATGGAATATATGGGGTGGGAGGTTGGTAGAGATAAGGAAAGTTATTGGGATTACATTTGGCCATTCCAAAGATCTACTGCTAATACAGCATTATTCTAAAACTCAAAGCTGTATGCTGAGCTACAATTACCTCTAATGATAAATAGCTATAGAGGTATAAATTGCTTAGAAGTGAGCAGTATTTCATCTTCTTCAGATAATTCTATAATAGGACCAAGGGAAGTATTACAGCACAGATTACATTTTGTTCTTTAATTAGGTGGCTTCTTCTGGCTCATATAATTGTTAATTTGGTATCAGAATAAAAACAGCATATGTAAACATATACACAAGCACAAAGGTGGCCTTCGAAAAATCTATGCTAAATGTTTTTCTCTATGTTATTCCTAAGTAGCCTTTCTGGAACATGTAATCAGTTTAGTATAATCAATTTATTGATCTCATCTCCCAACATAATTTAAATCAGAGTGAAAATATTTAACAACAACAACAAAATCTGGTAAACTTTTATATTTTGTCAAAATGTATGTTTCCAAAGAGTCCCATGGTTAAAAAAATTCTTGCATATCCCAAACTGCATTTCTACACAATTTGCATTTTAAAATTTTTTTGACAATTGATGGTACACAAAACAGATGAGAATTATTTATTCATATTACATTTTCAATAGATTTTTGCTTCCATCAGAAGATAATAAATTTGTAAATCCGTTATCCTGAATATAATTCTGATTATTATAGACCCATAACTTTGTAAATTTATTTTCATTCTTTGCGGATTCTAGGAGCAGATGTTTAATACACATCAGATCTTGATTGAATCATCTTATCCCCACAGTGTTAAAAATGCAACGGCTCTTGGAATTTAAAAAACTAGAGCTAATTTCAGATGAGAAAATCAAAGACCAGAGAAGTGAAACCATCCTTGTACAATCACATAGGAAGCTCCTGACCAGACGAGGACTTAAGTTTTAGCCACACGCATCCAAAGCAGTGTTGTTTCCATAACACTATGCTCTGCTTCTCCACCAACTGGCTCTTTTATTTAACACATACCAGGTGCAATATAAACTACTTCATAGTACATCCAATGTTTATTCATCTCTTATCATCTCACTTTTGTAGATGAGGAACTTGAGGCATAAGGAAATTAATAACCCCAGTACAGGGTCACTCTGAATTCCAACCTATGCCAACTAACTTCTACATTAGTGCAGTTAATCAATACACTATGCTGCCTTTTAGAAAGGCTTTTGAAAAAAACAAATTTGACAATGCTGCTTCTTTTCTAATGATTTAAGAATTAATTTTGTATAAATATATAAAAATGTGTACTTTATTTTTTTAATGTGAATAAATTTATTTTAAATATTTTCAAGGAAATATTCTCTTGCCAAATTCTAAGAAATGATTATGAAACCTTAGTCAATAATATCTCATAAAGTTAATTTAATATATTTACTTCTTTATATGCTAACATTACTTATATTCTTTGGAGGAATTCTCATTAATATGACTATTGAGTCAAGTGTAAAGTCAGCAGAGAATCCCCTAATAATATTCAAAAAGAATAATGTAATTCAATATAGGTTCCAGTCTGGTTAGTTTCCTTCTTTTTCACAGTGAGGAAGTGGTAAAGTAGTAAAGAAAGTCCAAAATGCCTTCACTTTCTCATTATAAGCTTATCATAATGTACTTATTTGCACAAAATTCTACCCTGCTTTTTTTTAAGCTTTCTGCTTATTGGTTTTTAAACACCAACATCTATTCTCATCAGATGTGATAGAAAAGAATACTGAATTAACTGAATTAAGCACAGTTAATATTTTATGGGATTTTCTACCTTGATATTCTCTATAGACATTAAATCTTTATTAGAACTAGGGAGAAATGTATTAAAGAGGAAAAACATTGTTGAACTAGGTTCTAGGTATTTTCGCAATGGTTATCTTATTTATCTTTTATTACAGCTCATATGTTTTCTTTATTTTACAAATAAGAAAACTAGGGGAGCAAGACCAAAAATACCATTCAATATGCAGCCAATTATAGGCAAATTCAGGGCTCAGATTCAGGAATACCTAAACTATTGCTGAATCTTTTCTCAGTAGTTTGTATCAAATAGCCTGCAAGGGTAGAGATAGCTTCTAAACCTTTCAAAAAAAGAGAGAGAGAGAGAGAGATAGTAGCAAGATGGAAAATTTTGTTTAAGGAATCAGAAGTATTTTATAGAAAGGTATGTAGAAGGGAGAACTGAGGTAGAGAACAGTATGGATGTATGGTAATAGCTTGGGAAAGAGGAAAAAATGAGAGAGAAAGAGAGAGAGAGAGAAAAGTCACATACTGGGCAGGCAGAACAGGGACAGGCCGGGGTAACAGAGGGAGAGGTGAAAGAAAAGTATTTTCTAGGAGTTACTCTATGGCATAGGTGAGAGACAGGGAGAAAGAAGATTCTGAAGATGTAAAAAAAATGTTTTCAGAATTTACTGTCCTTGGAGTATCTTTTAAAAGCTAAAGCAAAGATGTATATTTTCCTCTGCTGGAATTTTGTTACTTGTTTCAAAGTAATTTTGCATAAAATCTGGAATTCATGGGGCCTCAATTTTATTATTACAGATGAATGATCTATACTGATAAATTTTATTCGTAACTATTCTTCCGTATTACCGTCAGTCTTTTTCCCCTTTCTTTCTTACTATGAGGGAAGGGAAGAGAAGAATATAAAAGACTTAAAAACATGTAAAGTAGTTTTTTCCACTCTAGGAATAAATACAAATATAACATGTTAGCATTTAGCATTTTGGCTAAATTGAAGAAAGTTGAGTTTTGTGATGTTGTGAATCATTTAATTTAGGCACTAGTGACTAAAAGTGTGATTTTTAGCTACTGCCATACACCTAGATGCACATGGAAAATATGCTTCTCTTATGCCCCAATATTATTTTTAGACATTCATCGCTACGCTGCTATGCTGTTTTTCTCTACTTTCCTATGTGTGTTAATTATATGTCCTTTTGGGAGTACAAAATCCTGATTTTATTCATTTACCTACCTAACAAAAACAGTAAACATCGACTTTGTTCCAAATTCCCCATGAGGAATTGCCTCTTATGTGCACGATTTTTGTGCCGCTGCCTGAATGGGTGTGTCATATATTATGAACAGGGTAATATAATTACAATAGATCTTACAGTCCCTTCCTTTTCCTAATGCAGGACTACCTACCATGTCACCCTAAGAAGATGGTAAAATAGTTTCAGGCCAGAAAGATATGTTCTATTTTTAAGCAAAAAGTATAAAATAGCTATTAAAATCTTACTCCTTTTCAAATCAAACTGCCTCTCTTGACTAAAGCTTGAAAGTGGCTTAGAAATTTAAAGAGAAATATTCAGTCTAAAACAGAAATGTAAAAGGTTGAAAAATCCTCCTCCGTTTGTGAATTATATGGGGGTAAAAAATATGAGTTCCCCATATGCCATCAGCTGACTTTTGGCCCCTTCTCATTCAGTGTGTCCAGGAGCAAAACATCCTTTCTCTCCATCCTTGGAGGATATCTCAGGGTACTAGCAACCATCAACTCTTATTATTTATTTATTTGATGGAGTCTCACTCTGTCACTCAGACTGAAGTGGAGACTCGGCTCACTGCAACCTCTGCTTCCCAGGTTCAAGAGATTCTTCTTCTGCCTCATCCTCCTAAGTAGCTGTGACTACAGGTGTGTACCGCCACACCCAGATAATTTTTGTATTTTTAGTAAAAACAGGGTTTAACTATATTGGCCAGGCTGGTCTCGAATTCCTGAACTCGTGATCTCCTCATGTTGGCCTCCCAAAGTGCTTGTTCCCGGCACAATCATTAACTCTTAAAGAGACATATTTGAAAAAATCTCAAAAAGTATAACAGTGTCTAGGAAAGCATAAATTATAAAAATTAGCTCAAAAATTTGTTAAATGTTCATATTAATCATTAATAGACACCTAAAATATAGATCAAATCAAATTTTTAGAATAGATAAATATTTGGGTATTTGAAAATTTCCAGAATAGTAACAAAGGTTAAATCCTCCCCAAATTATTTTAAAGCTCAAAATGGTTTGTATGTAAACTTAAAATGTTATACAAAAAAGAAAGTACAGTTTACTATAACTTATAGAAGGGAAATCTTGTGGGCACAGTGGCTCACGCCTGTAATCCCAGCACTATTGGAGGCCGAGGAGGCCGGATTACCTAAGGTCGGGAGTTGGAGACCAGCCTGGCCAACATGGTAAAACCCCGTCTCTACGAAAAATACAAACATTAGCTGGGCATGGTGGCAGGCACCTGTAATCCCAGCTTCTTGGGGGACTGAAGCAGGAGAATCACTTAAACCCAGGACGCAGAGGTTACAGTGAGCCAAGATTGCGCAACTGCACTCTAGCCTGGGGGATACAGAAAGCAAGACTCTGCCTCCAAAAAAAAAAAAGGGAAAATCTTGAGAAAAATCCTTGAGAATTTCATACAGCAGGATGAAATGCCACAAAAAGTTGTGTTTATTCCAAGAAAAAAAGGATAACTAAGCATTAAAACATATCTTTTTTTTTAAATTGTACTTTAGGTTCTGGGGTACATGTGCAGATCATGCAGGATTGTTGCATAGGTACATACATGGCATATAAAAATATTTTTATTAGCCCCATTGTACAAAGACCTGTATAAGACTTTTTAAAAACTATAATCAATTTGAATCATTTAATGAAATTTAACATCTTTTCCCTAATCTCTGAAGCATTCATAATCTAGTGTTTCCCAAAACATACTTCCCATAACATAAATAAAAATTTTCCATTTGGACCAACAGTAAACATCGACTTTAATGGTGAAATTCTATAGCAAGGCTATCCAATAGAATTTAGATCAATATTGATAATGTTCTCTGCACTGTTCAATATGGTGGCACTACTCAAATAAGGTTGTTGATCCATTGAAATTATTAATAAGAATTTTAAATTGCATTTAAGGTAACTTAAATATATATGTAAATGTCACATTTCACTTAGTGGCTATTATGTTGGAAAATGCAGGCCCATATGCAAACACCTTATTCATGAATAAAAGGAAGATAAATACTATCATTTCAGGTTTTTTACCACATTCCCTAAAAATTTCAGACAATGCAATAAAACAAGAAAATATGTATAAAAAGAGTTGTTAAAGTGAGAAAAAAAAGATAAGAGTTTAACAGTGTGATGCTCGTATAACAATAAACAAACCAACAAGATGGAATAGGAATTTAGGAAAGAATATAAGGATTATGTAATAGTGGTCATAACTAATAATGAAACTTTTCATTGGTGAACATACATTAAGTAGCTCAATAAATGGCATTAGCAAAACTGGTATTTGGAAACCATTCAATATACTTATATGACATTTTATAATGAAATATGCAGATGAGTTATAGACATAAAACTTAAAATCTATAAAAGTACTAATTCAAAATATATTTATAGTGCCAACTAAGTATCCGGAACTCCAGTGTTCTAAGGATACAAGAGTAGAGTTGAATAGATCTAACTCTTTCCCTTATTATATTAACATCCAGTTTATCTCAAAACAAGCAGCAATATTATTAAGAGTACCCACAGATCTCATTTTGGCATGCTGATTTTCTGAAAAAAATATGCAGAATTTAAAAGGAAAAATATAAATAGGTATTCACTTCTATTTTATATAAATAAAATCCCACTAGAATAAAAGCTCCTTGGAAAACAGACTTTATTTTGTTTACTATTGCATGTCCTTGCTAAGAATAGGGTATAGCACACAGTGGACATTCAAAAAGCCTTGAAGAGAGAAAGAGAAAGAAGAAGGAAGGAAGGAAGGACGGACGGACGGACGGACAACATGGTTTTTCTATTAAATCTTAAAATGCTGGATTATGGCATTGATGTTAAATTATTTGATAACATTGATAATAATGTAAGAACAGATTTAATGAGATTTTTCTTACCCCTGGGCCATTTCTAATGCAAATTACATCACTTAGGCCTACACAAGATTGCTCCAAATATTTAATAAGGTGTGTTGGAGAGGATAAAGAATCTTTTAACATTTTTACAAAAGCAAATGTATTTCAAGACTCCCTACTGCTATTAATTACCAATTTCATGTCATTCTAGCCAGTGACTTGCAAATCAGTAGGAATTATAATGTATCTAATATCATTATTTTAGAATTGAAAGAGTTTTGTACTGAATGGGGAAAAAAGAGAGGGAAAGCAAAATTAACAAGTCAGCTGAGGGTTTTGGTCTCAAGATGAACTGATCCCTGGAGAAACAAAGGTCTAGCCACCATGAAGGTGACACTAAGAGCAGGATCCCTGTCCCTTGAGCTATAGCACAGGGAAAGAGGGTGTGCTTTAAAGTCAGATTGATCCAGATTCCAATTTTTTTTGCTGCAAGTACTGACTTTGTGGCCCTTCAATTCTCCATGTATAAGTTTTTATGATAATAATACTTTACTCCAGAAGTTTTTATGATAATAATACTTTACTACAATAGTTTAATATAATGATAGAAAGCACTAACACTGAGCTTGATGAATAGTGGGCACTTAATAAATGCACAATTCAACATGGAGACCATCTATCCTTGCTCAGTATCTTGGTACACATCTTAAAAATGTTTTATTCCATGGTCAGATAGCAATTTGCACCACTGTAAAGGAAGAGTTTTACATACACCCATAATGTCACTAGTAGTACTTTAAAACAACAGTGTTTATTGTCACAGAAACCTCAAATTTGCTAATATGGTTAGGCTTTTTAGTGCCCTGGACTCTTTTATTGAAAGTTCTCCTGTTTTTGTAATTCCAGTCAACGAAAGCGGGAATATTTCTTGTTCTTCAAAGACCAGTTGTGGATAAATTACAAGTAAGAGACCACACCTAGTCTGATAGAACTTTTTCAGTCTAAACAGAAGTTTTTTCATGTAACCTAAGCTCCATAAAATAAGTGAGCTACATTTAATTCATAAATGTTTCTCAGCAAGTTTCGATCTGCACAAAATCCCTTTGAAAAACTTCCATATTTACCTTGACTGACTTTTGCACTATTTCTGTCACAGACCCTGATTAATCACAGGGAAAAGTAGGTTGGGATTGAAAAATGAAAGATGAAGTAGGACTAGGAGGACATTTTGGCCTAATTTTTACTTATAACTCCTATCCCCCAGCTTGCAGGAAAAATGTAAAATGCCAAGTATTCCTTTAAAAAAAGATTTCAATGGAATAAAAATATATGATATGCTAACTTTTCATTGTGATGTTAAGAAAACTTGAACATTAAAAATGACACTGGGTGGTCCTTGACAAGCTCTTTTATCTCCTTTGCAAGAGGACAAGATTAGGAAACCTTCTTTATTTGATTTTGAGAAGCTCTGTTTCATTTCAATGTAGATTCAGTTTTCTTTTAAGATTGACAATATGGCCTAGCTTTACAGTGCATTTCTTCCAAAAGCAGTGTACTGAAACAACATTGCAGTATTGATTCATTCTACATGGTTGATAGTGTGATTGTATAATTAGAAGAACTGTGAAAACAGCTTTCACAGCTCTGCCCTTGTTGAAGAAATAAACAGCTCCATAGGCTGAATCTTTAAAACACTAAAAGATTTAAAAAGCAAGTGCTGTGTTTGTGATTCATGCAGTCCATAATAATTAGGATTACAGTTATTATTTAGTTACACAGAAAGATACTTGAGTGAGCAAAATGTTCTTAGAGAAGAGAAGGCTTAGCTATTTCTTGACTTACCATAGGTAACAGCAAAAGTTAATTATTAATGCTTAAAACAGTAGTTCTCAAAATTTAGCATGTATATAAATCACCTTAGTATCTTATAAAATTTCTATTCCCTGGCCTCCCTTCCTGATGTTCTGTTTTAATAGGCAGGGTTTGGGTTTGGGTCTAGGAATCTGCATTCTGAATAAAGCTTCTGGTTATTTTGTAATGGGTTGTCTTAAGATCACATTTTGAGAAACACCAGAGTAGAACAAAACCTCCCTATTATATTGGCTAAAAATATTTGTCTTTCCTTCACCAAAGACAACTTTTAAATCTACCTAAAGTATAGATTTAGTGCATATAAATATACACTGCAAATAAGATATAGTAAACAACCCCCCAAATACATATTATTATATGTATATACATATATAAAATAAGATATAGTAAGATATAGTATAAAATAAGATATGGTAAATATATATACATGTATACATATATACATGTATACATATAGTAAATATATATAAAATATATAAATTTTATATATGCATATATATATTTATATCATTTTATACTATATCTTACTATATCTTATTTTATATATCTATATACATCTAATAATACAATATGTATACAATGTAATATGTATATACATGTATACATAGATATCTTACTATATTTTATTTTTATATACATGTATACATATATCTAAAGATATATATGCTATATAGATATATAAAACATCTTACTGTATCTTTTATATATATACCATATCTTATATAAATTTTTTCTTTTTTTTTTTTTTTAACTGTATGTATGTACTGGGGAAAAATCCAGTGACACAGAAATCACTGAGGACATAAAATTATTTCATCACAGCAACGAGGAGGCCTAAGGCCTTAATCAGAAATCTAGGAAATACCAGCGAAAATCAGATACAGTGGTTTGGAGGGGTTTGTTCCAGTTTCAGGTCTGACACATAAAGAACTTCAAAATCATCACTCCAGTCATTATAACAAGGACACACAGAAATCAGCAATTATTTAGACCCATTAGAGAGATTAGGTTTCAGTGTAAACTGACGCACTGAAACTTGGAGAGAAAGAACAATATAAAGAGTCACATCGGAGATGAGTTTACTTGGGGTAGAAAACTTGGAGCCATAAATTAACTAGTAGTAACACTTGAACAATAATTTTGATGAATCACTAGAGGTTGTGTGAATGAGCATGAGAACGGGAAACTCTTTGGGCTACAGTCTTAGCAGTTCTCCCTTCCATTGTGGGCTTTACTTCCAGGAACCTTACTAAGTTCTCATATTGAAGATCAGAGAAAGATACCCGCCCTAGCTCTGGCAAAGAGAAGAAACAATAAAATACAGAACAGATTATTCAGGAACTGTGGGACAATTAAAAAATATGTGATACATATGCTATTGTAACACAAGAATAAAGAGAGGCTGGAGCAGCAGAAATATCTGAGTTAATAATGTCCAAGAACTTTCCAACATTAATGAGAAGCCCCAAGAACAATAGAAAAAATATAAAGATACTAGCAAGCAAAAAAACTTATGCATTTTTTAGTTTGTTTTTTTAATTGGCAGATACTGTTGTATATTTCTATCGTGTATACATGATGTTTGAAAAACATATACATTGTGGAATGATTAAATCTAGCTAATTAACGAATGCATTACTATACATGATTTTTGTGGTAAGAGCACATAACATCCACTATCTTTACATTTTCTAAGAATCCACTATATTATTAACTACAATCACCTTGCTGTACAATGAATCTGTTGAAATTTCTAACTGTATTCATGTGTCTCTTAACTGACACCTTCTCATCCTCCCTTCCCCACTAACCACCTCAGTCTCTGGCAACCACTGATATACTATTTACTTCTATACTCAACATTTTTAGATTTCATATATAAGATTGTACAGTGTCTTTCCTTGCCTGCTTTATTTCACTTACCAAAATGTCCTCTAGGTTCATTCCTGCTGTTTTAAATGGCAAGATTTCTTACTTTCTTATAGCTGAATAGTAGCCAATTGTGTGTATGTACATTTTCTTTATCCGTTAATCCACTGATGGACACTTATGCTGATTCCATATCTTAGATATTGTGAATAGTTCTGCAATAAACATGGGAGAACATATATCTTTTTGACAAATTGATTTCATTCCTTTTAGCTATATACCCATGGGTGGTATTGCTGGATCATATGGTAGTTCTATTTTTAATTTTCTGAGGACCTTTTATATGCTTTTCCATTATGGCAGTACTGATTTACAAACCTACCATAGTGTATGAGGGTCCTTTTTCTCCATAGACTCATCAGGACTTTCTTTTGTCTTTTTGGTGACAGCCATTCTAACTGGAGTGAGGTGATATATACGTAACATGCATATGATTTTCAAACTGCAGAAAATCAACCACAAACTGAAAGTCTTTATTGAAGCCATAGTATAAAAACACTGTTTCAGAGAGGAACAAAGAGGAAAGTCACAGTGGGCTTCAGACTAGAAAGTAAGAAAGTAATGAGTGGAATGTAATATTTAAAGTGATTAGGGAAGAAAAAGACCTCACCAACCTAGAATCTTATAGCCAGCAAAATTATCTTTCCAAAGTGAAGGGAAGTACAAAAATTCTAGCAGACCTGCTCTGCATTGAATGCTAAAAACAATTCTTCAAGCAAAAGGCAAATGATGTAGGTCAGAAATTTGAATCTATACAAAGGAAGAGCACCAGACAAGGAATAAAGAAAGGTAAAAGATTTTTACTTTTTATTATTAACTTAAATATAAGCCTTTAACTAAATTAACAATTTACCAATGTGATAAATGATTATAGAATATGGATAAGTGACTGATAGCAACATCCCAAGATATGGGAAAGAATTGGGGACATAGTATTCTATTAAGAAGATTCCTCTTCGATAGTTGAAGAGTATAGGGTGATTTCAGAGTATGATTAAATTAGTTAAACATGGAGCAAATATATATAGTAAATTCTAGAGCAACCTCTAATTAATGTGTTAAGGAAGAGGGTTAAAATGGATTCATCTAAAATGTTCACTTAAAACCAGAAGAGGCAGAAAAAAGGAGAACAAAACAAAAACACCATAAATATAAAACAGTTACAAACAGGTAGATATTAATTAAACTAAATTAATAACTAAAACTAATTACAAATTATCTAAATGTGCTAATTAAATAACATAAATTTCCCAAATGAATCAGAAAACAAGAACACACACTGTGTTCTACCAGAACAGGCATTGAATATAAAGACTATGTAAAGTTAAAAGCAAAGGGAAAGAGAAAGATGTGTTATATTAACAAGAATCAAAATAAAGCGGTAGTAATTAGTTTTATATCACAAAGATTTCAGAACAAAGAAAAATATCAAGGATAAAGAGTGGCATTACATAATGACAAAAATGTTAATTCTCCAAGAAAGTATAGCAATCTTAACTGCATATGCACCTTACAACAGAAAAAATTTGTGAGGCAAAAATGGATAGAGCTTCATGTTAATGTAAACAATGGAATACACGCCCCTAAAACTTCTTGCTTCATAATAATAACAACAACCAAGAAATTTTTCAAAGTCAACCTTTCTAGAATGCTGGAAACCAACAGAAGTGTGGAAGAAACTCAGAGAGCATTCATTCAATAAACAAACCAAACAGTTAAATCTTGGAAATAACAGTGATTTTTATGACATTTATCTTGCCCTAGTCTCATCTATTCTTTCCAGCTATGCAGTAGTTTTAAAAATTAACACCCCAAATTCCTAATGCAGCCTGGAAGTTGTCCGAGGAAACACAATTTGTTTACAGCACTTTAAAAGCCTTATGCCAAAAGAATTGTCATAATTTAACCTGCCTGGTGGTTCCCTGGAAGACCCTAATGCAAGGCTGCTTGTATCTGACCTAACAAAGCATATCCCAGTGGAAAAAAAGCCCTTTCTCTCACAGTTGTTTGTTGAAAATAATTACAGCAAGCATTTTAACTTTATAGCTGTCTGGAGTGGTGAATGACGGTGCAAACAATAGACAAACTGTAAAGTTTCAGAGGAAAACCTAGAGAATATTGTGCCTAGAGTCATTTTGAAAAACTCTGACATGTTCTTGGTAATCTAAAAATTCACATGCATGCTTGCATACATACTGAGGATTGTGTGCATGCCTAGGAAAAACCTG
This sequence comes from Sapajus apella, assembly GCF_009761245.1. Taxonomy (NCBI): domain Eukaryota; kingdom Metazoa; phylum Chordata; class Mammalia; order Primates; family Cebidae; genus Sapajus; species Sapajus apella. Next base: position 37,783,561 of record NW_022436942.1, read on the forward strand.
AGAGGCCCTGAACATTCACCTCCAGCTAATACTCAGGCAGATAGTGAAAAATAAAGGCTAAGATAGAGATGTCAGCATGCTTACCTGAGGGTTGAAGGAATGCACTAACATGTACAGAGGGCCTTTAGCAAAGATTGGGATATTATTTGGTTCCAAGCAATAAAGAAAACGTCCGTTCGATATTCACTGACCAGTAAGCTAATTGAGCAGAGATTTCGATGGCCATAACTATAAAAAATACATATTTTGCAGAATTAATTCAGAAACATCACTAAAACAAATGTAAACTGCAGTAAACAGCAACAACAGCAAACTCTGGTGAAGGGACAGAAACTGTTTTCAAAGATTTGCCACATTATATTATTTTAGATACCCAGTGTTCCACATGGAATTATGACACATACAAAGCAACAAGAAAGTGTAGCTCCTAAACACATAAAAAATAGTAAATAGAAACTGTTCTTGTAGAAGCCCAGAGAGTTGACTTACTAGGCAAAGACTTTAAGACAGCTATTTTAAATATGTTAAAGAGCTAAAGCATGCTTCTTTTAAACGTGGTTTAAAGAAGTACAGGAAAGTATGAGAATGATGCCTTATCAAATAGAAAATATCATTAAAGATATAGAAATTATTAAAGGGAACCAATATAAATTCTGGGGTTCAATAGTACAATAAAAGTAACTATTAAAAAAGCTATGAAATAAATCACTAGAGGGGCTTAATAGCATATTTGAGCAGACAGAAGAAGAAATATGGAAACTTGAAGTTTCTTTTTTTTTTTTTTCTGAGACAGGGTCTTACTCTGTCACCCAGGGTGGAATGCAGTGGTGTGATCTTGGCTCACTGCAAATTCCACCTCCCGGGTTCAAGTTATTCTCTTATCTCAGCCTCCCAAGTAGCTGGGATTACAGGTGCATGTTGCCATGGCTGGCTAATTTTTTGTATTTTAGTAGAGATGGGATTTTAGCATGTTGCCCAGGCTGGTCTCAAACTCCTGAGCTCAGACAATCCACTTGCCTCAGCCTCCCAGAGTTCTGGGATTACAGACGTGAGCCACTGTGCCTGGCTGGAAACTTGCAGTTAAATGAGATTGTTCAGTTTATTAAAAAGAAAAAAGAATGAAGAATAATAAACAGACCCTAAGAGACCTGTAAGATACCATCAAACATATCATGATAGGCATAATGAGAGTCCTATGAGGATAGAAGACACAGAAATGGGCAGAAAGAATATTTAAAGAAATAATAACCAAAAACTTCCTATATTTGATGAAAACATTTTATGTTCAAGAAGCTCAATGAGCTCCAAGTAGGATAAACTTAAAAGATCCTCTCTTAACCACATCATGTTCAAACTGTCAAAAGCCAAAGGGCAAGAGAGACTCTTAAAATCAACCAGAGAGAATGACTCATCACATATAAATTATCCTCAATAATATTAATAGCTAATTTCTCATTAGAAACCATGGAATCCAGAACACAGCTGTGTAACATATTCAAAGTGCTTTTAAAATATGTCAACCAATAATTATGTATACAAGAAACTGTTCTTCAAAATTAAAGGAGAAATAAGGTATTATCAGGTTAAAATAACACTGAGAGAATTCATTGATAGCATTATATCAACATTATTCATAATAGCTGAAAAGTGAAAAACCCCAATGTTCATCAACTAGTGAATGGGTAAAATATGAAATATTCATACAATTGATTATTATTCTACCATAAAAAATAATCAAGTTCTGATATGGGCTACAGATGGATGTACCAAGAAAACATTATGCTAAGTAAAATAGCCAGAAACAAAGAATGACAAATTATATAGTTTCATTTACTCAAAATATCCAGAATGGAAAAACTTATAGATATAAAATGCAGGTTAGTGATTGTGAGGAGCTAGAGTGTGAAGTACAGAATGGCTGCTAATGAGCATGTGGTATGGTTTTTTGTTTGTTTGTTTTTTGTTTTTTGGTGATGCAGGGAGGGTGATAAAAATATTTCAGAATTAAGTAGTGGCTACTATCATTGCACAATTTTAAATATAATAAAAACCTCTGAATTATATACTTTAACTGGTATATTTTATGACATATCTCAATGTAAAAGTCTTGCTAGAACTAAAAATAGAAATAAATTAATCCACTCTTAGAGACTTCAATATTCTCAATAAATAATTGATAGATTAAGCCGGCAGAATATCAGTAAGAATGTAGATTATCTGAACAGCTCAATCAACCTATTTAATCTAATTAATATTTATCCCAACTATAGCAGAATGCATATCTAAATTATTTACTAAGTGAACCACAAAAAGCTATAATAATCAAAGCCATACTAAGCAAAAAGAACAAAAGTGGAGTAACCACATTATCTGACTTCAAATTATATTACAAAGTTATAGTAACCAAAATGGTCAAGGTACTGGCATTAAATAGACACATAGTCTAGTGAAATAGAATAGATAGTCCAAAGATAAATTTATACATCTACAGTAAACTCATTTTTGACAAAGGTGTCAAGAACATACGCTGGGGAAAGGAGAGTCTCTTCAATAAATAATGCTGGGAAAACTGAATATCCATACGTAGAAGAATGAAACTAGACTCCTATGTCTTACCATATACAAAAATTAAACCAACATGAATTAAAGACTTGAATCTAATACCTCAAAACTATGAAACTACTAAAAGAAAACATTGGGGTTAACTCTCCAAAACATCAGAGTGGGAAAAGGTTTCTTGAGGAATAACCAACGAGCACAGGCAACCAAAGTAAAAATGGAAATATGGGATCACATCGAGTTTAAAAGCTTCTGCACAGCAAAGGGAACAACAAAGGGAAGAGGCAGATAGAATGGGAGAAAATATTTTCAAACTTTCCAACTGACAAGGAATTAATAACAAGAATAAGTTCAAACAACTTTATAGAAAAAAATCTAATAACACAGTTACAAAATGAGCAAAGACCTGAATAGACATTTCTCAAAAGAAAATATACAAGTGTCAAACAAGCATATGAAAAGGTACTTGACATCACTGATCATCAGAGAAATGAAAATCAGAACTACAATGAAATGTCATCTCACCCCAGTTAAAATGGCTTTCATCCAAAAGTCAGATGATAACAAATGCTGGTGAGGATATGGAGAACAAGGAACCCTCATACACTATTGGTGGGAATGTAAATTAGTACAACCACTATGTAGAACATTTTGAAGATTCCTCAAAAATTAAAAACAGAGCTCCCATATGATCCAGCAATCCCACTTCTGGGTATACTGTATACCCAAAAGAAAGGAAATTGGTATATTAAAGAGATATCTGCACTCCCATCTTTATTGAAGCACTATTCCCAATAGCCAAGATTTGAAAGCAACCTAAGTGTCAATCAACAGATAAATGGATAAAGAAAATGTAGTGTATATATACAATGGAGTACTATTCAGCCATAAAAAGAATAATATCCTGTCATTTTCAACAATGTGGATGGAACTTGAGGTCATTATATTAAGTGAAATAAGCCAGGCATAAGACAAACATATGTTCTCATTTATTTGTGGGTGCTAAAAATCAAAACAATTGAACTCATGGAGATAGAGAGTAGACTTGGTTACCAGAGGCTGGGAAGGGTAGTGAGGGGTTGGGGTTGGGGAAGTCAGGATGATTAATGGATACAAAAAGATAAAAAGAATGAATAAGACCTAGTATTTAGTAGTACAACAGGGTGACTGTGGTAAAAAAAAAAAAGTGTACATTTAAAAATAACTAAAAGATATTAAAAAGATAATAATTGGATTGTTTGAAACACAAAGGATAAATGCTTGAGGTGATGGATACCTGATTTATCCTGATGTGATTATTATGCATTGCATGCCCATATGAAAATATCTCATGCAACCCATAGATATATGCACCTATTATATGCCCACAAAAATTAAAAATTAAATGTTTACCAAGATAGACAACATTTGGGCCATAAAATATAACTTAATAAATTTAAAACCATAAAAATTATACCAAACATCTTCTCAGACCTCAGTGGAATTAAACTATAAATCAATAACAAAAAGATAACTGAAAAATTTCTAAATATTTGGAATAAAACAACATACTTCTTAATTCATTAGTCAAAAAATAAGCATTAAGTGAAATTTTAAGAATATTTTGAATTCCATGAAAATGAAGTAAAAAAATTGTGAGAAGTGAAGAGTTTAGAAGAAAACTTATAGAACTGAATTTATATACGTGGGGAAAAAAAGATATAAATTCATTAACCTACATTTCTAGCTTAAGAACCTAGAAAAAAAAAAAGAGTGGTTTAAACCTAAACAAAGCGAAACAAAGGAAGTTTAAAAACATTAGAGCAGAAATCCATGAATTTGTAGACCAAAAATTAGAGAAAAACAATAAAACTGAAAGCTTGTTATTTGAAAAGGTGAATAAAAATAAACCTTTAGCCAGACTTAGAACAAAGGAGTTAATATACAAATTGCCAATAGCAGATATGGAAGAGGGTTATTACTACTGATATAATGAGCATTGAAGAATAATAGATACTTTCACGTGCACAAATTTGATAACTTAGATGAAATGGATCACTTACTTGAAAAATACAAACTAAAAACACTCACACAAGGAGACATAAGTAATCTGAATAGATCTATATCAAAGCAATTGAATCTATAATTAAAAACCTTTCCAAAAAGAGCACAAGGACCAAATAATTTTACTAATTAATTCTACAAAACATTCAAGGAAGAAATGATACCAATATTCCATAAGATCTTTCAGGAAAGAAGCAGAAGTAATATTCTCAAAAGTATTCCATGAGATCAGCATTACCTTAATAACAAAATTTGCTAAAGATATTATAAAAGAAGGAAATAATAGGCCAATATCATTAATAAACATAGATGTAATAATCCTCAATATAGCATTAGCAGATGTTCAAAAATGCATAAAAATAAATATATACCAAGACTAAGTGGGATTAATTCCAAGTATTCAAGTCTGGTCTAACATTCAAAAATCAATCTACCATACCAAAAGCCTAAAGAAAAAAAATTCTATCCCATAATTGATGCAGAAAAAGGTTTTGACCTATTAATAATCAAATGTCCAGCAAACTTCTAATAGAGAACTTCCTAAAGTTAATTTTTGAAAAATTTTATTAAAAACCTACAGCTAACATAAAATTTAATTGTAAGAGAAAGATATTGAAAAACCTCTGGTATTGTTTATAACACAAAGATATCCTTTCTCAGAATTTTTATTCAGCATCATACTTGAAGTTCTACCTAGTGGAATAAGATATAAATAAATAAATAAATAAATGGCATAGAGATGGAAAAGAAAGGCAAAAAAAGTTCCGTTCCCAAATTGCATGATGGTCTATGTAGAAAGTCCCAAAGAATATTACCAAAAAAGAAGAATACTTAGGTACTAATCTGAGAAAATATGTACAGGATCTATATCTATAAAATTGCAAAATACGAATGCAAGAAATCAAAGACGAATTGAATAAATGAACTACTTCTTGTTCATGGATTGGAAGACTCAGTGCTGTTAAGACATAAATTCTTCCCCTATCAGACCTTTACATTTAATCAAAATCCCAGAAAACTATTTAGTTGACAAGCTGATTCAAAAGTTTATATATAAAGGCAATACCTTGGCTAGTCAAACAATATGAAATGACACCAAAGTTAAAAGTCTTACCCTACCTGTTTTTAAATCTTACTATAAAAACTGTAGTAATCAAAACAGTGTGATAGTGGAGAAAGAATACAGATCAATGAAACACGATAGAGAGCCCAAATTGACAAGCTCAAATACAGTATACTGACTTTGGAAAAATGTACAAAGTCATTTCAATAGTGAAAGATTAATACTTTGCACAAATGATGCTGGAAAAATTGGCCATTCATATGCCAGAACTTAGATGCAGACCTTACACCTTTCAAAAATATGACTCAAAATGGAGCAAGGACTATAAAATACTGAACTATAAAAGTTCTGGAAGAAGACGTAGGACAATTATATAATCTTGTGTTTGATTCTGAAGTTTTAGATAAAATATGAATGGCCCAATCAATGAAAGAAAAAAGGGACTGAAATGAAATTTGAAGTTTTAGATAAAATATGAATAGCTCAATCAATGAAAGAAAAAAATATGGACTGAAGTGAAATTTTCCTCTGTGCAAAATTCACTTGTAGAAGGCTTAATCATCTCAAAGATGTAGGGCCCTAATCTCTCAAACCTGTAAATATTACTTTATATTTGGAAAGGGGGTCTTCACAAATGTGAGTAAATAAAAGATATTGAGAAGGTAGACCCTAAACGTAACCACAAATGCCTCTATAAAAGAGATGTAAAGGCTGGGCACGGTGGCTCATGTCTGTAGTCCCAGCACTTTGGGAGGCCAAGGTGGGAAGATCACAAGGCCAGGAGATCAAGACCATCTTAACCAACATGGTAAAATCCTGTCTCTACTAAAAATACAAAAATTAGCTGGGTGTGGTGGCACGCACTGTAGTCCTAACTACTTGGGGGGCTGAGACGGGAGAATTGCTTGAACCCGGGAGGTGGAGGCTGCAGTGAGCAGAGATGGCACCACTGCACTCCAGCCTGAGTGACAGACTGGGACTCCATCAAAAAAAAAGTGTAGAAATAAATTGTATACAGACAAAAATGATCACAGTATAACCACAAATGCAGATATTGTAGTAATGTGGCTATAAGACAAGGAATTCCAACAGCCTCTAGAACTGAAAGAGGACAGGAACAGTTGCTTCCCTTGAGCATCTGGAGGGTATGTTACCCAGCCAACACCTTGCTTTTGGCCCAGTTTTTGGAATTTGACCTTCAATAATATGAGAAATTATATCTCTACAATTTTAGGCATTTGTGGTAATTTGTTACAGCAGCCAGAAAGTGAATACAACACTGTTGTCAGAATGAAAAAAGCCAGACTGGGAAAAAATATTTTAAAAGTGTGCATCTAATGATGAACTTGTATCTGGAGTACATGAACCCCTTATAACTCAATAATAATAACCATTCAATTAAAAAATGGGCAAAAGATTTGACCAGACAGCTTATATATATATATATATATATATATATATATACATACATATATATATACACACACACACACACACACATATGTCATATATATATTTGTGATATACATATATATCACATAAGTATTTTAAAAGGTGCTCAATATCATATACTGTTAATAAAATGCAAACAAGGGCTGGGTGTGGTGACTTATGCTTGTAATCCCAGTACTTTGGGAGGCCAAGGCAGGCAGATCACCTGAGGTGAGGAGTTTGAGACCAGCTTAACCATCATGGTAAAACCCTGTCTCTACTAAAAAAACAACAATCAGCTGAGGGTGGTGGTGCACACCTGTAGTTCCAGCTACGCGGGGGGCTGAGGCAGGAGAATCGATTGAACCCAGGAGGCAGAAGTTACAGTGAGCCAAGATTGCATCACTGCACTCTAACCTGGGTAACAGAAAGAGACTCTCTCCAAAATAAATAAATAAATAAAAGGCAAACATATCAGTGAGAAAATATTACACAGTTATTAGAATGGCTACAATAAAACAAAAAAAAAAACCTATCAATACCAATTTGGTAAGGATATGGAACAATAAGAGTTTTCATTTGTTACTTTGGGAGGAAAAAATGGTACAACCACTTTGGAAGAAAGCTTGGCAGTTTCTTACAAAGTAGAACATAGTGTTTAAATATGATCTAGCATTGCACTTCTATGTATTCACTCAACTGATGTGAAAACATATGTACAGATAAATCTACATGAAAATGTTTATAGCAGCTTTGTTTATAATCACTCAAAACTGTTAGCAACCAAGATATCCTGCAACTGGTGGTGGATAAGCAACCTGTGATACAACCATATAATGGAATGCTTTTCTGCAATAAAAATGAATGTGTTATCAAGCCACACAAAGATATGGATGAATCTTAAATACATATTGCTAAGTGAAAGAAGCCAGCCTACAAATGCAATGTATTTTATTATTGCATTGAAATGGAATTCCTCAAAAGACAAAACTGTAGAGACAATAAACAGATAAGAGACTGTCAGGGGATTGGAGGAGTGAGAAGAAATTAAATAGGTGAAGCAAAGGTGGTTTATTTTTGGTGGTGAAACTATTATGTGTGATATTGTAATGGTGAATATATTGTACTATGCTTTTGTCAAAACCCACAGAACTTTACAGCACAAAGGATCAAACATGAATGCAAATCTTAAAAATATTTTAGAAGTCAGGGGATTTCAGGATAGGATGCTAAACATGACAAAAGAACCTAATTATTTTATGAAAGTATGAAGCAACTTCACTTAATGGGGTAGGGAATTAAAATGCTGACCTAAGTAACTTTGGAAATGAATCGAGTCTTTAAAAAAAAAAGACAAAAGGAGCTATACATAGTGCTGTACTCTGGTTGATAAAGTTGGTTTCCAAAGGGTTACTTGTTAGTGATTCTGAAATTATATATATTGTAATCACACAGTGAAGTAAATGGAACAAGTTGGGAGTCAGTTTTCTCACTGAGTGGGAGGTTACTTGTAATTAGGGAGCGGAAGGTAGAATGACCCATGTGCTAATGGACTAAAGTGGCAATATCAGTATCAACTCATATCTTGCTTAATATCTAGAAATATTTGTAGATATGTATATATACACAGGTTAGTATACACATATTTGCTTTGCTTTCTCAGCTGAGAGTGCTTTTAAACAGTCAAAATTTTTAATTTTGATTTCTGAACATCCTTTTGAAATTCAAAACATTCCTATTGTTTATCAGTGTGATTTAGCCCTGATTGTTGGCTTTATTCACACCTGCATTAACAAAATAAGAAACCTTAAACAAAAGAGTCTATTCATTCAGCTTGTCATTCACTCATTCAAAAAGTAATTACTATGTGTTCATTGTGAACCAAGAATGTTTCACCCTGGGAATATAAAATCAATAATATTATTGACCTCATGGATTAATGAAAAGGCCATTCAATAACCTAATAACGATATATGTACTACATATTTATATCATTGATATATTAAAATATTTCTAAAACAAGTAAAAGAAGTATGTTCTTATCCTGGAACATAATTTCAGAGAAAGAAAAAATTCATTTCTTGGCTTGGTATTTGACAATTGCCTACATATTTTTTTCTTTTAACATCCAGCCTGATGGTTGCAGCATCTTCATTAATCCAATTTTGCACTTAATTCAACAAATACTTATTGACGTCTAACATAACATATTCATTCCTTGTTTAACATTTTTGGAAGGTAACTATAAACCTGTCTCTAGAAATTTTCAAGATGAATTAGACTATTACTTATCCTTAAATAGGTCAGTACAATGGGAGAGAAACACAATAAAAAAATGTACTACGTCAAGATACGTGCAAAGCATCATGGAAATATAAGGCATTCCACTTAACCTACCCTGAAGGGCAAAGCAGATTCCTGTTAGATACATTTTTTGAACTGTCAGACTGAAAGTTTAAGAAGGCACATGGGCTCCAGAAGCAGGCAGAAAAAAAATATAAAAATTGAGAAATATACTGCATAAAGAGCATAAAAACTAAGAAAATAATAAGTGAACACATAGGGAACTACAAGAAGTTTAGGGTGTCTCTTAGGTCAGGCAGGAATGACAGGAGATGAATCTGGAGAAAGAGGAAGAACGAGATTGTGGTGAGGCTTATGCCATGTTATAGAACTTGAATTTTATTCTGTGGAATGAGGATAGCACATGAGCTTTAAGATGGAAAATCATATGGGCAGATTTAGAAATGAAAGATGTATTCACCTTCTTGAAAATATTACAGCCTCAGAAATCAACTTTCTAAGAGATCGATTGTGCTTAGTCTTCGAAGAAACCTAGAGTTTAGGGATAAAGAAATAAATTATTGACATTATAACAGTGGCAAGAAGAGATAACAAAGATTCAAAGAAAAATAAATACAGTGAGAGTTCTTATTCTAGTGAATTTTTTTCTCTCTCTCTTATTTATTTATTTATTTTGTATAAGAAAGTTGGAACTGTGAATTCTGAGTTCTGAGTCTGATCTTTAGAAATATCTATTTTAAGAACTGGAACATTTGAAGAGCAAGACATCTCTACAGCAGGTTGGCATGTGTAGGAGAACTATATTTTGTATACTTTTCATGATCTGAGCAGGATCACTCTAATGGTAACAAGCACAGATTATTATAATTGAAATTAACCTTTTGTTTTATTCTTGTTAAGAATGTACCTTTTGGTTGACACTGTAAAATGCTTAACACATGAAAGCACCTTCTTTTGGAGGTGCTACAGTGATTACAGAAAAACATAACTTTTCTCTTAGCCAAATGAAGCAAAATATAGTGAGGGCTGCAAAGAAGAAAATTACATGTTGTCAATAATTTGGGCAATAGAATAATAATTTTAATAAACACTTTACCTACTAATTTTGTCAGTCGCTTTCTTCCTATGTGTTTCTGTTGGATGACTAACCCTTCCAATGGTCTAGACAGGCTCACATTAAAAGTTTTCTTCTTTAGCAAAGCTTTTCTTAGAATTTTCATAGCATTTAATATTTTTATTCATTTATCAAAAAGTATAATGAAAGTGGCTAGTAATAAACTCGAAGTTGTTGAGAAGGGAGATAATTTGAAAAAAAAATCTGACAGTGCACTTAATCTCAGATTTCAGGTGTCACAGAATCACTTATGAAAATTATTTAACATACGATGCCACTGGCTACATCTCCGTGGATCTCAAGAGGGCAAGTAACATTTACATTTTTGATACAGACATTTCTGATGTACCCCAAAAATCTGAGAATCAAGTTTAGAAAATAATACAAACTTCATGTATCAGTTTAGAAAACTGCCTTAAAATTTTATACCAAGAATGAGAGTGACTCTTTCCAGCATGCTTACACATAAGCTTTAAAATGCTGTTAAATTCTCTGTTAAAATATGCATGTCATCTACAATTAAAAGTTAATAAAAGGTTGCTACCTATGCATTAGCAAGTTGCTTAAGCTACTTAAATCTTGGTTTCATCTTCTATAAAATGATCAATAATAGCATTTCTATCACAGAGTTGTAAGGATTAAATGATATAATATGTAAGGTGTTGGGCATTGAGCATGGTACAGAGTCAGCACTCACTGAATGTTGCATATTGATTTTACCATTACTATTTTTGTATATATATGATGATGATGGTTCTTATTTAAGTTACAAAATAGAACATACAGTAAAAATTTGTAACTTCTCACTCATAAATATCAGAATTGGTTTTAATTTGTTCCTAGAACTCTTACATCAGACTAGAAAAACCAGAACATGTAGAGTGAAAGGATTCAGACTTTTTGCAAATAACTAACCTTAGTATAACCTGACCAACTTTGCAAAGGAAAGCAACATAATGAGAGAGAGAGAAAGCATACAAAGGAAATAAGTTTGCCTTCAGGACTGTTCCTTTCATCTATTGCTGCCTAACAAACCACTCTAAATTTAGTTGTATTAAAACACCATTTAAAAAATATTATCTCTCATAGTTCCTGCATTTATTGGGATCAGCCAAATTTCTCTTTGTTAGGACTTATCATGTGAAGGAAGTCAGTGACTGGAACTGGAGACATATCAAAGGCTTTTTAAAAATACTTTTTAATGTTCAACATCATTAATCATCAGATATGCAAATCAAAACAACATTGAGATGTCATCGTATACCAGTCTGAATGGCTTTTATATAAAAAGTCAAAAATATTGGGAGACCAAGACAGGAGACTCACATGATACCAGGAGTTCAAGACCAGCCTGGCCAACAGAATAAGACCCTACTTCTATGAAAATTAAAAAAAACCAAAAAACAAAAAAAAGAAACTAGCCAGGCTTGGTGGCATGTGCTTGTAGTCCTAGCTACTTGGGAGTCTGGTGCAGGAGAAAGAAGGATCACTTGAGCCCAGAAGTTCCAGGCTTTAGTGAAATGTGATGGCATCACTATACTCTATCCTAGATACAGAGCAAGACCCCATCTCTAAAATAAATAAATAAAAATAGAAAAACAAGAGATGTTGGCATGGATGTGGAGACAAGGGAATACTTATACACCGTTAGTGGGAATGCAAATTAGTTAGCTCAACCTTTATGGAAAATGGTATGGAGATATCTCAAAGAACTAAAAATAGAACTACCAATTGACCCAGCAATCCCACCACTGGGTATCTACTCAAGGGAAAATAAATTGTTATATTAAAAAAGATACCTGCCCTCGAATGGTTATTCCAGCACTATTCACAATAGCAAACACCTGGAACCAATCTAAGTGTCAACCAATGGTTGACTGGATAAAGGAAATATACAGATACACTATGGAATACTGTGCAGCCGTAACAAGGAATGAAATCATATTTTTGGCACCAACATGGATGGAGCTGCAGGCCATTATCCTAAGTGGACTAACTCAGAGGCAGAAATCAATCAAATCTAATATCACATGTTCTTATTTATAAGTGGGAGCTAAACAATGGGTACACATGGACATCAACATCAGATAATAGAAACTGAGGCCTCCAAAAAGCAGGGGAGTAGGAGGAAGTGAGGGCTGAAAAATTACCTGTTAGGTACAATATTCAATATGTGGGTGATGGGGACACTAGAAACCCAATTCCCACTCTGATGCAATATACCTATGTGACAAACAAGCACATGTACCCTCTCAATCTAAAATAAATAAATAATATACATTTTCTGTTGTTTTAAAAGTTTCATATTTACAAATTATTACAAAATAGTTTTTTACACCACATACCCTGTTTTTGCAATCATTAGCAATTTACATTAGTATGGTACATTTATCACAATTAATGAACAAATACTGATATACTGTTATTTACTAAAGTCCATACTTTATTCAAATCTCTTCAGTTTTACCATAATTTTGTGTTTTGCAATTTCATCCAGGATAATACAGTATATTAATATGTTAAATTATATACTATCTTAGACTGTTTTCTGCTGCTATAACAAGACACTACAGACTGAATAATTTATAAAGAAAGGAAATTTATCTCTCACAGTTCTGTAGGATAGGAATTCCAACAGCCTGGCACTGGTACCTTGTGAGGGTCATCTCATGGAAGAAAGGCAAAAGGCAGAAGTGAGCACACTAGACAGAGAAGTAAGAGTGAACTTATTTTTTTTATCAGTAGCTCACTCCCTCATAACTGACCCACTTTTGTGATCATGGCATTAATCCACTCAAGAGGGCAGAACCCTCATAATCTAATCAGCTCTTCAAACCCCTACCTCTTAGTACTGTCACAAAAGCAATTAAATTTTGACATGAGTTTGGTGGGAACTTTCAAACCATAGCACATACATAGTCATTTCTCCCTAAACTCATTAAACAATCTTCAGACTCCCTTTGCTTTTGATGACCTTAAGAGTTTTTAGGATTAACAGTCAGGTCACTCACATAATGTTCCTCAATTAGGATTTGCCTGATATATTCCTTATTATTTGACTAGGAGTATGTGTTTTTTGGGGGAAGACCATGGAAGTAAAAGGATATTCTCATCACAAAATGTCAAGGGAACAGTCTATCAATATGGCCTCCCACTGTTGATTAGCTGTATTTATTTTCTATTACTGCTGTAACAAGTTATCAACAAATTTAGCAGCTTAAACAATGAAATCTTACATTTTTATAGGTTACAAGTCCAACATGAATCTCATTAAAATCAAAATGTCAGCAGAACTGTGCTCTCTGTCAGAGGCTCTAGAATAGTGTCAGGTTCTAGCCCAATCTGAGATCCAAGGGGAGTTGGTAGGCAGGAAGCTGGAAAAACACTCAAGAAATCATAGGCAATTTCAACATGACTTTATTATGTCTCTGTGCATTAGTGGTATGTACAGTGTCAGCAAAGTAATTATATCCTTTGCAGACAATAGTGGCTCCAAGTTAAGCATAAGCTCACATGAGTGGTCATTTAATGTGCCTCACGTGGTGTGGTTACATAATGTGCTGAGTTGTGCACCTGTGCTCCAAACCTGCTGAGTTATGCTGTGCAGGAAGGTTGCCTTGGCCTACTCCTGACTAAAGTTCAGCCATTTCCCTTACAAACAGCACCCATTTATTTTCTTTTCTGGCTTCAGGAGGCTGCCCTCTTTCCTTGACTCCTAGTAACTTTCTCCCACCATCAAAATTAGCAGTGTTGCATCTCTCCGTGTCTTTTCCATTGTCACATCTCCTGACTCCTCTCCTTTTTCTTTCTTTCATTTTAAGGATCTTTGTGATTATATTGGTCCTTCTGAGTAATATAAGGTAATCTGCCTATTTGAAAGTCAACTGATTAACAATCTCAATTCTTCAATTCTTTCTGCCACCTTAACTCTCTCTTGCCCTGTAACAAACATATTCACATGTTCCAGGAACTAAGACATGCACATTGTTGAGCCAGTATTATGCCTACTGTCATAATCCTGATTACCTGGATTGAGGTAATATTTTTTAGGTTTCTTTACTTAAATGTATTCTTTGTTTCCTCCCTTTCTCCACTGTACTCTCTGCAAGAAAGTCACTATGAACAGGCCACAGTTAAGGAGTGAGAAATATATACTCTACTTCCTTAAGAGCAGAGTAATTAAATTATTTCTAAGTATTTGTCTATTTTCCCCCATTTGTTTATTTTTGAATCATTTTTGTGATTATAGACACGTGAATATTTATTTTATGCGTTGAGTTATGATCAAATACTACTTAGTTTACTTTGTTTTTAAAGTTTTTTAGCTTGGTTCTTGGGAGCTCATTCAGGTGTCTCCAGTATCCCTTTTACATGCCCTCATAATATAGAGTTTCTTTTTATTTTTGGAGCACTTTCTCCCTTTCTAGAATTACATAATGCTCCAGCATATTCATGTATACTTTTTGCTCTAGTCCAAGAATCAGTCATTTCTCTAAAAAACCCTTGCTCCTTTTATGAAGTTCAAAGTCTGGGTGGTAGGTATATTTGTTGCTATTAGAGTATCATTGCTTTTAGAACCTTTCAGCTGATAAAGCAAAGAGACATGTGTATGTTAAACTATGCATACACACATATCTATAAATATTTTATATTTAACCACCTGCATCTATGTTAAGCTAATGATGAGTTAACACTGACATCTGCAATTCTAATAGATTATTACATGGATAATGCTATTTTTTCCCTTGTGTATTTATAATATCCTGCTCCAATAATTAGAAATATGGCTCTGTATTAGTTCATTTTCACACTGCTATAAAGAACTACCTGAGACTGGGCAATTATAAAGAAAAGAGTTTTAATTGACTCACAGTTCCACATGGCTGGGAAGCCTCAGGAAACTTATAATTATGGCAGAAGGCAAAGGTGAAGCTGGCACAGTTTTTCATGATGGCAGGAGAGAGTGCTAGGGAGGAAGTGCCACTTTTAAACCATTAGATCTCATGAGAACTCACTTACTATCACAGAACTCCTCTCCCACCATCCAATCACCTCTCACCAGGTCTCTCCCATGACATGTGGGGATTACAATTCAACATGAGATTTTGGTGGGAATAAAAAGCCAAACCATATCAGACTTTCACCATCTTGTTCCACTTTCTTCATTGTTCAATTTCTCTATACCATATATAGTGGTTTTAGAATTGTTAATGCCTATGCCCATGGAAAATAATTTTATCATCTAGAGTGCAATTTTTTCTTTTTCTTTTTCTGTCTTTTTTTTTTTAGGCAGTCTCACTGTGTTGCCCAGGCTGGAGTGCAGTGGCATGATCTTAGCTGACTGCAACCTCTGCCTCCTGGGTTCAAACAATTCCCTGCATCAGACTCCTGAGTAGCTGAGATTACAGTTGAGTGCCACTATGACGGCTAATTTTTGTATTTTACCAGGTTGGCCAGGCTGATCTCGAACTTCTGACCTCAAGTGATCCTCCTGCCTTGGCTTCCCAAAGTGCTGGGATTACAGGCATGAGCTACTGCACCCGGCCCAGAGTGCACTTTTTTATGTATACTTTATTTTACCTTCAGTCTAATAATCTCCACTTATACCCAAAGTTACTTATATCAGTGCTTTATTCTGACACTTCATTTGGTGAGGTTGTTTTACATATTTCTAATGTAGTCACGTTCTTTTATTCCATTAAGTATTTTACCCTGCAATTCCGTCAACCCCTAAATGATTTTTTAAGCATTGGCATACATAAAGGTTAACTCTTTGTACAGTAAGGTTTACATGTTTTAACAAATGCTTAATGTCCTATACTCACCATTAGATTGTCATATGGAACAGTTTTCCCACCCTAAAAATATCTTCATGATTCACCTATTCTAACCACTGCCCCCTGAATACCTGGCAACCAATGATAGGTTTGCTCTCTCTAGTTTTGTCATTCCAAAATGTTACAGAAGTTGAAATCACGCAGGATGTAGCTTTTCCAAATTGGCTTATTTCCCTAGCAATATGCCTTTAAGGTTTATCTATGTCTTTGACTTTATAGTGCTTTGATACTATACCATTACATAGTTAACCACAGTTTATCTATTCACCTATTATTGCAGAACAGCTCGGTTGCATCCAGTTGTTGACTCTTACGAATAAAGTTACTGTAAACGTTAATGGAAGGTGTTTGTGTGAACATGCATTTTCAGATCACTCAGGTAAATACATAAGAGCACACATGTGAAACTGTACAGTAAGACTATGTTTAGCTTTATAAGAAACTTTCAAGCTATTTACCATGGTCATGCCATTTCTTATCTCCACCAGCAATAAATGAGAATTCTTATAGTTTTGAATCCTCACAAATATTTATATTGTCAGTGATTTTAGATTTTTGCCATTCTAATAGATATGTAGTATTATCTCAATGTTGCCATAATTTTCAATTTCTTGATGACAAATGATGTTGAGCCTATGGGGAAGGAAGAAGTGTAATATTTCTACAAGTAAAAAGAACGTTAAAGTCTTGGACAACAGTCTAGGACAGAGAATGCCAAACTCTTTCTGTAAAGGGTTAGATAGATACTTATACTTCTGGCTTTATGGGTCACATGATCTCTGTCATAGCTACTCATCTTTGCTTTTGTTATTCAGAACAGCCATGGTCTATGGCTATTTATTTTACAAATGTATTGTAAAATTTATTTACAAAAACAGGCAGTGGGCCAAATTTCACCCATGGACCTCATTTACAGACCTCTGGTTTAGAACAATAATATAAGCAAAGTTGAAGGGGAAGAAATTCACAAATGCTATTTTTGAAATAACTAATTAGGCCATGTTGGCTAGAATAATGGTTTTGGGTAGGAGAAAATGAACAGTAAGATTGAAAAGAAATCTGTGAACAGATAGCATAAATTCTTGAGAAAAGTTGAGGGCACAGAATTTATTATGTTAAAAAACTTACAACATTCAAAAATAATTAATTATATATTTATCATTAAATAATAATATAACAATGTAAAAAGTGTGTTAAAATCTCACCATAGTAACATTTCTTTAATGCAGTGGCTCTGTGCATTTTTGTACTTTCCCTGCCTGTTCCCAGAGCTTTCTGACTTTCTCATGCTGCCATACAGTAATCTGTATATAGGCCACTTGGTCCCCTGCATGGAGACTGAGACCTTCTAGAATGCAAAGAGTTTAACTGTTTCTGTATCCCTGATACTGATCACAGCATCTAGCACTTTAAAAAATTGAAATAAAGTCAATATACATACATATATACAAATATATATGTACATATGTACATAAAATGTATATATGCATATTACCTATGCTCCTCAACTTAAGATGGGGTTACATCTTGAGATAAATCCATCATAAGTCAAAAATATTGTATGTCAAAATGCATTTAATACCCTGATCGGTCCATCATAAAGTAAAATAATCACAAGTCGAACCGTTATAAGTCCAGATGCTTTTTGACTTACCATGAGGTTATAACCCCCAAAAAGTCTATCATAAAGTACAAAAATTGTAAGTCAAACCATGGGGAGCATCATAAATATTCACGTCTGTATATACATAGTTATGTAAACGTGTATCATTTTTACTGGAGGGTACCTACTTATGGTTAAAAACTAGCAATAAAGGAATATACATAATCAATAGTAAAAGGTCTTCATTCCACAAAGATAATTTTATTAAGAATTTATATATACTCTCAGACACTATTCTCTGTTCACCCTAACTTCATGTCCATATAATATTTAAAAATATGTGAACCAAATTTTACACAAAATATATTTTACACGTTTAAGTTCAATGTAGCATAGTAAGCATAATTCATATTATCAAATAGTGAATGTGATTATTTTTGCTGTGTCTGCACCAAAATTCATTGAACTGATAAGCCCTAATTAACCTAATGATTCTTCTATTATAGAGCATTTAGGTTCCTTCCAATTTTTGCAATTATTAACAAAGCTTCAACAAGAGTCTTTAAGGCTATAGCTGTAAATGAATTGAATTCGTATGTTAAAATACATTTCCAAGAATAAGATTAGTGAATCCAAATATGTATTCCAAGTTATATCATCACCAGTTATGCAAATGTGACTTTATACTAATATCAGCATTGCATATATACATATGTGTATACACATACACACATATACACAAATATATTTAAATTGATCAATTTATGTAAGTAAAACTATATCTGATTATTGCTTCGTCTTGTGCTTATTTGATTAATAATGTATATTTATAATGAATTGATTTCTTATTTGTGTTTTTCATATCATTATCCCATTTCTTTATTGCTATCTTAATGTTCATATAAATGTGAATGGACTCTTCATGCAGTATTAACCCTTTTAGGTACATGATTAAGCTTTTTACCATTTGACATCCTGTAAGTGATATTTTTATTGCATTTCTTAAAGACTTTACATTGTATTTTTATTGTATGTTTCTGAATAGTGATTTGGTGTATTCCTGACCTACTTCCTCACTTATTTGATACTAGGGGACTGTAAATTTATTTTCAATTGCTTGAGTTTTTATTTGTTAAATATATGGTTATATTACTTTAAATATACATGGCAGCCAGGAAAAATACTCTGTGACACAGAATATTTTCTGTGATATTTCTGATTTTATGCATTAATCTAAATCTCATGTGTAGATTATTTTATGACAAATTTTGACAAATATCATTTGGTCACTAAAGGTAATGTCTATTAATTATCTTATTATGGAGACTATTGTTAACTTAATTTTTGTCTGATTTTACGACTTTGATCAATCAGAATAAGAGATCTAAAATAGCCAAAATCTCTCACTTCAATTGTCTTTTCATATACAATTTTAATTATTCCTTTATTCCTCTGTAATGCACATTTAGCATTGTTTGGTATCACTAGATTTAATGTTTCTATGTTTTAATTGGTGTTTATTTTCTTCTCATAACATTGTTTAACAATATATAAACCACAAATTTTGGAACAAAGAACTTGAAATTTCTAAATATATCTACCCCTGGAGAAAACCAGTGTTAACCATTTGGCATACAGTTCTTCCATTTCTCTTTCCTTTAAATGTACATAGTAATGTTTGCAGAGCTACATCTTTTCTACAAATAAAACTGAGTTTATATTCAACATGCTATATACGTACAATGTAGAAATCTTGAATGTATAATCTTGTGCATTTTGATGAATATCTATGCAACTGTGTAACCAATGTTGCTTTAAAGATTTGCAGCCAAATGTCTTTTTAACAAAGGTGCCATAATTTCTGTGGGTTCACTTGTGGCAAGTAAATCTCTCCCCACATACTCATTTATACTACCATAGATAATATAATTTCATGTAAATAATATTATACAACATGTATACATTTGATCTGATTTCTTTCACTCCAATGTTGCTTTTGAGATGCATATATATTACATGTAGGACGTATCAGAAACTCATTTTTTCCTGTTGTTGGAAATGGTTACACCATTGATATAAAATGATGTTTATCCATTGCTCCAACAAAAGATATATGAGTTTTTCCTACATTTTAGCTATCAAAATCATTAGGAAAAAAGTAACTGCCAAACTATTTTTTATAATGATCATACCAGGATAGCCTTTAATCTCCAACATATAAATATTCTCTTGTTCCACATCCAAGGGAACTTTAGTATTGGAAATTATTTTAATTATAGTAAAATATATACAGCATAAAATTTACCATTGGTGACATTTAGCTGTCTAGCTATTGCCGCAGTGTTGTCTAACTATTGCTGCTATCTAGTGCCAGAGCATTGTCATTATTCCAAAGGAAAACCCCATACCCATTAATGAGTAACTTTGTCTCCTCTGTGCTTTAGATAACGATCTGTTTTCTGTTTCTGTGTAGTTTTGGCAGTCTCTAATTTTAGCTTTTCTACTAATGAAGTGACAGCTCAGTTTGCTTTAAATTTTCATGGGTTTTTTTTGGCGAATAATGATATTAAATACCACTTTTTATGCATATTAGCCATTTGTATACATACTTGTATAAAGTGACTGAGTAGTTTATTTAGTTTGATACAAGTTACAGGGCAGGTCAAATATGTCAGGGGTCCCCAAATCCTGGGCTACAGAATAGCCCATGGCCTGTTAGAAACTGGGCCACACAATAGGAAGTGAGCTGTGGAGGAGCAAACCTTCATTTGTATATACAACTGCTCCCTATCACTTGCATTACTACCTAAGCTCCACCTCCTGTCATAGCAGCAGCAGCATTAGATTCTGAGAGGAGCAGGAAAGGAATCTATTGTGAACTGAGCATGAAAGGGATCCAGGTTGCCTCCTCCTTATGAGAATCTAATGCCTGATGATCTGTCAGTCTCCCATCACTGCCAGATGGGACCATCCAGTTGCTGGAAGAAAAGCTCAGATCTTGCACAGATTCTATATTATGGTGAATTATATAATTATTTCATTATATACTACAACATAATAATAATAGAAATAAAGTGCACAATAAATGTAATATGCTTGAATTATCCTGTAAACATTCCTCCGCTGCCCAGGTTTATGGAAAAATTATCTTCCACAGAACCAGTCTCTGGTGCCAAAAAAGTTGGGAACACTGAAATACATGTATTCAGAATATTAATATCTAAGTTTGTAGCTTATACACATTTTTCATTTCTTTCGATGAATGGAAGTTTTAATTTAATGTAATTTTTCATTTTTTAAGATTATTGCTTTTTGTATCTTTTCTAAGAAATATTTGCATATCCCAAGATCATGAAGGTATTCTACATTTCCTTCTAGAATTAAGAATTGCTTCATATATAAATTTTAAAACCTCACAATATTGTTAAAATATTGATACTAGCCAAAGCAATCTATAGATTCAATGCAATTCTTACCAAAACATCTATGATATTTTCACAGAAGTAGAAAAAAGTTCTAAAATTTATACAGAATCACAAAAAACCCTGAAAAGCCAATGCAACTTTGAATAAAAATAATAAAGCTAGAGACATTACATTGTCTGACTTCAAAATACACTGCAAAGCTATATAATCAAAATAGCATAATTGAAAATAGACACATAAACCAATGGGACACAATAAAGAACCTAAAAATAAATCCATATATTTATAGCCAACTGACTTTTAACAAAGGTACCAAGAATACACAATGGGGAAAGGACAGTGTCTTCAATAAATGGTGTTAGAAAAACTGGAAATGCACCTACAGAAGAATGAAATTAAAACTTTATCCTATGCCATATACAAAAATCAACTCAAAATGGATGTCTTACATTTAAGAGCCAAAGCTGTAAGTCTATTGGAATAAAACTAGCTGAAAAGCTTCATGACATGTGTCTAGGCAATGATATTTTGGATATGACCCCCAAAGCACAGGCTACAAAAGCAAAAATAGACAAATGGGATTACATTGAACTAAAAAGCTTCTGCGCAGCAAAGGAAACAATCAACGGAGTAAAAATACAGCCTATATAATGGGAGAAAATACAAGCCATACATATGATAAGCGGTTAGTATTCAAAGTATAGGAAAAAAACTTAATTCAATAGCAAAACAACCTGATTTTTAAATGGTCAAAGGTCCTGAAGACATTTTTCAAAAGAAGATACACAAATGTCCAACAGGTATTTGGAAAAAAATGCTCATTATCAAGAAAATACAAATTAAAACCATAATGAAATATCACCTTTCTTCAGGTAGAACAGCCATTATCTAAAAAATAGAAGATAACAAATATTGGAGAGGATGCAAAGAAATGGGAATTCTTGCACATTGTTGGTGAGAATATAAATTAATACAGTCATTATGTAAAACAATATGGAAGTTTCTCAATAAACCAAAAACAGAACTATCATGTAATCCAGAAATCCCAACTGGGTATTTATTTAATGGAAATAAAATAATCATGTTGTAGATATATCTGCACTTCTATGTTTACTGCAGCATTATTCACAATAGCCAACTTATGGAATCAACCTAAAATGTCCATCAATAGATGAATGAAGAAAATACAGCATGCATACTCAATGGAATACTGTTCAGCTAAGAAAAAGAAGAAAATTCTCTCACTTGGGGCAACATTAATGAACCTGGAGGATATTATGTTAAGTGAAATAAGACAGATACAGAAAAATAAATATTGTATGATATACATTGATTCTAAAAAATAGAACTTATGGAGAGTAGAATGATGGTTAACAGGGACTTGGATGGGGGTGGGAGAGGAAGTTTGGAAGATGTTACTCTAAATTTACAAACTTTCAGGAAGTTAGGAGTAAGTTCAAGAGATCTATTGTACAGCAGGGTGACTATAGTTAAGAGCAATGTGTTATATTTTATATTCTAATTTTTAAAATTATGTATTGCACTCTTGAAAAATTTTAAGGAAGATCTTATGTTCTCACCACAAAAATTTTAATGTGAGATAATGTATAGGTTAATTAGCTTGATTTAGGTTTTTCGCAATGTATACATATTTGAAAATGTCATGTTGTTCACAGAAAATATACAATGTCAATTTCATAATAAAATGAAACTTACAATAGTGTAGTTCCAATTAGTCCATCCTCGTCATTGTGTTGTTATACGTTTTACTTCTACAAAGGTTACAAACTTTACAATAATACACTTTTTTATTTTTAAAATAGTCAAGTGACTTTTGAAGAAATCAAGAGAAGAAAAAATATATTCCTTCATATTTCCCCACATATTTACCACTCTGGTGCTCCTCATTCTTTCTGCAGATCTGAAGTTGTATCTGGTATCAGTAACTTTCAGTCTAAAATGCTTTCCTTAGCATATATATTTTAATGTGTCCTTCGTTAGTAACTAATTCTCTCGTCTTTTATCTGGAAATTTTAATTTTCATCCTCATCTTTGAGAGATATTTACAGCACATACAACGTTTTTGGATTTTGACTGTTTTGTAGTATTTTTGGTCCAGCACTTTAAAGATATCATTATATAATGATATCACATAAACAATATAACTCCACTATCTTATAGCCTCAATTTTTCCTGCCAGTCAAAAGTCAGCTGTGATGGCATTCCTATTTTTCTTTATTCAGTGTATCTTTTCCTTTATACTTAATTTTCAAAATTTGACTAAGATATAGTATGTATGGTTTTCTTTGTATTTATCCTTCTTTGAGTTCACCAAGTGTATTCATCTACAACTTGATATTTTGAACTGAATTTAGAGAAATTTCAGATATTATTTCTTCAAATATATTTTTCTTTCCCATTCTCTCTCTATTCTCTTTCTTGGACTCCAGCATGCAATGATAAACTTGCTGGCATTGCGTTATGGTTATTGAGGCTGTATTCCTTTGTTTTTCAACCTTTCTTTTCTCGGATCTTCTCATGGAATTATTTTTTTTTTTAGTTTGTCTTTAAATTCTGACCTTTTGTTTTTTAGTCTCAAGTTTGTTATTATACTCATTTAGAACATTTTCAAATTGTCAGATATTATAACTTTTAATATTAAAATGTTCATTTGGTCTTTATGTTTCCTATTTCTCTATTGATATTTTCTATATATTAATTATACATTTTATTTAAATCATTGAACATATTACTACTAGTTATACGGAAGTCTTTGCTAATTCCAACATCTAGGTCATTCTGGAGATCTGTTTTTATTAACTGCTGTCTTTATTTCTGGACACATACTCTTGTTTCTTTATACTTCTAATAATAATTGCTTTAATTATATTGTGGTTGATAGGCTGTAGAGAATCTGAATGTTGTCTTCCTTAAAGAATATTGCATCTTGTTTATTTGGACAAATCAATTACTTTAACACTACTTTATCAATTACACAATTTGATAAGCCACAAATTTGTCTATGAGATTCATAGTAAACAGCGGAAAGAAGAAAAGTGAACACAGTATCTATAATGGTAAAAGAAAATCCATATATTTAGGAGAGAGAATTATTTTTGACTTGTCAGAATGGTGGGTGGGTGGGTGGGTGTGTGTGTGCGCACGCGCACATGTGCATGTGTGCGTGTGTTATTGGAGTTTTACTTTTCCTTCCTTGTGCATATCCTTCACAGCTCTCAGCCAAGGACATGAAGTGACCTCTATCAGAGTTCTGTGACCATCTCTCTGTCCAGTTGTCTCCTATTTGGTATCTTACCCAGTACCTTCCAGCCACCTCAGCACCATTTCCAACATCTGCCTCTTCAACTTAGCAAAACTTCTGTGCTCTGCTTGGCTTCATATCCTTGTATCACCATCTAGAAAGAGACCACAGGCAGAAAGGAAGGGTAAATGTGCTGTTTACCTCATGTGTCTCTCTTCTCTTGAGAATCAGAGTTTTTCACTTCCTATGGTTAATGCCCGTTGAGTATTTTATCCAGGTTACAAGTTGATTGTAGAAGAAGGGCAAATCTAGTACTAATGGGTGAGAGAAGTCTTGACAGTTTGCAATCACACTGTATTGCAAAATAGTGATAATTTATATTCATAACAATATTACTCTCTCCTTCAATACTTTTGGTCAGTTTACAATCACACTGTGTTGCAAAATAATGATAATTCATATTCATAACAATATTGTTCTCTCCTTCAATATTTTTGTTCTGGAGTAACATATTTACCTTAATTTTTTGCCTTGTATTTTTTAAAATATTTTTCTATGAAGCATGTTGTTTGTTAAAAATCAATTTAGAAAGCACTTGAAGGGCTGTAATTAAATTCTGTTGCAATAAAATGTTAAAAATTATTGAATATGAGTGGTAAGTTAAAAAAATTAGGATGACTTGGGAAGTCGTGTTAAAGGGACTGATATAACAAAAACCTAGTGGAGGCAATATAGTGTGTAGGTTACCACAAGTTCCAAATAAGATAATGACATGGAAATAGAAAAAATTAGATGGCAAGAGATAGGGAGGTTCTGATGACTCAGTGTACTGTATTTAAAAAATCTGTTTTATATATAGGTTACAGAATTGTGAACACTAATGTACAATAACATGAATTACAAAATCAAAGATAACAAAAAATAAATTTGAAGTCAAAATGCTCAAATCCTAGACCACAAGTTCAAGGACAACAAATTTGTCTTTGAGATTCCTAATAAACAAAGAAAGGAAGAAAAACGCAGTATCCATAATGCTAAAAGAAAATCTATATATTTAGGAGAGCATCATTAATTTATTAGTTAGTTTTGTTTTTTTTTTTTCTCCACACCAGTTAAGAAAAATTTCTCTGTTGGGTTCTACCAAAAGTAATATATTTCAGCATGTTCTCTGGCAAACCTTTATTTTAACCACAATGATACATTTGTTCAAGTCACAAAATTACATATTCTGATGTGTAGGGGTAGTGTGCTTTCCTTCACCTTGCTCATCCTTTCCAAAAGAAGCATATTCACAAATATTGTTTTATTATAAAAAGACTGAATGATATAGTGTTCTGGATCTGCAGTCCTTTCCTTTATATCACTCATCAGTACTCCTTAACTTTGCATTTTTAATCATAGTAATTCTTTCTTCTATGCATAATTCTGTATAACATGCAGGTACATAACTGAATGAATGAATGAATGAATGAATGAATGAAATAGGAGAAAGAAAAATACATCAGTTCTAGATGATAGCCTTCTATGTTGGAAACAAAAATCTATTTGTTGCAATAACATCCATCTACCAATGTGCCCGTTGGTCAAGTGGGAGATTTAGGAGCAATGATCTTCTGGAAAGATTATTGCTGGATCTATATTACTGGATCAAGGCTTATAATTGACCTTTTTGATATTTGTCAGAGTTCAGTCTTCTTGCTTTCTTTCTTTAGACTAAAATGTTGGATCTATGCTAATCTCAACAGGAACTTTTCAGCTTTAGCCTTTCCAGATATAAGAGATATTTGCGTAGTGTGAACTTTATATTGGTTTTTAGGATTCCTCAGATAAATGTCATTGATGTATTTAAGAATGAATAAAATCCATCTCATAAAACTGACATGGAAAATTAAAGAAAAAAATGTGATTTTCTTTAATTCTAAACTCGAAAGTCACTATCTTATAAGAACAAGAAAAAATTTAAAACTTCCTATTTCTATATATGTTTGGTCATGATCCTTAAATGAATAATCCTACATTGCGAAACAGTAAGAATATTGATTTTGATTATTTTATTTGTTCATGTACTTCCTTCTTTATTTTACTATCACACATAAGTATGAGTTAGTGTTGTTATGACAACTCAAATTAGAAACAGCAAAAAGAGATCAGGTAAAAAAGGAGATGAAGGATTTTAGTAACTGAAGAGAGGTTTTCACACACCTTTTCATCTGCAACTCTCTATATAAGATGATGCTTCAAATGATTTCCTGCTCATAATTATAGAAAATAAATAGAACCTTTTCAGAGCAGATTACAGTGAAGTTTATGTCATGATAAAGTGACTAAACAAGAGACAAGGAAAGAGGCAGGAAGTATAATCTAACATTACAGTTGATAATGTTTTGGTTGAATTAAATAAATGTGATTGCTGAGCCATTTATTCTCTGACTCATTGGTAGGAAGAATTACATTAATACATTTCATAAAATATAAGCAATTTTGAATGTATGATCAATAATCCTACTTTGTAAAGATTTTTTTACTATATTACTGGATATTTTATTTGTCATTGGATATCTGTAAATGAGATTATATTAGAAATTTTAATTTCATGCCTTTTTGATAGATTTTTGTATTAGCAATATTCATGATATTAACTAGGCAACTATCTATTTTTTCTATTTCCTGGAAGAGTATATGAACTTTTTAGTTTAAAACTATTTAAAAAGCTATTAATCCAGTGATCTGGGGATGTAGCTTGTTTTGGTATAATTCTTTAACAACTTATTTACTTGCTTATTATTTGATTTATTTTGTTTTTATTTTCTGTCAATTATGGTCATTTATATCTTCCTAGAACATTACTGATCTAATGTGTATGTTTTCGTGTATCATAATAGAATAGTGTTCCAAAAACTTGGTTTCTTGAGATATTGGATTTGGGAACTCTTAGTAGATATGCCAAGCAATAGTATTCCTTGGTAAAGTAGATTAAACAGGCATACAAGTCAGTGATGTGCATTAATGATCAATCAATTTTTCTGATTAGCCATGGAGTCAAAATATATGCCTATTTCTGTTTACCCTGGTATTTTCCAAACAGACAATGAGACTTTTACCACCTATACACAAGCATACTTATGAATATGCTGTAAAGCAGTGCTTTGCACAATAAAGGTTTGGAAACTCTAACATACAAGCACAAAAAAGTGATCATCTATATTCATTTATCTTTTATTATATTATATATCTTTGTAATTCCATGATAAGTGGACACTGCAAAATACATATAAACATAAATGTGAAGAAAGTTAGTAAAAGTCTTCATTTGTCTCTTTCAGTCTGAACTTTATTTTATAAAATTGTGAATAGAATGATTATCTTATTCTTCTTAATTATTAACATAATTTAATCATATAAATTATATGCATTTTTATAGTTTTAAAAGATTTTGATTTCTCATTTGAAACAATCACTTAAACTGTTTCTTTTTTAATTTAATAGTGGATGATTTCTTACTTAATTTTTTGCCATTAATATACAGTTTGTTTACCTGTAACTGGAGATTATGCCTGTATAAACCTGATTATTAGGTACTTATAGAAGTATTCTGTGTGGTCTAGTATATAATCAGATTTTTTAATGTGTATTCTTATATATAATCAGATTGTTTGATGTTTGCAAAAATATATAGTCATATGTTGTAAAGTAAAATGGGCAATGTGGATTCTTATATTAATAACTTATTCACTACACAATATTCATTCATTTTAAAATTCACATGAAAATACCAAGGTTGTGATTTCCAGTTGAACACACTAAATAATAGTAGTATAAAGAAATTAAAGATGTTTGCAAAGAAATATTATAATTGATAATAATTCCTTTATTTATTTTTATACACCAAACTAGTTCTTTAAGCAATAAGTCCTTTATTTTAAACTTCTGTTGATTTATTTATTTTTGCCTAATTTGTCTGCATAAAATTTGAATGTTATTTTGAACAATTCAAGTACACTTATTCAATATTTATTGAATTTATAGTGAGTTTTTGCTTTATTTATTTATGAGACAGGTTCTTGCTCTGTCCCCCAGGCTGGAGTGCAGTGACACCATCACAACTCACTGCAACCTCACCCTCCCAGGTTCAACAATCTTTCCATCTCAGCCTCTTGAGTAGCTAGGATGACAGGTACATGCCACCACACCTGGCTAGTTTTGTTTATTTTTTTATTTTAAAGATGAGGTCTCCCTAAGTGGCTCAGGTGATCCTTACACCTCAGCCTCCCAAAGTGCTGGGATTATAGGCGTGAGCTACCATGCCAAGCCAGTTTTTGCTTTGGGTTGAGTCATTTATTCTTTCAACAAATATTTACTGAATATCCACTATATTCCAGGCATTTCTCTGGGTACTGTCAATATATTACTAAGACAAAAATCGAAAGTCCCTGCTCTCATGAAACTCATTTTCTAGTATCCCAATACCATCTTTGGTGCTGTGGTATTTGACAGTAAATGATAATGAAAGTTGTGTATTAATTTTGCCTTGCCTTTTTTATTAATGTATCTATTCAGTATAAATAGGCAACTTTGAATATTTGTACTTGTACATAAGTTTTTACTTGCCTGGCATAATTTTTTCCATAGCTGGAATTTTTGTTTTACTTCTTCTATTTCCTTATTGATTGCTTCTTTATAGAAAATATACCATTCTGATATCCTAGATATTGTTTGCTCCATTTTCACATGTATGTCTTCTCTTCAGTAACTATGCATTTTGCATAGCCTAGGGCAAGCAGTTTTTCAATTCCTAAAGATAAAGTGGTGTACAATATAGCCAAGATTCCCACTCCCCTGAAATATGTCCTCAAGTGGGGAGGCACAGACTATATTTTAAATATTTGCAAGTGCTATGAAGACAATAAAGACAGATGAATAGGATAAAGGTGATATGGAATATTCTAGATAAGGGAGCAGAGAAAGATTCTCTGAGTAGGTGGTGTTTGCTAATTTCTGAATGAAGATCCAGTCATGCAAAGATTTAAGAGAAAATTATTCTAGGGAGTAGCAAGTGAATGTATATTAGATTCGGGAATTAGAAAAAGAAGCCATTGCAGCTGAAGTGTGTGGGGCAAGTGGGAGTGAAGGTAGAAGGTATATAGGATCCAGATTACATAAGGCTTTGGATTTGTAGAGTCGGTTAAGTATGTAATACAATGTTAAAATAAGACTGTGTGCATGAAGTCTGGGCTCAATTCTGAGAACAGCAGTGCAAAGTATCGTGTTATTCTTGGCAATAGAACTTGCATGCAGGACATGCAAAGGAGGTATCCAACTCTGTGTGTGTCAACCATGAATTCATCTCTCACCACAATAGTAAATGAGCAAAAGCCAAGAATTCCTTAGAGAGAGTGGTTTTTATGAAGAAAATAAGAAATTCTATGAAGGGTGAGTGCTGGTTTCTTCCTCCATCTCCATAGACAAAAGCCTGGCACATCCTCCCAGTCAAGTTAAAGGGCTTCTAAGACCATATTCAGAAAAGAATCCAGGGACTGGAAAGGAAATACCACTGATGTCTGTGTCAAGCCTGAAAACACCTGAAGGCTAGAGGCTGGCTGGAGGGGCCTGGCCTGACAGAGGTGAGAAAGGTGTGTTGGAAATAGACTGAGGTTCAGAATTTGGTAGGTAAAGATAGTACAGATTTTCCTGTGGAACACATTTAGGGAAGGTAGCTAGGGGAGAGACCAGTGGGAAAGACAGCCTCTACTGATGGGGTCTGGGTGGTGTAGACTGCCTGAAGGTAGGGCAAGGAGAAGGTCAAAATTCGCTACCAGAGGAACCACTGCCCACATCAGGGTACTGCAGGTGAGAGATTCTATTGACAAAACTGGTCGAGCTGAAGGAGTGGAGACAAAACTTGAAACTCGCCACCTTTCTACTTATCAGGTGTGTCAGGCATCAGTGAGGGAAGTACGAACGATTTAAAAGGAAAAAGGAAGTCAGTTGTTGTTTCAAATCAAATCAGACTTTATAAATCAGAAAAATGAGGATTTTGGTCAATATCTAAGAGTGACTAAACATCTTTGAAATCTGGAAGGTATTCTGGAGCAAGGATATGAAAAAAGTCTATTTGTATGATTTCACTTCCAAAGTTTATTTCATTCAATAAATTGACTGCCAGGGCTTTAATAATTAGCTCCATTTATTTTCATAAGTGACAGTTTTGTCTTACTTTCTGCCTATGTGTATCTTCTGTTTTTGTTTATGTAATCTTAAAATTACATTGTATTAATAATATTTTTAAATATTACTTACATTTCCATCAAGAATAATTTTTTAACCTTTATACCATTTTCAACCACAGAAATTACTTTTTAGACAAATTATTTACCTCTGTTGCTCAACATAAATCCTTATAAAATCAGTTTCCTTATTCTTTCACTCTTCATGTTATTTCTTTCTCAATCAGAATTCCTTTGAGTAATTTTTTAAAGAAAATATATTAGTCTGAGTATGGTTTTCTGTTGTGTTTGCACAGGCTTGACAACTTGGTTGGATATTTTCTGAGTGATTGTGTAATCTTTTTACCTTAAAACTCCTTTTTTTGTTGCTCAGTATTGCATCAATATCTACCAAAATCTGATTTTGATTCAAAAGTATTTATAAAGCTTTCTTTTTTTTTTTTTTTTTTTTTTTTTTGTTGTTGTTGTTGTTGTCCACAGCGTAGGTGGCATTCCTTTAATGTTAAAAAGTAAAACACAAACACAAACAAAAACCCATTGTCAGGTATGCCAGCCAGGATTAACTGGTGACTTATTTGGAATGCTAG
This sequence comes from Sapajus apella, assembly GCF_009761245.1. Classification (NCBI taxonomy): domain Eukaryota; kingdom Metazoa; phylum Chordata; class Mammalia; order Primates; family Cebidae; genus Sapajus; species Sapajus apella. The sequence continues at coordinate 37,815,013 of NW_022436942.1, forward strand.
CTGAATTGTTTGAAATGCCACAATATCTGCGGCTTTCTTTTAGGTTTACATTCTTTTTTTTTTTTTTTTTTTCCCCATTTATTTATTTTATTGCATTTTAGGTTTTGGGGTACATGTGAAGAACATGCAAAATTGTTGCATAGGAACACACGTGGCAGTGTGATTTGCTGCCTTCCTCCCCATCACCTACATCTGGCATTTCTCCCCTTGCTATCTCTCCCCAGCTTCCCACACCCCACCGTCCCTCCCCTATTTCCCCCCAACTGACCCCAGTGTGTAGTGCTCCCCTCCCTGTGTCCATGTGTTCTCATTGTTCAACACCCGCCTATGAGTGAGAACATGCGGTGTTTGATCTTCTGGTCTTCTGTCAGTTTGCTGAGAATGATGGTTTCCAGGTTCATCCATGTCCCTACAAAGGACACAAACTAATCGTTTTTGATGGATGCATAATATTCCATGGTGTATATAAGCTTTCTTTTACTCTTCCTTTGCCCTTTTTATTATCAATGTTTGTCTATATTTAGGTCTATTTCCCTTAGCTAAAATATCTTTAGAAAGTAGTTCAAGAACTTCTTCCAGGCCAAAAATGTTTTGTTTTTATATGTATTTGATCCTGCTTCCAATCCACCTAGTCTGTTTCTCATTCTAAGAACTGTATTATGTGCAAAATTAAATTTCTTACTTTTTGCATGAGTTGGTCCTAAGAGCAGACATTTCCCACTTGGAATCTGCAGTGTTTACGTCGTTACGACAGTGTCCTCCCTTCCTGCTTCTCTAGCATTTGTGCCTTCATCTAAAAATCCCGTTCTGCCTGGATACTGATTTGCTAACATATATTTGTAAGTAACAAAAGACTGATTACTTGTTTTCTGTTTTCAGAACTGATACAGGCTTTTTCTTGATTTTTTCTTTTTTTAAAGCCATTTCTATGTAAATTTGGGAAGAAATTGTATTTGCCTGTATTCTAGTAAACATCTTATCCAGACATCCAAAAGCATTTATTTTAAAAAGTGTTATATGTGGTAACCTTACAAAAATATTTATATCCACATCTCTAAATATAATGCCTAAGGTGAATTTATATAAGTAGAATTATTGGCTCAAAATCATGACCATTTAAATATTTTGATATATATTATCAAACTACTTTCCATAAATGTAATACCAAATTTTTGGTCTCCTAATGTTAGATTTTCATTTTGATAGGCTAAATTGTATCTTAATATTTAAGTAAACTTGAATCTTATTCCAGTGAGGTTGAACATAATTTCATAAAATAATTTAGTGTTCTGTCAATTACCTTTTCAGCTCTTCAATTTTTTTAAGTAGGTTTAATATGTCACTTATAAATTTGAAAGAGTTATTTGTATATTCAGAATACTAATGTCACATATGTTAGTTATGTTAGGCTTCCTGCCATAATAAATATGCCCTTAAAAGGAAAGTCTTTTATTCCTATGAAGATTTTTACTGAACATGGATTAAGGTAATTTTATATATGATTTTAACAAATGCCAACAGAGGACTTTTTACAAGTTTTACAAGTAAGTTGTTATGTCTGCTATCTTTCTAGTAGATAACTTATGCTACATGATTTGTTAGTCTTTTTCTATTTTTTAACCTCTAAATCTAAGGAGTTAGTATATAGTATTTTGCCAATATCTTTGTCAAGGATTTCCTTCTTAGAGAGAGAATTTTTGTTGTTGTTGTTTTTATTTTCGCACAATTACTTTAAGTGGATTTATTTATTTATTATTATTATTATTTGAGATGAAGTCTCATTCTGTTGCCCAGGCTGAAGTGCAGTGGTACAATCGCAGCTCACTGCAACCTCCACCTTCTGTGTTCAAGCCATTCTCCTGCCTCAGCCTACCAGGTAGCTGGGACTATAGGCATGTGCCACCACACTCAGCTAATTTTTGTATTTTTAGAGACGTTGTTTCAGGATCTTTTTTTTTAGGGAAAAAGAAAATAAATTTGAAAAAAAAATTTATGTGTATTGTGGGATTAAGTATGTGGCTCAAAAAATCACATTTTCCCCTTACTGGAAGAATAAATATTCAGGGCCAAAATTTATGGAATCTACATGAGAAAGCTGAGTAAATCAAATGATTTCCCAAATTCAAGAACATAACTGTATTAAAACTTAAAGTGTTCTTGTATACCACAAGTTTTTTAAATATTTTTTATCATTTTTTTCCTGTTCTTCTCTATAAATCACCATCAGGGTAGGATCAACCTCTGTTTTGATCATCAATTTTTTCCCAATACTTGGAAGAATACTCGACAAATATTGTCAGATTAAATAAAATACTTGTCAACTATAACAAAAATCTTAAAGTTTTATGTCACCATATTCTTCGTGTGTGTATGTGTGCACATATTCATCACATGTTCAGTAAGACTACAGAAGTGGCATGTTTTCTAAGCCCTTGAATGGTTGGAAAAATCATTGTCCTCTAACATGGAAGAAACTTTTTTCTAAACTTCTTGGGTCCTAATTGTCCAGTATTCTTTCACAATTACTCCATTGCCCTTTGACCTTCTATTACATATGGTATAAAATTCAAATTGCTTTTTTAATTCATCTCTTTTTGAAATTAAACACTTCTACTGGATATGTCTTGATAAGGATCCTATTTGACTGAGTTTGGAAGTAGTACAGTGATTCCCTTAAGTTATATAATGAATTACTATTTTAAAAACATTTTTCTTCACTTAAAAAATACTATTTTTGTTCTTATTTATTCTTCCAGAGAAGTCAGGCAAAGCCACAGTCCACTCATATACCTGAGAAAGATAAATCAATGTTTATTGTGAAGGCCATTTAATTTTGGGTTCTTTGTTATTCACCGTTATTGCAAAAAAAAAAAAAAAAAACCCTGATTAATATATTGAAAAACTCATACATTGAGAAAACACCAGAGGCATTTCTTTAAAGTCTGAAATGAAAAGATACCACTGTTGTCATTAACATTTAACATAGTACTGAGCTATTAGCCAATAAAATTAGATAGAAGAATGCAGTTAGAGGAATGAAAATAAAAATTGAAAGAAGTTTTACAGATGGCATGATTTTGTATCTGGAAAATCCAAGAGAGTCCATGAAAAAACTACTACAAACAATAAAAGAGTATGGTAACATAACAGGAAATTATCACATAGAAATCAATACAATGAATAACTAATTAGAAGCATAGCAGAGGAAATCCTATTTTCTATAGTAACAATAACAAAAAACAGAAAGTCAGAAAAATGTTTATGTACAAACTTAATACAGCTATGCAAAATTAAATGAGAAAAACTTTAAAACCCAATAAAAGACACATAATATATTTAAACAAGTAAAAAATGTCAATCCTTTCTCATTTATAAATTTGCATAATTTCTGTAAAAATGTTCAACAGGCTTATTTTTCTGCCCTGATTATAAAGTTCATATAGAAAAATTAACAAACAAGAGTTACAGGGAAACTCCAGCAAAAAAAAAAAAAAAAAAAAAAAAAGACTACTGGCAACCCAGTCCTCCCAGATATTTAAAAAAATTTATAAAGGCCCTATAACTAAATGTTTGTTATTGGTACAGATCTACCAATATAACAGGGTCCAAAGCCCAAAAATAGATCCCGATGCAAATGGAAAAGTAATATACAAAGAATAGGACATTTCAAGTATGTGGAGAAATAAGGACTTTTTGGTAAGGATTATTGAGGCTAGTCATTTTGAAAGAGATAATTGAATCTATATTTCATATCCTACTGCATTGTAAGTTGCAAATGGATGAGAAATGTAAATGTAAACATTAAAATCATCATGTTCTTAAAAAAATAGATAAATTACTTGAATACTTGATGTAGAATACTTTTAACTATGATTCAAATAATTAATAGATTTGCAAATTAAAAGTTGCATTGCAGAAAACACCATAAACAAAATAACACACTGAGAAATAATATTTAAGACATAATACACACAAAAATTAATTGTTCTAATATACAGAGATGTTAAAATTTGAGGAAAATAAAACTAACAATAAAATTTTTAACTGCACAAAATATGTGAACAGGCTATTCAAAGCAAGAAATGAAAATGGTCCTTAAAATGTTGAGAATAGATGGTCACCCTTACTCATGGTAATACAAATGAGCATTAAAATTATACCTCTCAACTATTTCTCAAAAATCTAAAAATTTGACAACAGACTCAGTTATATGGAAACAGTAATATTCATGCATTGCTTATGGAAATGCAACAAGTTTTTTTTTTTTTTTTCAAATTGGAATTCTCATTTATTGTTGACAGGAATATCAAATTGTGCAGCCACTTTAGAAAACAATTTATCAGCTCCTCAATGTTAGACATTTAGTTAACAGCATTTAAAAGTAACCTTAAATGGTGTTAAAAATACATAGTAACAGAAACTCTCATATATTGCTTTATAAGACACATTACTTCTGTGTTACTTCAAGCACAAAATTATATAGGTATTGTGTAATTCCACTTGTATGATATTTGAAAAAAGGCAAAACTATAGGGATGGAAAACATATCAGTGTTTGCTGGAAATGCAACAAGTTTTAATGCTTATGGTGAAGAATACAGCAATATCTGGAAAAATTTTAGGGAATTTATTACTGTTTCACCCAATAGGCCACTTGTAGGAGTCTATCCCAAATATATACCAACAAACATATAAAATTACTTGGGCACAAAATTATTATTTGTGGTAATATTTGTAGTGGCACATAATTGGAAACAAATATCACTCAATATGGAACTGATTGGTAAACTATAATCACCTACATAATGTATTATTAGATTGGGGCAAAAGTTGTTGCCATTTTTGCCATTACTTTTAATGTCAAAAACTGCAATTACTTTTACACTAATGTCATAATATTATGCAACTGCAAAATGTGAAGAACATATCCCTAAGCTGATATGTAGTGATCTGCAGCATATAATATGGAATTAAAAAAAAAAAAGAAGAGAAACAGTGTACAAAATATGCTCTTTTGTGTAAGAAAAAGGGAATAAATGAATACATGTTTTCTTACGTTTCTAAAAACATTCACCAGGTGGATAAATTTTAAAATAATAAAATAAAATATATTTGATACCTATAGAAGAACTGAGGAAATAAGGTCAAGGATCTAGTGAATAAAAGATCAGACAATAAAGTATCTATTACAATACTGTTTTTGTTACAACTCTTACATTCTGGACTAAGCATAACATCGCTGGAGAAAACAAGGAAAAGGCATCTATCTCTACTCTCTGTAAGGTAAAAATGTTTGCACCTTGCTTAGGTCAGAGTACATTTCGTTTTTAGTTGAAATATTATTGACACTATGGCTACTGAAAATTCTTCAGAAAGTGCCAGTATTTTGACAGAGTCCTGCTTTTTTCAATCTGGCAATTTTCTTCCTTTTTTTCTTTCTATATCTTTATAGGGATCTTAAAGGAAAAGAAAATCCAGAAACTGCATTAGACTGCTCACAAAATGTACACATTAACTAAATTATGGAATTGTACTGTTAGTATTTATTATATTTCTAAAATCTAAAAAGATGTGTACTACTTAGTCTTCTTCTTAAAATGGTTTGGCTAATCTTGTTTGTTTATTTTATTCAGCTGATATATTCCAGTTCAATCCTGCAAAAGAATAGAACATTTTCCACTTGAAGTTTTACTTAAAATTGCTTAACTCTCTAATTATTAAAGAAGACTTTAAAGATTTAATTGTTCTTGCAAGTTCAGATCATGGTGTACCTCTTCGTTTCTAAGGTTTATAGCTCAATATTTTAAAATAACTTCCATAATATAATTTTATCATAAGTATTGTTCATTCTTTTCTCAATATTTTATATTTTTGTACAAGTTTTTATATAGGACAGCTATTTATTTTGGTATATTTAGTTTTTATCCAGAGAGTGCTACCCAGTTAATTCAAATAAATGGAAAAGCATGTTGTCTGCAAGTATTTATGATTATGATGCCAGGTTTTCAAAAGTTATAACCAACATATCTGATTTGTGGATTATTGACCTAATAAAATATCAGGCTAGTAATTCTTTTCTCAATTCAAATTAGAATGAGAATGCCTTCAGAGTTGCATTTAAATATGATGCTGGCTATTCTTTGAATTAAGAGAGAACTTATCTATAGTTTAATATTGGAGATTTTCTGATAATCTATTCTTTGGACCCACTTTAAGAAGTGGGAATTCCAGCAAATCTCTTAGGAACACATCCCAATAATTAATCAACCTAATTATCAGGAAATATATTTATAACTCATTTGAATCCCTAGTGCTTCACTTCAAATCAACTACATCTAATACTATCACTCAAGAATTAAGGTAGTTCATTATCAACATTTTTCTCTATAGTAACCCAGCTGACACAATATTGGAAAGAATTAATTATATCTGATCTCAGCCTCCTCTCTGCTTGGATGAAAAATAAATAAAACTTACTTCATATGGTACATATATGTCTCTGAACCATCACCAAATTTTTCTTGGATGATTTTTCAGAGCAGGGTAGTCATATTCTTTCCAAATGCTTTAGTGATCTGTATGTGAAATGTTACCACAAGGAAATTTCTAAGTGATAGCAATAATAGAGAGCTTGAATAATGAGATCAGATCATTTGAAAATCCATTCTATTTAAATGTGTGCATACATGAGTTAAATGTTAACATAGCTAAAAGAAAATCTAGAGGTGCTAAATTTGAGTGGCTTTTATAATGCCAATAAAAATATCTTACTAAAGGGACAATGTCTATTTTTTGGTGGAGTAATTTCAATGCAGGTACAACTAACTAAATAAAAAAAGAGAACTATGAAGACATGGACTTTAATAAACAATATTCTTAATAATAATTAAAAATAATTTTACCATAATATTTTAATAATATAATTCATATATTTATATTCTGTTCTGAACTTCAAATAACTAAGGAGAGTTGAGAATTTATATATATATAAATATATATAAATTTTTTATATATATAAAAATATATATATATAGTGTTTTTATATATATATATATATATATGGAGAAAACTTTGGTGCAATTTATACAAAAGTAATTTAACTTTTAGGCAAGTTGCATTCTTTTAAAATATCAGATTGGATTCCTGTAATGGACATGCATCTGAGATTAAGCAATTAGTGAGTAGGAGATGTAGATATCAAGAAACACTGACTTTATCAGTGAATCCCAGGTTATTTTTGTTCTAACTCTCTGTGTTCATTATTCTTCATATGAAAGTTATTACTCCTTCAGTTATTCTCCTATATGCTTCAAAAATATTCAGTGAAGAGTATGCTCATTTGAACAAATACATCATGGGATAGGGTACAATTACTGTTATTACTTCCAATTCCTTATATAACTATATTTTTATGCATGAGAAATGTTCAAGTGTACCCTTGGCCTGATGCTGCAAATAATTTGGTAGTAATTTTAAACTTTATTATACCAGAAAAATGTTAATCAAATGAGAATATTCTAATTTTACTCTAAACAATCATTAGGTAAAAGAAAATTCTTGGAAAATGAGATTTCTGACTTGAAAGTAAATACACTTAGAAAATTAGTTTAGCTATATTTTAAAAATGTTAATTATGCTGCATAAATGGTTAAATTTGCCCATAAAATATAACCATGGATTCTGATTACTAAGGATAATGTTAGATGATTGGTCAAAAGTAAATATAAACATTGGAAAGTATATATTAATTAGAATGGACTTTGTTCAATTAGTAGTTAAATACATAGCAGGGCGATAAAATTACAGATTATGAATATAAGACTATATGATCTGAAGTTCTCACCTTAGAAAATGAGGTCAAACTTTTTTTCTAATTATCAAAGAGCACTATTTTTGTATAAAAAGATTGGGAAGCCCAACACACACAGACACACACACACACACATACACACACTTGGTATATTGCTTTCAGAAACAATTCTCAAGACTTGAGACAGATACATACTTTGTTTTAATTCATTGCTAGTTTTCCTGCTTGGTTTGGTAGATTCTAAATACGTTCATGAATAAACGTATATATTTGTTAAAATCAGCTGAAAGTATTTTTGATCAGTGCAGATTTTAAAACTAACTCTAATAATGAAACACTTAGAGTAATATTAATCTTATTTCAAAATTTTATTTTTATTTCAAAATTGGTTAGCTTTATTTGCCTTAGAAACTAAAAATTATAAATCTCTGAATCATATTATTTAACTAAATTTTCAATTTGATGAAAGCAATGACTTATTCTCTTGGTAGTCTTCTAGATATGTGCATTTTGCTTCAATATTTATCTAGAGAAGCATTTTATAAGTATTCCAGGACTGTCTTTATTACTGGAAAGTGGTAAGTTAAATATAAACTCCTATCCTAAACTAACATTGTTCATCCTGGGCCCAACTGTGATAGACAGCTATTCCTTCTTCACAGATTATCAGTGACCTAGCAAAACATGCAGAAGTTCTCGCAATCAAGCAGAAGAATTAGGTTTTGAACTCCTAAACACTGAGTGTACTGTGATCACCCATCATGATTAAAATAAAAAATCTTTCAAGTGTCACTAATTTAAATAGGGCTTTGCTGTTTTATAAAATTCAATGGACCATTCAGAATAGCTGAATTTTTTTTTCCTCTTATTATAGAACCAGTAGTCTAATTCAGCCATTATAAAGCAATTCTTCCTATTTTCCTATGGCCTAAGCAGAATTGAAATATGAGGGGAAAATGGATATTATTGATTACTTTTGCTTTTTGTCCTTCTAATTTGGATTTTTCAGTGAAAATGGATTGGGAGAATAGTAGTTAGTATGCTTTTTATTTAATGATATGGACGAAGTACTGATATAACTGATGGTAATTCTGCTTTGAAACGTAAAAGCTTCTCTCACAAATACAGGTCATTTGTTTTTTGGAATAAACAAGTGAGAGTATCAGGGCAGTTACAGGTAATTAAGGCTGATAGTAAGGATACATTTAATTGGTTTTCCTGATTTCCAATACAATGCATTTTCACCTCTAGACTCAGCTGCTTCTGATAATAGAAGGAAAGAAAGAAAGAAGCAGATGGCATTTATCTGGCACATAGATATTTTATATGAACCTTGAATACTTGTTCATTCAACACAGATTTATTGACTTCTCACATGACAATTGCTGTTAATAAACACTTGCGATATAATAATGAACAACATAGATAAACTTCTTACTCTTAAGGAGTTTATAATCTATAAGAAGATGGGAATTTAACAAACAAACTAGGAAAAGTTCTATATAGATGGACTTTTAATTTTGTCTAAGATGTGATCGCTTGCAACAGAAAAATGCTCCACTAAAGAACAAAAAGACAATCCTGATAAAATAATTTTTACACTATAGGAATTAGAGAACTACTGAGTTAACCAGAATTAGGGGGATGTAATCCCTGAAAAACAAGCAGTTTCAAGCTTAAGCAAACCAACATTTTGTAGCCAGTTTGCTTAGGATTCTAAACACAGGCAGTAAACCGATGAACACAGCATGGACCCAGAGAGAAGGCCTCTATTGCTAGATCAAGAAGGAGCATGTAGCTATTATTGTTCCATGGAGATAAAGCGACAAAAAACAAAAATTTAGATTGTTAGTAAGATGCCAATACCATCTCAATTTTCACAGAGGATATTTGCCAAATTTTAAAACCACGTAAGACGCAAAATTGAGAAACCAAGCATAAACTCTAAAAAATTAAAGAAACTTTTCAACAGTCTCTATGTTAAACAAATCAGGATTAAGGTTCAGAGCTTATTTGTGAACATTCCAAGTGTGGCTGGAGAGTTACATCCAAGAGTATAGGTAAGCCAAAAGTAGACAAAACCTTAGTAATACTGAAATCCAGCTTCAAGCTCAACCTTGATTGGATTACAATAACCTATCTGCATTCTATGTGTTCAGCAATAGAAAAATTAAACACATTTTGGAGAACCTCTAACTCATTAACAATTTTTCATACATAATATCTAATAATTTTTAAAATCATATGCTCTTAAAAAGGCAAAGCTCCAGCCAAAAGGAAGAGAAAAAGTAGATAATAAAAAAAGACTCATAGATGACATTGATTTTGGAATTAGAAGACAGGAGTTAAATATAGCTATGATTAACATGTTCAGGAAAATAGAAGACACGTTAGAAAAACATTTTCCTGAGATACTTGGAATTTATGCTGTCAAAAACAAAAATTAGTTGAATTGGCTTTAAAAAAAAAAAAAAAGGACCAGTGACCCCAGTGGGAAAACTATTCAAGTTCATTATTTTCTACAACTACTACAGCACATAAGATCAAAGGATCAGACTGTGTGACTTTTTAGATCAGCTCCACACTATATGGAAATGTTTTCAGAAGTTCCTGGATCTATAATCCCCGGGAGTGAAAATAGAAGAAGGACAAAGCAGCAGAAAATTAGAGGAAATGAATCCCACAGAAGTCTCTACATCCACAGAGGAAAGAATCAAGATCATAAAGTCTAGAAGGCACTCAACTCCTATCTTTTGCATCTCAGAAATATGAGAACCTTTTGCAAAAATTATTTTGGTCACTTAACAGAATTTCTTTGCTTCTACTGTTTTGTACATTGTAATGTATGAAATAGTTTATGCTTACATACACTGAAAATGATGATAGTTGTGTGTCTATGTGTCTTTGAAGGTAAAATCGAGCTCTCAGCTAACCTAAAATATACATGCAGCGAGACTTCTGCCAAGATGGCCAAATAGGAACAGCTCCGGAGTGCAGTTCCCAGTGAGAGCGACACGGAAGGTGAATGATCTCTGCATTTCCAACCGAGATACCATGTTCATCTCAATGGGACTAGTGGGACAGTGGGTGTAGCCCAAGGAGGGAAAAGCGAGGCAGGATGGGGCACTGCCTCACCCAGGAAGTGCAACGTGCTGGAGGACCTTCCTCCCCCACCCAACGGAGGCCACTGGGGACTTTTCTGGCCATTCCAGCACTACAGTTCAGATACTGTGCTTTTCCCATGTTCTTTACAGCCTACAGACCAGGAGATTTCTGCTGGGCCAACAAGTGCTGTGGGTTTTCAGCACATGACTGGGCAGCCATTTCAGCCAATGCCACAGGTTTCCAGCACAAACCTGGGCAGTAGTTTTACTTGGTGCCTGAACTGCCTGTGAGACACAGCTGCCCTTTCCACTGAAAAAAAGGGGCTGAAGGCAGGGAACCTAGTGATCTGGCTCAGTGGGTCCTACCCCCACAAAGACCAGCAAACTGAAACCCACTGGCTTGAGAGTTTTGCAGCCAGCACAGAAGTTTGAGCTTGACCTGAGATAGTCGAGCTCAGTGGGGGTAAGGATGTCCACCATAACTGCGACAGTTTGCCATTACCAAGGCAGTCCACCATTATTGAGGCAGTTCTAACCTTACCTGTGTAAAAAAAACCTTACCTCTGTAAAAAAAGAAGTTTACACAGCAGCTGGACAGAGCCTGCAGCAGCTCAGCAACACTGCTGCAGGCAGACTGTGACTAGACTCCCTCCTTGCTGGACAGGGCATCTCTGAAAAAACGCAGCAGCCCATCAGGGACTTATAAATAAAGCCCCACCTTCCAGGACAGAGCATCTGGGAAAAGAGGCAGCTGTGAGTTCCACTGCAGCAGACTTAAACATCCATGCCAAGCAGTTCTGAGGGGAGCAACAGATCTCCCAGCACAGCACTTGAGCACTGATAAGGGACAGACTGCCTCCTCAAGCATCTCCCTGACCCCTGTATATCCAAAGAAACACATACAGGAGAGCTCTGGCTGATATTTGGCATGTACCCTTCTGGGACAAAACTACCAGAGGAAGGAACAGGAAGTAATCCTTGCTGTTCTGCAGCCCCTGTGTATGAATCCCAGGCAAACAGGGTCTGGAGTGGACCTCCAGCAGTCCTGCAGCAGAGGGGCCTGACTGTTAGAAGGAAAACTAAAAAACAGAAAGAAATAGCTATAACACCAACAGAAAGGATGTCCACTCAGAGACCCCATCTGAAAGTCACCAACTTTTAAAACCAAAGGTAGATAAATCCACAAAGATGGGAAGATACCAGAGCAAAAAGGGTGAAATCACCAAAATCCAGAATGCCTCTCCTCCTCCAAAAAATCACAACTCCTTACCAGTAAGGAAACAAAACTGGATGGAGAATGAGTTTGATGAATTGACAGAAGCAGACTTCAGAAGGTGAGTAATAACAAACTTCTCGGAACTAAAGGAACATGTTCTAACCCAGTGCAAAGAAACTAAGAACCTTGAAAAAAGGTTAGATGAAATGCTAACTAGAATAACCAGCTTAGAGAAGAATGTAAATGACTTGATAAAAGTCATTAAAAAAATAAAGCACAATAACTTCACAAAGCATACACAAGTTTAAATAGCCAAATTGATAAAGCAGAAGAAAGGATATTAGAGATTGAAGATCAACTCAATGAAGTAAAATGAGAAGGCAAGATTAGAGAAAAAAGACTGAAAAGAAATGAACAAAGCCGAGGGATTTGAGATTATGTGAAATATGGGATTATGTGAAAAGACCTAATCTACATTTTATAGGTGTTCCTGAATGTGACAGGGAGAATGAATCCAAGATGGAAAACACTCTTCAGGATACTATCCAGGAGAACTTCCTCAATCTAAGGCAGGCCAACCTTTGAATCCAGGAAATCCAGGAAAAACGCCACAAATATATTCCTCAAGAAGAGCAAACCCAAGGCACATAATCATCAGATTCACCAGCATTGAAATGAAGGGAAAAATGCTAAGGACAGCCAGAGAGAAAGGGAGGGTTATCCACAAAGAGAAACCCATCAGACTCACAGTGGATCTCTCTGCAGAAATACTACAAGCCAGAAGAGTGTTGGGACCAATATTCAACATTCTTAAAGAAAAGAACTGTCAACCTAGAATTTCATATCCAGCCAAACTAAGCTTCACAAATGAAGAAGAAATAAAGTCTTTATGGACAAGCAATTGCTGAGAGATTTCATCACCACGAGGCCATCTTAAAAGAGCTCCTGAAGGAAGCACTAAACATAGAAAGGAACAACCAGTATCAGCCACTGCAAAAACATACCAAATGGTAAAGACCATCAACACAATAAAGAAACTGCATCAACTAATGGGCAAAACAACAAGATAGTATCAAAATGGCAGGATAAAATCCACACATTACAATATTAACCTTAAATGTAAATGGGCTAAATGCCACAATCAAAAAACTCTGACTGGCAAATTGGATAAAAAGTCAAGACCCATTGGTGTGCTATATTCAGGAGACCCATCTCAGAAACAAAGACACACATAGAGTCAAAATAAAGGGATGGAGGAAGATTACCAAGCAAATGAGAGCAAAAAAAAAAAAAAAAAAAAAAAAAAAGCAGGGGTTGCAATCGTAGTCTCTGATAAAACGGACTTTAAACCAACAAAGATCCAAAGAGACAAAGAAGGGCATTACATAAGGCTAAAGAGATCAATGCAACAAGAAGTATATAGATTCACCAAATACAGGAGCACCCAGATACATAAAACAAGTTCTTAACGACCTACAAAGACACTTAGACTCCCACAAAATAATAGTGGGAGGCTTTAACACTCCAATGTCAATATTAGACAGGTCAATGAGACAGAAAATTAACAAGAATATGCAGGACTTAAACTCAGATCTGGACTAAGCAGACCTAGTAGACATCTACAGAACTCTCCACCCCAAATCCACAGAATATACATTCTTAGCACCACATTGCACTTACTCTAAAATTGACCACATAATTGGAAGTAAATCACTCCTTAGCAAATGCAAAATAATGGAATCATAAAAACCAGTCTCTCAGACCACAGTGCAATCAAATTAGAAGTAAGGATTAACAAATTCACTCAAAACTGTACAACTACATAGAAACTGAACCTTGCTCCTTAATAAGTACAGGATAAATAATGAAATGAAGGCAGAAATAAAGATGATCTTTGAAACCAATGACAACCAAGACACAACGTACCAGAATCTCTGGGACACATTTAAGCAATGTCTAGAGGGAAATTTATAGCAATAAACACCCACATGAGAAGCGAGGAAAGATAAAAAATTGACACCCTATCATCACAATTAAAAGAACTACGGGAGCAAGATCAAACAAATGCAAAAGCTAGCACAAGACAAGAAATAGCTAAGATCATAGAAGAACTGAAGGACATAGAGAATCAAAAAAACTCTTCAAAAAATCAATGAATCCAGGAGCTAGTTTTTTTAAAAGATCAACAAAATAGACAGTCTGCCAGCCAGATTAACAAAAAAGAAAAGAGAAGAATCGAATAGATGCAATAAAAAAGGATAAAGGGGATATCACCATCGATACCACAAAAATACAAACTACCATCAGAGATTACTACAAACAACTTTATGCACATAAAGCAGTAAAACTAGAAGAAATAGACAAATTCCTGGACACTTACACTCTCCCAAGACTAAACCAGGAAGAAGTCAAATCCCTGAATAGACCAATAACAAGGACTGAAGTTGAGGCAGCAATTAATAGCCTACCAACCAAAAATAGTCCAAGTCCAGACGAGTTCACAGCCAAATTCTACCAGACATACAAACAGGAGCTGGTACCATTCCTTCTGAAACAGTTCCAAATAATACAAAAAGAGGGAATCCTCCCTAACTCGTTTTATGAGACCAATATCATCCTGATACCAAAACCTGGCAGAGACACACCTGACAAAGAAAATTTGAGGCCAAATATCCATGAAGCACACCAATGCAAAAATCTTCAATAAAATACTGGCAAACTGAATGCCATAGCACATCAAAAAGCTTATCCACCACCATCAAGTAGGCTTCACTCAGGTATGCAAGGCTGATTCAACATACACAAATATATAAACACAATCCACCACATAAACAGAACCCAAAACAAAAACTACATGATTATCTCAATAGATGCAAAGAAGGCCTTTGACAAAATTCAACAACCCTTTCTGCTAAAAAATCTCAATAAACTAGGTATCGATGGAATGTATCTCAAAATAATGAAAGCTATTTATGACAAATGCACATCCAATATTATGCTGAATGGGCAAAAACTGGAAGCATTCCCTTTGAAAACTGGCACTAGACAAGGGTGCCCTCTCTCACCACTCCTTTTAAACATAGTGTTGGAAGTTCTAGCCAGAGCAATCAGGGAAGAAAAAGAAATAAACTATTATGCAATGTAAAGATATGGAAGAAATTTTACACTGATTACTGTGTGAATAAGCCAGCCTGAGAAAGGTTACATATTGTAGGATTTTAACAATATAACATTCTGGAAAAGGCAAAACTGTGGAGACTAAAAAGATCAGTAGTTGTCCAGAGTTGAGTTGAGAGTTGAGGAAGGCAGAATTAGTGGATAGAACATAGAGCATTTTTAAGGCAGTGAAAGTATTTGGTATGATACTATTATGGTGGATGCATGTCATTCATTACTCAGTTGTCCAAAACCACAGAATGTACAACACCAAAAGTTAACCCCAATGTAAACTATGGACTCTGGGTGATTATAATGTGTCAAGCCTGTTCATCAGTTGCAATAAATATACCATATTAGTGGGAGAGGCCATGGTTTTGTGGGGGCAGGGGTATATGGGCTGTCTCAGTACCTTCAACTCAATAAATCTATAACAGTTCTGAAAAATGAAGACTATTTTTTAAAAGTCCTGTCCTCATGAAAGTTATGTTGCAGTGGAAGAGAAACAAAATTTTTTTAAAAAGAGAAAAAAATATACTACGTTAGATGATGATAAATTATATGTGGAATAATTAAGCCAGGTGGAGGCAGAGAGATTCTGTTGAGACCATTGAAATGTTAGGTGACAGTGGAGGAAGCTTCATTCAGAAGGGGATTTTGACAAAGGACATGGAGGAAGTGAGGGATTGATCCATACAGATGGAAGGGCATTACAGCCTTGGGGTGTGAAGATCAAAAGTCTTGAAGCAGTGATGTATCTGGCTTGTTTCAGGAATAGCAAGAAAACTAATGTGTCTAAAGTGGTACACAGCATGGAGAATGGGTGTATGGCCAGATAATTTTGGGAAGTGTATCAGATTACATGTCAGTAACTGACAGTAACATAATCTCAGAGGCATAAGGCAATAAAGGTTGAGTTTTTACTCCTGCTGCATATATATATATATATATATTTATTATTATTATACTTTAAGTTCTGGAGTGCATGTGCAGATCTTGGAGGATTGTTACATAAATATACACATGCCATGGTGGTTTGCTGCCTCCATCTCCCCATCACCTACGTTAGGTATTTCTCCTAATGTTATCCTTCCCCAATCTCCCCATCCCCTGGTATCCCTCCCCCACCCCACAACAGACCACAATTTGTGATGTTTCCCTCCCTGTGCTCATGTGTTCTCACTGTTCAACACCCACTTATGAGTGAGAACATGTGGTGTTTGGTTTTCTGTTCTTGTGTCAGTTTGCTGAGAAAGATGGTTTCCAGCTTCATTTGTAACCCTGCAAAGGACATGAACTCATCCTTTTTTATGGCTGCATAGTATTCCATGGTGTATATGTGCCAAATTTTCTTTATCCAGAATATCGTTGATGGGCATTTGGGTTGGTTCCAAGTCTTTGCTATTGTAAATAGTGTTGCAATGAACATACATGTGCATGTGTCTTTATAACAGAATGATTTATAATCCTTTGGGTATATACTCAGTAATGAGTTTGCTGGGTCAAATGGAATTTATAATTCCAGGTCCTTGAGAAATCACCACACTGCCTTCTACAACGGTTGAAATAATTTACACTCCCACCAAAAGTGTAAATCTTTTTAAATGAAAGAATATACATTTTACTGTATTTGTGAATGTGTTACAGTAACATAAACACAAAACAAAAATTCAGTTGAATAAGAAATACTCTCTTTTAATGGATGATTATTTATAGGAAACTGTTTTTGTATTAGAAATTTGTTAGTGTGAGTTCACTTCTTAAGTTTGTTTTTCGTCTAACAGCTAAAATAAGGAACTTTGAAAAGGTGGAAGATTTAATTAAGAGACGAGCATGGTGAATAGTTGAAAGAGAGAGAGAAAAGTAATGTGGCCAGATAACCCAGGAATCAATTTTTTCAGTCCTGAAAGCCTTTATGGCCAAAATATGCTAAGAACTCAGTACTACACGAGCTTTCTAAAATACAAATGTCTCCAAGAATGTCAACAAATTCTGGGTCAGTGAGTTGGATCTTGGCATAAGAGTCTGTTGGTTTTAGATGAACAAACAAGGTAACACTCATTTTACTCAATAGTTTTAGACTAAATTCATATTCATTAGCTAAACTTTGTGGAATTCTTATGTTCTAGAAAACCTACTAGATATTTTTTGTTTAATTGTGTCATTTAATCTTCATAAAAATCTTGAAAGAGACAGAGCCAGGGGTGAAATTCAGTTCTGTCTGACTATGGAGCACAGAGTTTGTCAGATACAGTCTTTTGATGGGCAGTGCAATGTCCCAATAGGCCACTGAGGATGCTTTTTTTTTTTTTAATTGGGAAAAGAGGTAGAAGGAACCCTCTTCAGTGCCAAAATCTATGCACAAAAACCTACAAACATATTATTATTTCTATTTTTTAAAAGGAAGTTTATTGGTCTTTAAATGGCTCCAATTGCAAATAAGCAAATCAGATAGTGGCATCAGCCTAAGACACGTGATGCATCTTTGTCAGTTGGCTTCATAGCACCTCAGTATCCAGGAGAGGAAAGATATCAAAGTAAAGTCACCATGTTAGTAGTTAGGACCCTTAGTTAAAGAAGGCTGTAATTAGTACACAAGGAGATTGCTGGGCCTGCTGACTAGTGTTCCATCTGTTACAGATTCTGCACATGGCACAACCTATGAGAAATATGAAAGATGTATATCTCAAACCCTTTAAGAACAAATATTTAACATGAGAAGCTGGATGTAATATCTAAAGAGTGAGTTCCTAAAAAACCTATATTAATTTTACATACACACCTGTTACCTGGAATGTCTGAACATATCTTTGACCTGTTGAAAGTAGGACTGAGCAAAAAGAAAAAAAAAATACTTTGCAAAATCAACTTTCCTAGCCCCACTGCAAAGAGGAAAAAAGAATCTGACAGTGGCATATTTCCCATGGAAATTATGTCCCCAAATAACGTGCTAGAATTCTTCCAGCAGGAACACCACGCAGTGGTGACACAGCCTAATGTTTGGTCAGTGTGTCAAACATATTTTCTGCATTGTATCCAGGTTTAACTGCTTGATGTTAACTTCTGAAAATGTAGCTACAGTGTTCTTCATTATGAACATAAACAGACAAGAATTACTCCTAATAATTCCTATATCAAACACTAACTTCATGAGTACAAACTTAGAAATGAACAGATGGCAAGCATGAATATTTTCCCAAAGTGTTCTAGTGCAAAATGCACTAGGACTATTGACATTTTCTTCCTCTTCCCTACTCCCAGGAGTTTAAAAACTTAACACTTACATGCTCACCACAGGAAGAAAGTGATTTCCAGGGACCAGCATCTTAGAGAAAAAGAGCGTTCTTTCAAACATAACTGGTGCTGAACCCCCGCAGTCCAAAATTCTCTTACAAGTGCATGCTGGTCCTTCATTTTAGAAAAACTTGCAGTTTATTAAAAGTGATCAAAGAGCTCTGGAATATTATTTTCAAGAACCAGAGTATGGCACACATTTTAAATTTGGACAGACTCCTAGCAGAAAGTTACTTCTCAAGAATCTTCTATACAAAAGCTGTACTCCATGCTGGGCATATGTTTTCTCACCATGACACATGAGGCAGTGGAACCCTGGTGTCAGTAGGAACACATTCAGAGTGATATAACTGGGTATTTTTCAGTTTCTGAATTAAGGTATATTCAAAAATTTCCATGAACAAGTTTACACCAATTTTCTAAGTTAATCACCAGGTAATTAAAGCAGATTCACAGATGAATTGCTCTCACATTAACTACATGCAACAACCATACCAATAACCTTTTCTGCTAAATTTTGCATACCAGTGGTTTTTAAAAAGTGGTACAGCTTAACTATCATGTTCACAATTGTCATTTTTCAAAGTAGTAGAAGACCAAGACATTTTTAAATGATGTAAAATTTAAACTTTATAAAAAACACCAGAGAAAGTCACCTTTCCTCCCATTCCCCACCCCTTTCTCACCTCTTTATTTAATATTTCAAGAAAGATTGCCAGAGAAATACAAGCTCACATGCTACATTCAGGACCATGATAAATGTTGGCAATAATGAAATAAGTTGTACTTTGCTTTTTGGTGAAGCCACTTCTTTTTAAAGTAAACTTGACTTTTATTGCAGTTCCAATTTATACTTTACAACAATTTCCAAAATGTTAAAGTAATTTCAGTTCAATTGAGCCTTCAATGGCAATGCTTATAAGTTATATTTATTAGTGTGGTCAAGATAAGAGAGGAGTTTGGGCATTGATTATAAAATGCAACATCTTTCTCTAATTCTCTTGGCTGAACTTTTTGTCTTCTTTTTTCCATTCTTTTCTTTGCTGTCTTCCATCTTTCTCATCCAAATTTCTCTCATTAAATCAAAAAACACCTTGTCAACATTAGCTTGTGTTTTAGCAGATGTTTCCACATAGTTAACATTCCACTGGTCAGCTCTGTTTTTTGCCTCTTCAACAGACACCTGCCTTTTATCTTCTAAATCTGATTTGTTACCAACCTGTAGAAATGGCATATTCTCGTCTTCTTTTGCTCTTAAAATCTGCTCTCTGAAGTCAGCTGTAGCTGCAAAGGATTCCATTTCACACAGAGGAGCCCCTCCCTGCTTTGGAAGTAGCTATCTCTAATTGCAGCGTAGTCCTCCTGCCCAGCTGTTTCTAAGATATCGATCTGAACTTCCTCTCCATCCAGTACTGTTTTCTTCCGATAGCTGCCTTCTTTGATAAGCTCATAGCCCTCCACAAATTCATCGTCCATGAACCGTAGAGTCAGAGCTGCCTTGCCCACACCGGCACTGCCCACCGTGATGCCTTTGTGTAAGGCCAAATTATTCTGACCCTTGGGATTCTTTGCGGCCATCTTGTGTCCCAGTTCTCACCAACGGGTTAGGAAGAATCTGCACCTCCAGCCAGTGGGCCACCCCGAGGGTTCGGGAAGCAGCTGGTGCATAGCTGCGGCTGGTGGGGCTCTGCTCTTGTCACCCAGGAGGCACCGCACTGGGAGCAGCCAAAGGAGGAGTTTCTATTATTCCTATTTCACCTATGATTAATATGATCCTCAGTTTGTCAAGGTCACTAAGTTTTTAAGAGGTAAAACCAGAATTCATACCCAGATAGTTCTGTCTTTTGGTGTAGTGCTTTTCAAATATTGTGCATGAGATGACTAGGATGTATTATTAAATGTAGATGTTTATTCCATAGGTGTAAAGTGTATCTGAGATTGTTTCTCACAAGCTCCCAGGCGATCTCAGTGTTGCTGCTGATGTACCCCACTTTGAGTAGCAAGGTCCTAAAAAGTTGAATGCTGAGTTATAGAAAGAATGACAAATACAAGAGTAGACTGGTTGAGCATTCGGTATCACTACAAAAAGAGTAATTAGGCTCTTGTCTTCTTTTTTTCTCCTACAAGGTGCAAATCTCAGTAAGCATCAAGACCATTTATTGCATATCCTCTAACATAGAGAAACAATCAATAGTTGAACAAAAATAATGGTATAATGGACATAAGTAACCAGACCATATAATTCTCTTCTAGGGAAGCAGGGGTGGTGGTGTAGAGCCCTTGGGTTTCAGCAGCCTTTTACCTATAGTTTCTATACCAGTTAGCTGTGAGTTTGACCACACCTTTTCCCCTATAAACCAGGATGCTATGTTGACTATTGAGAAAGGAAGTAAAATGGGAAAATATTCTTTTTCTTTTGTTTTGCAGAAATTGAGCATAACTTGCAGGAGACTGCCTAAGTCATTTTGCTTGATTGTGTTTAAAAATTTTGCATCTTGATTAGATGTCACTCCTTACCTCAGCAGAAAACAATATATTAGGCCAAGCAATAATTCTTCAAGTGCTTCTAAGTGTTCAAATGAAGGAAAGAGTGGCTCATCTCTTCCTTTAAATCAGAGCTAGAAATGATTAAACTTAATCAGGAAGGCATTTCAAAAGCCAAGATAGGCCAAAAGCTGGGCGTTTTGCACCAAACAGTTGGCCAAGTTGTAAATGCAAAGAAAAGATTATTGAAAGAAATTAAAAGTGCTACCCCAGTGAATCCATGAAAGATTAAGGGGGGAAAAAAAGAAGCAGCAGCCTTACTGCTTATCTGGGAAAGTTCATTTTTATTTTTATTTTTAGTGTTCTGGATAAAAGAAGAAAGCAGCCACAATAATCCCTTGCCAAAGCAGAATTCAGAGCAAGGTCCCAATTCTCTTCTATTTTATAAAGGCTGAGAGAGGTGAAGAAGCTGTAGAAAAAAATGTTTGAAGCTAGCAGAGGATGGTTCATAAGGTTTGAGGAAAGAAGCCATGCCCACAGCATCAAATGCAAGGTAAAGTGGCAAGTGCTGATGGAGAAGCAGAAGCAAATTATCCAGATCCAGCTAAAATAATTGATGAAAGTGGCTACAACTAAATAACAGATTTTTAATGCAGATGAAACAGACTTTGGGAAAAAAAATGCCAGCTAGGACTTTCATTGCTAGAGAGGAGAAGTCAATACCTGGTTTCAAAGTGTGAAAGAACAGGCTGACTCTCTTGTTATAGGCTAA
This sequence comes from Sapajus apella, assembly GCF_009761245.1. Classification (NCBI taxonomy): domain Eukaryota; kingdom Metazoa; phylum Chordata; class Mammalia; order Primates; family Cebidae; genus Sapajus; species Sapajus apella. The sequence goes on from NW_022436942.1 coordinate 37,836,848, forward strand.
CGCAGCTGATACTCCAAGTTGAAGGCAGCACTCATTAACCACTCCAAAAATCCTAGGGCTCTTGAGAATTATGTTAAATATATTCTGTCTGTGCTCTATAAATGGAATGACAAAGCCTGAATGACAACACATCTGTTTATAGCATAGCCTATTGAATATATTAAGCCCACTGTTGGGACCTACTGCTCAGAAAAAAGATTCCTTTCTAAATATTACTGCTCATCAGCAATGTACTTAGTCAACCAAGAGCTCTGATGGAGGTGTACGATGAGGAAAATATTGTTCCCATTTCTGCTAACAATACCTATTCTGAAGCCTGTGAATCAAGAAATACATTTTGTAAGGCTAGAGCTGCCATAGATAACTATGGATTGATCTGGATAAAATAAATTGATAAACTTCTAGAAAATATTCACTATTTTACATGCCATTAAAAGCACTTGTGATTCATGGGAAGAAATAAAAATGTTAACATTAACAGAAATTTGGAAGAAGTTGAGTCCAACCCTCAGGGAAGACCTTGAGGAGTTCAGACTCTAGTGAAGGAAGTAATTGTGGATGTGGTGGAAACAGCAAGACAATTGGAAGTGGAGTTTGCAATGTTACTTAATTGCTGTAATCTCACAAAACTTGAATGAATGAAGCATTATTTCTTATGGATGAGCAAAGGAAGTAGTTTCTTGAGATGGAATGTACTTCTGGTGAAGATGCTGTGAATATTGTTGAAAAAACAAAAAGGCCAGGCATGGTGGCTCACATCTGTAATCCCAGTACTTTGGGAGGCCAAGGCAGGTGGATCACTTGAGGTCAGGAGTTCGAGACCAGCCTGGCCAACATAGTGAAACCCCATCTCTATTAAAAATACAAAAATTAGCCAGGTATGGTGGTGTTCACCTGTAATCGCAGCTACTCAGGAGGCTGAGGTGGGAGAATCGCTTGACCCTGGGAGGCAAAGGCTGCAGTGAGCTGAGATCATGCCACTGCACTTCAGCATGGGCAACATAGTGAGACTATGCCTCAAATTAAAAAAAATGAAAATAGAAATGAAATGACAACAAAGTATTTAGAATGTTCATAAATTTAGTTGATAAAGCAGCGGCACGGTTGGAAAGGATTGAATTTAAGTTGAAAGAAGTTGTGCTATGGGTAAACTGACATCAAACATCTTTGCATGCCACAGAGAAATTTTTCATGAAATGAGGAGTCCATTGATGTGACAAACTCAATGTTGTCTTATTTTAAGAAACCTGGCCTTCTGCAACCACCATCCTGGCCTGATCTGTCAGCAGCCATCAGCTTCGAGGCAAGACCCTCTACCAGCAAAAAGATTACAACTTGCTTAAGGTTTAGATAATTGTTAGCATTTCTTAGCAAAAAATATTTTTAAATTAAGATATGTACATTTTTTATATATAATGCTACTATACACTTAGACTAGAGTGTGGTGTAAACATCACTTTCATATGCACTAGGAAACCAAAAAACTTGTGTGACTCACTTTATTGTAGTTGTCTGAAACTGAACCCACAGTATATTTGAGGCATGCCTGTACTGTGAATTATACTTTGCAGTAATAGTTAATGAACATTTGCGGTATAACCTATTCATGACATATTACTTGTGTTTCAGAAATTTTATTAAATTGTATTTAATTGATTTGCATAATTAGAAAGTTATTCATTTGATAATAGCTGATGATCCATAGTATGTTAGAGAATAATTCTGAAGAACTCAAAACTGATTTTTGTGAGCTTTTACATTATATTAGCATTTCAGTGACACTTTATTTTAAAAATTGTGTTCAGTTGCCTTCATTGGTTACTTAACAATTGACATAATCAAAGCTTTTAAAAAGCCTATATACACTTGAGAAGCCAAAAACAAAATTGATACAAATAACAAACCAAACATATGGTATTTTGTTTGAATTGTTTTTAAATTAAGGACTGTATTTATACTTGCTGTGTTTGAGTTATTCATATGCAACTGAGAAATTGAATTTTATTTTCCTTCTTTGGTTATTATGGTCAAAACTGCAAAGTTATTATTTTATTTTAATTATTATCTGTTTTCTACAGTACATTTCTCTTGACGCTTATAGAATTTACCATGCCAGTCTTCTCCCCAAGGTGACAGTCTCATTTTCTAGAAATTCTGAAAACACATGAACCATATTTCTTTGTAAGTTTAAAATATTATTTTCTTTTGATTTGCCATGTGAAAATATCGCAAATATTAGTAATAACAATCCCATTTCTATGGAAATGCTGTAGATATTATTTAATTAATCTTGCTAGATGCTCAGCGATTCATGAACTATGGATCACCAAGCAATTCATGAATACTTGAATTGAGAGATTCTGTTTTGTTTTTGTTTTGTTTTTTTAAGTCGGAAATTGGTAAATACCATCAGTGACAAATGTTGTTCCATCGAGTTCAAACTGGTTATGAAATATTTCAGTTTTTAACTCATCCTGGATGCACTCACAACAGTGAGAAAGATGAGGTGTGACTTCAAGGTAATGAAATTCATTTTCTTAGATGGTTTGTAAAATCAGCTCTCTGAACACAATTCAACAAGAGGAATTCCAAAAATGTTTTAAGTCATGGTAGCACCTTAGCATCATTATAATCAACATACAGTCTTCCAGGGCAATTCGTAGGAAGGTCAATACTCATTGTGGCATTTGTTAATAATTGTTTTTGTTATTTTATTGTCATACTTTGTAAGTTGGTATAAAGGCACTTTGAAATGGAAGAAATTCCTCTCAGAGGTCCTTGGAGAGCATGGCACAAGGAGCCTCATTCATATCTGAGTATCAAAAAAAGAAAATAAAGTCACTCCCCTTGTGTATCAGTATACATCCGTATCCTGCTATGGATACATTTTTAATTGCTCTCCTTAAAAGCTTGATCCGAAAGCCTTTGAAGTAAGCAGCTCTTTACTTTTATCCTATTACAAGTGAACAGCCTCTCAATCCTGCCCTGATTTTAAGAGAGAGGGGAAGAAAAGCATTTGGAAATTGTTCTGAAATATATTTCTACTAACATTTTCCTATGGGTGATCTTTCTAGCCTGTTAAACATTTGTAATCACACAGAGCTTAAAATATGGAACTGCAAACATGTTAGCACAGTGTGTAATCTCAGTTCTCAGAAGGGATCCAGCACTCACAGTGAGCTTATTTCCAGAACTCTAGCTGCACTAGCTCTCCAGGGAGCTAAAGCTGCCAGTCCACCCTCCTAACTCCCTTGGAGGAGAATAGGTGGTAGCAATAATTCGTGTAGGCGGAAACTGAAGAAATGGAAGAATACAGTAGAAGAGGAGGGGAAGGTAGCACATGCATGACAGTGATGGAATAAATGACACAGCTTGAATTCAGTGATGCTTGTGTCCCTGTTTTTAGACTAAGGATGTGTATAACTTCCCCCTCCCTCTTTTTCAATTAGCAAAATAATCCTTACTAAGCACCTGGCTGCCTTGCTTCTAGACCACATCAGTGTCTGTCTCCTTTCATACATCATTCTAATACAAAATATGAATGCAGTTTCACTGCTTTAGAGATTCACTGGGAGTCTACTGACATTTTTCCCAAGCACAAGAACACTTAAAAATACATCTTTGTATCAGAATTTCAAGCACTGGAATAATAAAGGAATGATGACAAGAATGAGCAAATGGTTTAGGAGAAAAATCACAGTCTATCTCCAAAGTAACAGTTTTAAAAATCCTGTTTCTAGCACAAAGTCGTGATTAAAATGAAATGATAGATTATGTTAATTAAATGTTATGTTTTCAGCTTTTCTCTCTCTTCCTCCAAAGAGCATAGGGGGAATATGAAATGTAACATGATTTGTTTGGGATGACATGAATAGTCCAATTACACAAATATATTTTTGGTTGGTTTGGTAAATATTGAAAATTTTGTTATATCAACATATTAGTATGCCCTTTTCTTCAACAACACAGATGTTTAAATCCCCTTTGGCTGCTCATGCAAATTCAGCCTAACCACCCGTTCTGTACCTTGTTGCAATTAGCTTTAAAAACACAATTCCCAAGGTACACTGTTTAAGGCTGGGTGGAAAGGTTGCTCTTAGTATTTCTTACACACAGTCAGATAGATTATTGTTCATGTGGAAGCCTGTGAACCCTCCCACCCAGGAGGGTGATCTATCCACAGCAGCGATGTTTCTGACTGTAGCTACATTCTTCAGAGGATAGTTTGCTATTATCACCCATTATTTTAGCTCAGACTGTATATAAAGCAAGATGGGAAGATGTGGAAGCTTTAAATTCTCAGTTTCTTTTGGTTCCTAAAGACATTCACAGTAGTGGTAGCTTAGCCAGTTCTGTGTGTATGGCCTAAACCGTGAATCAGAACTAGTTATTTTATACCTCTCTTCCACTTCAGTGTATGTGAAAGCTTGCATACAAAAAGTAGGGGCAACAGCTATACAGAAATAAGGACAGGCACATATAAACATAGAAAGGTAGACGAGTTAAATGAACTCTTTCAGGACACTTGGTAACAGAAAAAAAATCAGAGTGCAAAATTGTTGTAATTAAACAGTTATGCATTCAAGAGAATGTTGAATTACATGTACGTTTCAGAATGTCCACTCCAAGTGTAGGTGTAGATACCATCTTATTGTACTTTTGATAAGTGCTTTTTACAAGTTTCATGTTTCAAATGTGTTCTAAACTCTGTACTACAGAGCTAATGTGAAAATAGCTTATTCTAAAATTGTACTCCTGTTACTGTATGTATCTACTTTTGAAAATAATTAGATTGCTTAATATCTTGAAAACTTATGTTGAAAAAAAAACCTCATGAATAAAATACTCAATAGTATCGTCGTTTGACAATGTGTGATAATGAATCCCAGTATCACAATAACGTTATCAAATTGTAATCTCACATTTGATGAAAAATATTCCAAATGCAAACTAGAGATCGTTGACATATCTTATTATTTTAGCTGTATTGCACACCATCAAATCATCAGATATTCTGATAAAGATGACTCAGTTAAAGGTCTGGCTCTTTATGTAAAAGTTTTTGGTTTATTTAAACTCAAAAATTTAATGGATTACTTGAGATTCAAAGAAAATATATTTCGGTTTTCAAAGTAGTTATCTGTTTTAAACAGTGAAGACTTTTTTAGCTTTAGTCAGGAAGATATTTTGTGAAATAATATATATTACTGGTTAAAATCAAGAGATATGAATTTAGGCCAACCTGAATTTTACCCTATGTTCTTCTATTGTTTTGTTGCTTTTGGGGACAGGACAAATCATGAAGTCACAAAGTCTTGATTTTAAGACTTATAAAATGTAGATGAAAAAAAATTGATCCCATAGGAATTTTTCTGAGGATTTAAATAATATAAGTAAGTTGTTAAGAACAGTGCCTGGGACATGAGGTGCTATTATTATTACAAATCAAAGGTAAAGTTTAAATTACTATGGATTAGATAGCAGTCTCATTAGAGAACGTCGGAATGATTGCAAAGTCACTGTAGAATATCATTGTTCTACGTTTGGGAAATTACTAAATACCTCTTAATAGCCAGTGCCAAATTTTTTAGGATAGCCAAGAACCAACGTTATAAAACCTTGAGGAAACCAGATTATCTGCCAAATACATGCATTGAACTAGCTGGTCTCAACTATCAACAGTAGTATTGACCTAAATCAGGAAGTTTAAACAGTTTATGCTCAAAAGAAGACTATGCTCTATCTAAGATGTAAGGGCAATCACGCCAGTCCAAAAAACAATTTTATATTCATGAAATGAAAGCAAAAATGTCAGAGGCATTTGAGATGAGGTTTTTCCCTCCTCCAGTAGAGAAAGTAAAAAATGCAGAGAAGAGGAGAATCTATGTATTACATGATTCAGCAATTCTTACTGGAAGTTTTTCATCTTTTGGTCAGTACATCAAATGATCTCAGGAACTACAGAAGACTAAATATACCCATTGTTCCTGCTGTGAAAAAGACGGAGTATGATTAAGCTCTCATACCACCCAGGTCCACATACCAGACTCGGCTCACCCAGGAATGAGTCACTGCTCTGATGGACTGATTGCCCTGGGCTGAGCCAAAGCAGTGATTAAATAGCTTAGAGCTTTGGAGCTGAAGGGAACCTCTGCACTAATTCTCCTTCATGCTTAAATGAAAGCTGACCCTGGAAGATATCCAGTGATGGCTGGGATTTAGGAGGATGGTCTTCTGCAAACCAACCACAGGAACTGATGCCAACAGGCTCTCCACTGAGCAGATGATGTGCGGGCTGGGGAGCTCTTGGACTAATTTGTTTTCCATGTATAGTGAATGTTTTCAAACATAAATTATTAATTGTACTTTAAAAGTTGACTGTATAAAATGAATTTTCAGTTAACCTATACTCCAAATGGTCTGCAACAAATAACTAAAATACCAAACATTTCTTTACTCAACATATGACTAAGTTATTCCTTTAAATAAAACACTACTTTTTTTTTTTCCTGGACTCTGTATTATAATATTTAACATTTATTTTTCCCATGGGAGAACATTATTGTAATGATCCAGAAAGACCCTTTCTAAGCTACTCAAAATAATATATTCTAAATTAATTGGCCCAATAGTTTATGGTGGATGCTGGTTAGTTTCATTGGTTGAACTTTGTGATGCTGCTGCCAGGGTCACTGGCTTACATCCTGTGTATCCAGGTGAGCCGTAGATATCCATTCACTGCATTTCCAGGTTATTCATAGATATTCATGCACCTCATGTCCAGGTGAGCCATAAGTATCCATGCACTGCATGTCCAGGTTATCCATAGATATCCATGCACCACATGTTCAGGTTATCCATGGATATTCATGTACTGAATGTTCAGGTTAGCCACAAATATCTATGTATTGCCTATACAACTATGCATAGAGAAAGTTTAAGTTCCATCCCCTCATTTGTGTGCAATTTCACATCTGATATGAATTTTAACATGTCCACCACCACTTAGATATATTAAATATGTGAGAAGGACTTGATTCAATCCATCACCACTGTGAAACTGCTCAAAGTGAATATATTTGGGAGAGTTATTAGTTTAAAATGCATTTAGAAACAGTGACTCAAATGCATAGATGGAGCCTGGACTTCTATAAGTTTATAAGCAACAACAGATTGAACTAACTGACTTTCCATGCAGAGTATCTATTGTTATCAGGTGACTAAGGTCATTAAAAATGCATTAAACAAGTGGAATTTCATTTTCAGTTATAAGGTAATGGGAAATGTATTTCTTCTTCTGGTAGAAATAGGACTATATAATAAAAGAAACAGTTCATCATGCTTAAAATCTTCCACTCTGATACTGTGTTCCTCGTATGCATTCATGGTTTCTGTTTCTCCAATTTGATTCAAGGATCCTTGAGCAGTGAGCTCAATAGTGATTATAGACATAGAGTTGAATTCAGAGCAGCCTTCATACTCTGGAATCCTCATTCTAGCTAACTCATTTGAAAAATGTGTAACTCTTCTGAGCCTTGGCTTTCTCATTAGGTAAAGCAGTTTGTAAGCCATAGGGTGCTTTTTAAAAGAAAGGAGTAGTATTCTCTGAAGTCCCTCATCATGTCTAGCAAAATCCCAAACACTTGGTACATGAGGACACATTGCTAAACCACCTTATTTATCCTTCCCAATTGCATATTTAAAATTAAAAATGGCCTTACATTTATGTTTACCTTTAAAAAATCAAGAGTAGATGTTACATAATTGGCTAATATGAAGAGTACAAGATAGAATAATAAGATTAAAGAAAAACATTTCGATGGTTAATAGAAATTAAATGTTTATTTTATTTGCTGTATTCACATAAAGTTTTTTGAGCACCATTTTACTTTTTGTGAGATAATGTTTTGACAACCCTAAAGAACCAAAAAAAAAAAAAAAAAGAAAGACCTCACAAAATCCAATTAAATTTTCAATAAAATTTACAAACAGATTTTCTTCTCTTCTGATGTCATTCAGCACCACACAGTTTCTTTTCCATCACATACAACTCTATCGAAATGAGTTTTATGAGTGAGTTTGCATGCTTTATGTCAATTACTGTTTCTGTCTGCTTATTCTATTTAACTGAAAGGGTAAGCTTAATTGGCAGAAATTTATTTGTTAAAAGAATTTATTAATTTTTTTCTAACATTTTTATCCTTCCATGAGAGCTACAAAATGGGAAAGAACAGAGATATTTTTATTCTATTCATGCCTCATCACATAGTAAAATACGAAAGTCATATTAATTTGCACATCACATCTGAAATGCCACACAAATTGCATAACCATATGGAAGATTTACCACCTGAATTAAAATATATTAACAAATTGAAATATTAAAACTATAAATATGTGTTTTAAACTTAGTGAGACATTTTGTTTGTGATATAAAAAGAATATAAAAATTAAATTTTAATTCAACTCAGTGAAATACAATAGGGACATATTAATATTTTTAATCTGGGACTTTTGAGTGTATTTCTTTGGTGCCACCTTTAATTCCTGTTTCTATTTTTTCATATTTTTAAAACTTATTCTTTTATATTATGTGTTCATCTATCTAACTCCCCAGCAAAAGCCATGTCTGTCTCAGCTGGTATTCCCAGGTGGCCCACTATATTGTGCCTTACATAGTATAGGAATAAAGCCATGTTTACTAAAATAAAATAAATAGTTTAGTAAATAATATCATGGATATATAATTGACTATTTTCTAGCTATTAAAACTATGAAAAAATAACATGGGAAAACATTCATAAAATAATTGGAAAAGATCTAAAGCAGGATATAAAATTTGTGTAATCATAAACGTAATCCTAATTTTATGTAGAAATGTATACATACACCAAGAAAAATGCTGGAGGCTAATACACCACAATCTTTTTTTTATATACTGAGCGTGTTGGGAGCTAGAAGGTGAGATTAGAGATATCTTGTCCCTTTCTCATATATTTCTATATTTTTCAAAATGTCTACAGTGAAGATATGTTAATTGTACAATGAATATGCACTTAATCATGTCTCAAAATATATTTTGAATAATAAATCTATTTTTTAAATGAATAGAATTTAGCATTAAATTTTTGAGGGTCACTGCCTTACTTCATCCATTTCCAATCTGATGTTATGCCCAGAGATGATAATGTTACTACTCTACCAGGACAAAAAATACACTTGAGTCCTTCAGTCACTATCACAAATTGAGGAAAGGTTATTCCACGTTCTTTTAATTATGCATTCAACCTAAAATTACATATAATGAATAGAAAAAATCATAAAATTTATGGAATATTTCAGCATGAAGAACAATGTCAATAAAGCTTTATTTTAGGGTTACTGGTGTCCTGCTCCAGTAGTTAAAAAAAAAATTGTTTTTTGTTTTTGTTTCATGTTTTTTTTTTTTTACAGGGTTGATAGAATAGAAAGAGAATAATATTTTTTTCTTTGATCTTTCAAACTTTAATTTGGGTTTTAAATAAGTTCACAGAACTTCTTCAATTTTTATATATTTTTCCATTTTGAAAGTAATAAATGTTGAAAAGTTCTATAAAATATAAGTACTGCTTGATACATTGATAAAATAAAGCTACAAAGTGGCATACTGCATAGATAAGACCCAATTGAGCATGAGTTTTAATGATAATCTTAGCTGACACTTACCTAATACTGTCTCTTACTTTGTCATGACACTATTAAAGGTACAAGTTTGAGTGGCCCATAAATCAGAGATTCTCTAATTCTTTCTGAAAAATCAAGGCTGATTTATTTAAATTTATCTGAAATCCCAAGGCTCTTAAAGAATGGAATATTAATAGAGATATATGACCCTCTAAGAGGTGGCAGACATTGTGTTAAGGTCTATAAATGCTCTTAACCTGCTTGGACTTTTATCAAGGTTCTCTATTTCAGAATAGGATGTATAAGAAAATAATCTGTACTTTATCGAAAGCTTCAATATATCATGTTTCACCCATAAAAATTTCTCTTAAACTGACCTTGAGAAGCTTTCTAAGAGATTGCTTTTTTTTTTTTTTTTTTTTTTTAAAAATGTGAAATCTTCCACTTAAGAATTCTACTCAGTACCCAGGAGGCAGATGGTTTTATCTCTGTTATGTATGTGGAGATTCTGCTGGTTAGGTAAATTTTCTAGTCTGTTTTATAGATCAGTGCCAGATCCTTGTCTCTCAATTTACCACTCTAATAGTATTTTCTCATTCAGCATACACAGTTAAGAGGAAAATGACATATACTTGCATATATTAAATTATTGCCATCCTTCATTAGATTTATATCTCTGTTTTCATTTTAAAAACAAAGAATTTAGGCCTTTCAAATAGCATCCAAAACAAATAACGATTACAAAACCTGAATTTTAACATAAGCCTTAAAAAAATATGAGGTTGAATATACCTGGTTAATATGTCTTTATGGTTTCTCGGTTGCCTGATATATTCATATCTAAAATTTTGATCCAAATTTAATATCTCTTATTACACAATATTTTTTCTTAATTATATATATGTATATGTGTATATATATATATTTTAATTGTACTTTAGGTTCTGGGGTACATGTGCATATCATGCAGGATTGTTGCATAGGCACATACATGGCAATGTGGTTTGCTGCCTCGATCCCCCCATCACCTATATCTGACATTTCTCCCATGTTATCCCTCCCCAACCTCCTCATCCCCCATTGTCCTTCCACTAGTGTCCCCCAACAGACCCCAGTGTGTGATGCTCCCCTCCCTGTGTCCATGCGTTCTCATTGTTTAACACCCACCCTTGAATGAGAACATGTGGTATTTGATTTTCTGTTCTTGTGTCAGTTTGCTGAGAATGATGGTTTTCAGATTCATCCATGTCCCTACAAAGAACGTGAGCTCATCATTTTTTATAGTGGCATAGTATTCCATGGTGTATATGTGCCACATTTTCCTTGTCCATGTGGTGGACAAGGAAACACTTCCTTGGGTGTTTGGGTTGGTTCCAGGTCTTTGCTGTTGTGAACAGTGCTGCAATGAACATACGTGTGCCTGTGTCTTTATAACAGAATGATTTATAATCCTTTGGATAATACCCTGTATTATATAAAAAGTAATTTCAGTTGCTTTGTAGTTCATTTTGTGTCTCAGTGAAAACAGAATATACTAACTGCAAAACTTCCGGAAAGCATTGTTTTTTCCTGCCTCTAATTGTACCTTTAAAACTTCTGTCCAGAATTTATTCTTTTGAAGAAAAGTACCATTTATCATATAGTTGTTAAGATTACTTAGTAAAGTAAGGTAAAATAAACAACTTTTTAAAAATCTGAAATTATCAGAAAGATGAAATTACAGAATTTATAAAAATCACCTCCATCATGAATTACTTTTTACTAAAACAACTAAAAAAAAACTTATTTTCACAAAGACTTAAGAATTACGCTAGTTGTAGTCATCCTTTATAAACGTTACAGGGACTTAAAGTCTTCCCTTTGTGACAACACTATTTTAGTGCTGAGACATTGGCTGACTCCCTCCCACAAGGTCAATGTTGTATGAAAAATGGAAAACACTCAAAATAGAGAAAACCTCACAAAGCTTATGGGGTTGTGTTTTGAACTAGTCTATGTGTTTTGTGTCTGGGGACGGGGAGGAAGGGCAGAGAATAAAATACTTAGCATGAGGCATGGCAATGTTGTAGAAAGATAAAGGAGAAAATAACTCGGGATTCAGTTTCTGCCATTGCCTTGCAGAGAACAAATGTGTGCCCCCTCCACTGGCCATAATTTGGAACACCAGAAAGGTATTTATCAGGAGTAAAATCTGAAGCATTGAGAGATTCTCAAAAGCATTCCCTATGCATTTGAGAATCTGAGTAAAACAGGTGCAAATAACTAAGTGTAGGCAGCACTTTCACACCCCTTTTTTCTAGACTTAGTGGACTGATAAATTATATTCTAAAGAGCGTCTTCTCCTAATGATCTTTTGTAGGGGTGGTGGTAAAGGCAAAACATTTTCTGATTTTAGGAAGTGAAAAAGAGAATTCCTGTGGTCTTCTGATGACTTCAATCTTTGTCCTAGAGCTCATTTGCTCCCTATTCCTTCAGCTCCTCAGAGCTGTCTTGATCTTTCCAAATTGTCTGCAAATAGCTAATATCCTCACGGGCCAATACATTTACTGTGTAAAATAAAATAATACCACGCTTCTCCCAACACAACATGCTTACATAAACTAATGTTCACTGTGAAGAAGTTAATCTTGAACTAATAGACAAAAACACTCAAACACTTTTTTTTTAGATGGAGTCTTGCTCTGTCGCCCAGGCTGGAGTGCAGTGGCATAATCTCGGCTCACTTGCAACCTCCACCTCGTGGGTTCAAGTGATTCTTCTGCCTCAGCTTCCCAAGTAGTTGGGATTCCTGGTGCACACCACCACACCTGGCTAGTGTTTTTTTTTTTTTGTTTTTTTTTTTTTTTCGCTATTTTGTTGCTTTTTTTTTGTTTTTGAGATGGTGTCTCACTCTGTCGCCCAAGCTGGAGTGCAGTGGCACAATCTCGGCTCACTGCAACCTCCACCTCCCGGGTTCTTGCATTTCTCCTGCCTCAGACTCCTGAGTAGCTGGAACTATAGGCGCTGGCCACCATGCCTGGCTAATTTTTCGTATTTTAGTAGAGATGGGGTTTCACCATGTTGCCAAGGCTGGTCTCGAACTCCTGAGCTCAGGCAATCCACCCACCTTGGCCTCCCAAAGTGCTGAGATTACAGGCATGAACCACCACACCCCACCACCCAAACACTTTTATCTTCCCTCTGTAGAATTATCTATTATTGTAGGTCTAGGAAAATGTTACAAAGTTTATCAGCAACAGTAAAAGGAGCACATAGAAAGCTGTTATGAGAAGAAAAGATATAGTAAGAATCAAAACTTTTTAGCTGAAGCAACACTCCCACAACATGCCAACCATGAATCAGAGGAAAGCTGATACGCATCAACATAAACTTAATTAAATCAATTGTTAGAGATAATATACACCACAATGAAGTAGAAATTCAAACTAATGAATTTCAAGTAGAAATTCTGAAAGTAAAATGAAAAATATATTATTTACCAGATTAATTGAAGAAAAATAAAAGTCAAATCTGAAGTAAAATAAGAAGTAGTAATAGGAGAGTAAACATGATTGACTGTACAGTGATAGATACAGAGACGATACATGCAAAAAACAGAAAATAAAATTTCCAAATATAGATTAAAATATGAAAAAAGATATAGATCAAGAAGATGGGCACAGGAGATCTAACATGTCTATAATTGGAACTGGAATATGTAAAACTAAAACAAAATAGTACAAAAAAGCTAAATGTTTTTAAATTTCCTGAAATTAAAGACCTAATCTTTCCATTAAAAGGGTCCATCTTTGTACTTAGAAAAATTAACCTGGAAGGTTCGAGTCCAAAACATATCACAGGAGAAATTTTAGAAAATCTGTGCTTTAGACAAAAAAAGAGCTAAAATGACAACAACAAACACAAAGACAAATCAAGTCACTTTTTAAAGAAAAAAAAAAATGGGATTAAAATCCCCAATAGAAAAGTACAAACTGTGTGGAGCAGTATTTTTAAATTACTGGAAAAAAAAAAAAAGTAGTCTAAGGCAAGCATTTTTTTTAAGCCAAGCATTTTTTATTAGATAAATTGATTTTCAAACATCAGAGATAAAAACTGATTTAAACATTTAAAAAATACAGAAACTATTTTACTAGAGGAATAAATAAACATAAGGGACAAAGAGAAAATAAAAAATACAATGGTTAACATGTTCTCACTTCTAAGTGGGAGCTGAACAGTGAAAACACAGGGACATAGGGAGGGGAACGAGGCACACTGGGACCTGTCATGGGGGCAGCAGGACAGAGAGCATCAAGATAAATAGCTAATCCATATAGGGCTTAATACCTGGGTGGTGGGTTAATCTGTGCAGAAGCCACCATGGCACACATTTATCGATGTCACAAACATGCACATCCTGCACATGTATCCTGAACTTAAAGCATAATAAATTTTTTTAAAAATACAGAAACTATTTTACTTATGAACCAAACTGAAATATTTACGGGTGGATAAGCATCATCCCACCACGATATGATCGGAGAAATTTCAAAAAAACAATTATTTTTCAAAGAAAAGTTCTAATGAAAACACCTAGAAATAAAGCCACATTACTCTCAATAAGCCTAACTAGTGAAAATGTTCTGAATATCACTCACAACACAAAGAATGAGGAAGCCTTGCAGAAATGGCTAATTCTGAGTCTGGAGCAGTAGAAGTGTGAGATATTCTGAGCCAGAAAGTAGGAAATATATCAAATATTAGTGTACACAAAAGCTAGTTTTACAAAGAAAATTTAACCAAATTTGAAACAAGTTTAGCTTAAAAGAAGGAGAGTAATACTGTAATTGGTATGTATTAAGTAAGATATGGACTTTGTGGGGGGTGTGTGCATGTGTGTGTGTGTGTGTGTGTGTGTGTGTGTGTGAGAGAGAGAGTGAGAGAGAGAGTGAGAGAGAGAGAGAGTGAGAGAGAGAGAGATGGAGAGAGAGAGAAAGAGAGAAGAATTATATTCCATTTCCCAGGAAGGGATCATCAGAAGCTACTAAAACTCCAAAACCATTAGGTGAAATGATATTGGAAAAGATAACCACCAGGTACAAAAGTATCACCCAAAATATGTATTGCAAAGGAGAAAACAGTCCTTTACAAGAGACATTTGTCAATCATAATCTTTACATCACTAAGCTTAGCATCACTAAAAGTGGAGCAAGCTGATAGGTTGCCTGTTGTGACATTTTCTAAGGTATATATTATCAGCTATAAAGTATGTTTTCCAAGAATGCTTAATTTAAATCTGATAAAGTCAGCAGGCATATAACATCCAGTTTATAGGAAACACAGAGCAATTTATTATAATACTATATTAATTGGAACCAAGAAGTGTGAATAATATGATATTTACATATTACAGTTAAATAATACAAGTATGTGTATTATTTAACTGTGTAGGCAAGACAGAAACCACAATTTTGTTTTAGTTGTTTAATTTAGATAAAGGGTAAACAGGTGTTTCTGTATTATAGTTTATAGTAGTATCTCCTTGTAGTTTAATTTACATTTCCCAAATGATTAATGTGCTAATTGGGCATTTATATATCTTCTTTTCTGAAATGTCCGTTCAGAACTTTTTCTGTTGTAACTAGACCGGTTCTTTTGTTGTTGAGCTGTAGTTCTTCAGTCTACAGTAAAATATGTATTACATATACTTTTTCAAATATTTTCCCCCAGTTTATAGATTGCTTTTCTACATATGGCCACTGAACACTTATAAGTTTAGTAATTTAAATTTAAATGAAATAGACATGTATAGATGGTGACTACCATTTTGGAAAATGGAGAACAATTATATTTAGTCTGTGAGCTTATAAGTAATGTTTTTATTTTTATACAATTTCAGGGTTGTTTAATTTCTACAACTTCCTTTTTGAAAAATTAATTGCTTATCAATATATTTTCCTTTCAATCTCCAAAATGTAAAAATTTTAATTTATATTTTTATTTTGAACTTCTATCATAATTGCCAAGAAGGTGAAATCACAGTCTTTATATTTTGCACTTTCTGAAAAATTTTTTGAATTTGTATGGCCTTTTTTATGGCCTAGTATTTAATAAGTTTTTATACTTTAATATTTAATGACTATTTGAATAAAAGCTATTCTCTCTATATATGTATATACACACACACCTATATACACAAATATTGGTGTGTATGTATATATAAACATCACAGTATGTGTATATATACATTTCTCCCTCAATGATATCAATACTTAATTGTGTTATTAGGTGGTAGCTCTTCTATATCTTTGTCTTTTCCCCATAAGCTATCAATAATACAGAGTGATATTGAAGTCTTGAGGCATGATGGTAAAATACTCAAATTCTTTCTTTAGATGAATCAATATTTACATGAAACTTTAAATTTCTTACATTTTTATAATTGATATGATATCTTGCTGTATATTCACAATGACCATAGGCTGTAAATCACAATGCCTATCAACAAAAAGATAAACAAATTGTGGCATAAATATACAAAATAAATGACTGTGCTTACTAACAACAGAAGCATTATGCTAAGTTAAAGAAGGTTAAAACAAAACAAAAGAAATTTATGTACTGTATAATTTCATTTATATAAAATTCTAATAAAGGAAAAATTAATCAATAATTACTAGTGTTGAAATGGTTATACAGAGGGGATTTACAGCAAAATAATATGAAGTTACTTTTCAGGGTAATAGAAATATTCTGCATCTTGAATGCAGTGGTAGTTATATGAATACGTATATTTGTCTCAAAACTTACCCTACAATTCACTTTACACTGATGAAATTTACAGTGTGTAAAATATACATCAATTAAGCTGATTATGAATTCCCAGGAAATAATAATTTTGATAGTAGAACTTATAAAAGCTCAGAATGCAGGAAAATCACAAGTCTTTGTGGAAAACTTATAGCATTAAATATTTACATTAGAAAAGTAGAAAGCATCATAATGAAGAAGTTCAAGCATGCATATAAAGAAACATTAACGTACCAAAATATTCAGGGCCTGGACCCAAAATTAAATGAAGTGGATCTGATAAACCTCCACAGGACTCTCCACCCCAAAACAACAGAATACACATTCTTCTCATTGCCACATGGCATGTACTCTATATCAACCAAACAATGCGACATAAAACAATGTTCAGCAAATGAAAGAAAATTTATAACATACCAAACACACTCTCAAACCATAGTGCAATAAAAATAGACATCACAACTAAAAAAAAATCATTCAAAACTGTGCAATTACATGAATATTAAACGAGTTGCTCCTGAATGACTTTTAGCTAAATAATGAAATTAGACAGACATCAAGAAGTTCTTTGAAACCAGTGAGAACAAAGATATAACAGAATCTCTGGGACACAACTAAGGTAGTGTTAAGTGGAAAATTTATAGCACTAAATACCTAAATTAAAAAGTTAGAAAAAAAGTCAAATTAATAACCTAACATCACAAAGAACGGGATAAGCAAGAGAAAACCCACTCCAAAGCAACAGAAGACAATAAATAAACAAAATCAGAGGAGAACTGAAGGAGATTGAGACACAAAAAACCATTCAAAAGATCAACAAATCCAGGAGTTTTTTTTTTTTTTTAACTAAGATACATAGGCTTCTAGCTAGACTAATAAAAAAGAAAAGACAGACAATCCAAATAAACACAATTAGAAATAAGAAAGAGAATATTACCACTAACCCCACAGAAATAAAAACAACCATTGGAGATTACTACAAACACCTCTATGCACACAAACTAGAAAACAAAGAAGAAATGGATAAATTTCCAGACACATACACCCTTCTAGAATGAACCAAGAAGAAATTGATTCCCTAAACAGACCAATAACAAGCTCCAAAATTGAATCATTAATATATAGGTTGCCAACCAATAAAATCTCAGAACCAGATGGATTTAGTCAAATTCAACCAGATGTACAATGAAGAGTTGGTAACATTCCTACTGAAACTATTCCAAAAACCTGAGAAGGAGGGACTACTCATTCTCCCCAGCACATTCATATAGAACTTTAGGTTCTGGGGTACATGTGCAGAACATGCAGGATTGTTGCATGGGTACATACACAGCAATGTAGTTTGCTGCCTCCATCCCCACATCACCTATATCTGGCATTTCTCCCATGTTATCCTTCCCCAACTCCCCTACCCTCCTCTGTCCCTCCCCTATACCCCCAACAGATCTCAGTGTGTGATGCTCCCCTCCCTGTGTCCATGTGTTCTCATTGTTCAACACCCACCTATGAGTGAGAACATGCGATGTTCGATTTTCTGTTCTTGTGTCAGTTTGCTGAGAATTATGGTTTCCAGACTCATCCATGTCCCTACAAAGGACACAAACTCATCGTTTTTTATGGCTGCATAGTATTCCATGGTGTATATGTGCCACATTTTTCTTGTCCAGTCTATCATTGATGGGTATTTGGGTTGGTTCCAGGTCTTTGCTATTGTAAATAGTGCTGCAATGAACATACTTTTGCACGTGTCTTTATAATAGAATGATTTATAATCCTTTGAATATATACCCAGAAATGGGATTGCTGGGTCAAACAAAATTTCTGTTTCTAGGTCCTTGAGGAATTGCCACAGTGTCTTCAACAATGATTGAACTAATTTACACTCCCACCAACAGTGTAAAAGTGTTCCTATTTCTCCACATTCTCTCCAGCATCTGTTTTATCTCCTGATTTTTTAATGATCATCATTCTAACTTGGTGTGAGATGGTATCTCAACAAGATTTTGATTTGCATTTCTCCAATGACCAGTGATGATGAACATTTTTTATGTTTGTTGGCCTTATAAATGTCTTCCTTTGAAAAGTGTCTGTTCATATCCTTTGCCCGTTTTTGAATGGGTTTTTTTTTTTTTTTTCTAGTAAATCTGTTTTAGTTCTTTGCAGATTCTGGATATTAGCCCTGTGTCAGATGGGTAGATTGAAAATTTTTTTCCCATTCTGTTGGTTGCCAGTTCACTCTGATGATTGTTTCTTTTGCTGTACAGAAGCTCCGGAGTTTAATTAGATCCCATTTGCCTATTTTGGCTTTTGTTGACAATGCTTTTGGTATTTTAGTCATGAAGTCCTTGCCTATGCCTATGTCCTGAATGGTTTTGCCTAGGTTTCCTTCTAGGGTTTTTGTGGTGTTAGGTTTTATGTTTAGGTCTTTAATCCATCTGGAGTTAATTTTAGTATAAGGTGTCAGGAAGGGGTCCAGCTTTTGCTTTCTGGACATGGATATCCAAGTTTTCCCAACACCATTTATTAACCAGGGAATCCTTTCCAGATTGCTTGTTGCTTGTTTTTGTCAGGTTTGTGAAAGATCAGATGGTTGTAGATGTGTGGTGATGCCTCCGAGGCCTCTGTTCTGTTCCATTAGTCTATATCTCTGTTTTGGTACTAGTACTGTGCTGTTTTGATTACTGTAGCCTTGTAGTATAGTTTGAAGTCAGGTAGCATGATGCCTCCAGCTTTGTTCTTTTTGTTTAGAATTGTCTTGGCTATGTGGCTCTCTTTTGGTTCCATAAGGTGGTTTTTTCCATTTCTGTGAAGAAGGTCATTGGTAGCTTGATGGGGATAGTGTTGAATCTCTATAACTTACTTTGGACAATATGGCCATTTTTGTGATATGGATTCATCCTAACCATAAGCATGGAATATTTTTCCATCTGTTTGCATCTTCTCTTCTTTCCTTGCATAGTGGTTTTTAGTTCTCCTTGAAGAAGTCCTTTGCATTCTTTGTTAGTTTTATTCATAGGTATTTTATTTTCTTGGTAGTAATTGTGAATGGCAGTTCTTTCTCGATTTGGCTCTCTTTAAGTCTGTTATTGGTGTATAGGAATGCTTGTGATTTCTGCACGTTGATTTTGTATCCTGAGACTTTGCTGAATTTGCTTGTCAGTTTGAGATTTTGGGCTGAGACAATGGGATCTTCTAAATATACAATCATGTCATCTGCAAATAGAGACAATTTGACTTCCTCCTTTCCTAATTGAATACCATTTATTTCTTTTTCTTGACTGATTGCTCTGGCTAGAACTTCCAATTCTATATTGAATAGAAGTGGTGAGAGAGGGCATCCTTGTCTACTGCTGGATTTCAAAGTGAATGCTTTCGGTTTTTGCCCATTCAGTATGATATCGGCTGCGGGTTTGTCATATATAGCTTTTATTATTTTGAGATACATTCTATCCATACCTAGTTTATTGAGAGGTTTTAGCATAAAAACCTGTTGAATTTTGACAAAGGCCTTCTCTGCATCTATTGAGATAATCATGTGGTTTTTGTCTTTGGTTCTGTTTATGTGGTGGATTACATTTATAGACTTGTGTATGTTGAACCAGCCTTGCATCCTTGGGATAAAGCCTACTTGATCGTGCTGGATAAGCTTTTTGATGTGCTGTTGGATTCAGTTTGCCTGTATTTTATTGAAGATTGCATCATTGTTCATCATGGATGTTGGCCTAAAGTTTTCTTTTCTTGTTGAATCTCTGCCAGGTTTTGGTTTCAGGATGATTTTGGTCTCATAAAAGGATTTGGGAAGGATTCCCTCTTTTCAGGTTGTTTGGAAAAGTTTCAGAAGGAGTAGTACTGGCTCCTCTTTGAAAGTCTGGTAGAATTCAGCTGTGAACCCAACTGGGCCTGGGCTTTTTTTGGTTGGTAGGCTATTAATTGCTGCCTCAACTTCAGCCTTTGTTATTGGTCTACTCAGGGTTTTGACTTCTTCTTGGTTTAGGATTGGGAAGGTGCAAGTGTCCAGGAATTTATCCATTTCTTCCAGGTTTACTGGTTTATGTGCATACAGTTGTTTGTAGTAATCTCTCATGGTGGTTTGTATTTCTGTAGAATTTGTGGTGATATCCCCTTTATTGTTTTTCATTGCATCTATTTGATTCTTCTCTCTTTTCTTTTTTTATTAATCTGGCTATCAGACTGTCTATTTTGTTAATCTTTTCAAAAAAAACAGCTCCTGGATTTATTGATTTTTGAAGGGTTTTTTGTGTCTCTATCTCCTTCCGTTCTGCTCTGATCTTAGTTATTTCTTGTCATCTGCTATTTTTCGAGTTTCTTTGATCTTGCTCCTCTAGCTCTTTCAATTTTGATGATAGGGTTTCATTTTTGATCTTTCCTTTCTTCTCATGTGGGCATTTATTGCTATAAATTTTTCTCTAGACACTGCTTTAAATGTGTCCCAGAGATTCTGGTATGTTGTGTCTTCATCCTCATTGGTTTCAAAGAACATCTTTATTTCTGCCTTCATTTCATTGTTTATCCAGTCAACATTCAAGAGTCAGTTGTTCAGTTTCCATGAAGTTTTGCGCTTCTGAGTTAGTTTCTTAATCCTGAGTTCTAATTTGATTGCATTGTGATCTGAGAGACTGGTTGTTATGATTTCCATTATTTTCATTTGCTGAGGAGAGATTTACTTCCAATTATGTGGTCAATTTTAGAGTAAGTGTGATGTGGTATTGAGATCAATGTATCTTCTATGGATTTTGGGTGGAGAGTTCTGTAGATGTCTAACAGGTTTGCTTGGTCCAGATCTGAGTTCAAGCCCTGGATATCCTTGTTAATTTTCTGTCTCGTTGATCTGTCTAATATTGACAGTGGAGGGTTTAAGTCTCCTCTTTTATTGTGTGGGAGTCTAAGTCACTTTGTAGGTCTTTAAGAACTTGCTTTATGTATCTGGGTGCTCCCATATTGGGTGTGTATATATTTAGGATTGTTGGCTCTTCTTGTTGCATTGATCCTTTCACCATTATGTAATGCCCTCCTTTGTCTTTTTGATCTTTGTTGGTTTAAAGTCTATTTTATCGGATACTGGGATTGCAACTCCTGCTTTTTTTTTTCTCTATCTGTCTCAATTTGCTTGGTAAATCTTCCTCCATACCTTTATTTTGAGCCTATGTGTATCCTTGAATGTGAGATGCATTTCCTGGATACAGCATACTGATGCGTTTTGACTTTTTATCCAATTCGCCCATTTGTGTCTTTTGATTGGGGCATTTGGCCCATTTACATTTAAGGTTAATATTGTTATGTATGAATTTGATCCTACCATTTTGATGCTAACTGGTTGTTTTGCCCATTAGTTGACACAGTTTCTTCATTATGTCAATGCTGTTTTTTTGGAGTGGCTGGTACTGGTTGTTCCTTTCTATGTTTAGTGCTTCTTTCAGGAGCTCTTGTAAGGCAGGCCTGGTGGTGATGAAATCACTCAGCAATTGCATGTTCATAAAGGATTTTATATCTCCTTTGCTTAGAAGCTTAGTTTGGCTGCATATGAAATTCAAGGTTGAAAGTCCTTTTCTTTAAGGATGTTGAATATTGGTTCCCACTCTCTTCTTGTTTGTAGGGTTTCTGCTGAGAGATCCACTGCAAGTCTGATGGGCTTCCCTTTGTGGATAACCTTCCCTTCCTCTTTGGCTGCCCTTAGCATCTTTTCCTTCATTTCAACCCTGGTGAATCTGACGATTATGTGCCTTGGGGTTGCTTTTATTGAGGAATATCTTTGTGGTTTTCTCTGTATTTCCTGGACTTGAATATTGGCCTGCCTTGTTAGGTTGGGGAAGTTCTCCTGTATAATTTCCTGAAGAACGTTTTCCAGCTTGGATTCATTCTCTCCATCACATTCAGGTACACTTATCAAACATAGATTAGGTCTCTTCACATAATTCCATATTTCTTGGAGGCTTTGTTCATTTCTTTTCACTCTTTTTTCTCTAATCTTTCCTTACCACTGTATTTCATTGAGTTGATCTTCAATCTCTGATATCCTTTATTCTGCTTGATCAATTCAGCTATTGAAACTTGTGTATGCTTTGCGAAGTTCTTGTGTTGTGTTTTTCGGCTCCATCAGGCCATTTATAGTCTTCTCCAAGCTGTTTATCCTTGTTAGCATTTTGTCA
Organism: Sapajus apella; assembly: GCF_009761245.1. Taxonomy (NCBI): domain Eukaryota; kingdom Metazoa; phylum Chordata; class Mammalia; order Primates; family Cebidae; genus Sapajus; species Sapajus apella. The sequence goes on from NW_022436942.1 coordinate 37,859,467, forward strand.
AACCTTTTTTCAAGGTTCTCAGTTTCCTTGCATTGGGTTAGAACTTGTTCTTTTAGCTCAGAGAAGTTGTTATTACCCACCTTCTGAAGCCTGTTTCTGTCAATTCATCAGACTCATTCTCCATCCAGCTTTGTTCCCTTGCTGGTGAGGGGTTGTGATCCCTTGGAGGAGGAGAGGTGTTTTGGTTTTGGGTGTTTTCATCTTTTTTGTGCTGGTTTCTTCCCGTTTTTGTGGATTTATCTAACTGTGGTCTTTGTAGTTGGTGACTTTCAGATGGGGTCTCTGAGTGGATGTCCTTTTTGTTGATGATGAAGTTATTTCTTTCTGTTTTTTAGTTTTCCTTTTAACAGTCAGGCTCCACTGCTGTAGGACTGCTGGAGGTTCACTCTAGGCCCTGCTTGCCTGGGGATCATCTGTGGCAGCTGCAGAACAGTAAGGGTTGCTGCCAGTTTCTTCCTCTATTATCTTTGTCCCAGAAGGGTACCCGCCAGATGTCAGTCTGAGCTCTCCTTTATGAGGTGTCTCTTTGGATATATGGGGGTCAGGGAGCTGCTTAAGAAGACAGTCTGTCCCTTATAGGAGCTAAAGTGCTGAGCTGTGAACTCTGTTGTTCCATTTAGAGCTGCTGGGCAGGTATGTTTATGTCTTCTGCAGCAGAACTCACAACTGCCTTTTTTCCCAGGTGCTCTGTCCTGGGAAGATGGGGCTTTATTTATAAGTTTTTGATGTGCTTCTGACTTTTTTCAGAGATGCCCTGCCCAGCAAGGAGGCAGCCTAGTCCATCTGCCAGCAGAGGCATTGCTGAGCTGCCATGGGCTCTGCCCAGCTGCTGTGTGAACTTCCTTGCAGTTTTATTTATAGAGGTATAGTTAGAACTGCTTTGGTAATGGCGGACAACGTCTGTAATGACTGACTGCCTCAGTAATGGTGCTTGGTAATGGTGGACTGACTCGGTATTAGTGGACTGCCTCAGTAATGGCAGACTGCCTCAGTAGTGGTGGACTGCCTTGACAATGGTGAATGCCCTTCCCCCACAGAGCTGGACCATCCCAGGTCCAGCTGTGTTTGCTGTGAAACTCTCAATCCAGAGCATTTCAGATTGCTGGTCTTTGTGGGGGTGGAACCCGCCACGTCAGATCACCTGGCTCCCTGTTTCAGCCCTCTTTTGTTTGGTTGAATGGGCGACTCTGTCTCCCAGGCATTCCAGGTGCCAGTTGAAATGGCCATCCAGATTTATGTGAGTTTTTGTGCGGAGACCAGCTTTGCTGGCTGAAACAGCCATGCTGGAAACTCGTGGAATTTTTTGGCCCAGGAATCTCCTGGTCTGTGAGCAGTAATAACTTGTTTGGAAATGTGGTGGTCACTCACCCTCTGCATTGTTCTCACTGGGAACTGCACTCCAGAGCTGTTCCTATTTGGCCATCTTGGATTCGCCTGCCTCCCCAATACATTCTATGAGACCAGCATCATCCTGTTACCAAAACCTGATACAGATACAACAAAGAAAGAAAACTTTGAGGTTTTTCTAAGTTTTTAATGTAGGTATTTATTTAAAACTAGCCAATATCCTTGATGAACTTTGATGCAAAAATACTCAACAAAATGCTGGCAAACCAAATTCAGCAGCACATCAAGTTTATCAGGCCAGGCACAGTGGCCAGCACCTGTAATCCCAGCACTTTAGGAGGCTGAGGCAGACAGATCACCTGAGGTCAGGAGTTTGAGACCAGCCTGGCCAACATGGTGAAACCCCATCTGTACTAAAAATACAAAAATTAGCTGGGTGTTTTTGTTGGGTGCCTACAATCCCAGCTACTCAGGAGTCTGAGGCAGGAGATTCTCTTGAACCTGGAAGGTGGAGGTTGCAGTGAGCCAAGATTGTGCCATTGCACTCCAGCCTAGGCAACAAGAGTGAAACTTTGTCTCAAAAAAATAAAAAGTTTATCCACCATGATCAAGTGGGGTTTATCCCTGGGATGTAAGGTTGGTTTGATATATACAGATCAATAAATATGATTCATCACAGAAACAAAACTAAAGACAAAACCCACATGATTATCACAGTAGAAGCAGAAAAGACTTTTGATAAAACTCAACATCTTTTCATATTAAAAACCCTCGACAACTAGGTATTGATAGAACAAATTTTAAAATAATAAGAGTCATCTATGACAAATGACACTCAACATTATACTGAATAGGCAAAAGCTGGAAGCATTCCCTTTGAAAACTGGCACAAGACAAAGATGCCCTCTCTCACCTCATCTATTCAATGTAGTATTGAAAGTCCCAGCCAGAATAATCAGGCAAGACAAAGAAATAAAGGGCATCCAAATAAGAAGAAAAGTCAAACTTTTCTGTTTGCAGATGACATGCTTCTATATCTAAAAATCCCCGTAATCTCAGCCCAAAATCTCCTTCAGCAGATAAACAATCTTAGCAAATTTTACGATACAAAATCGTGTGCAAAAATCAGTATCATTTCTATACATCAACAGCCAAGCCAATAGCCAAATCAATAATGCAATCCTATTTTCAATTACCACAAAAAGAATAAAATATCTAAGAATAGAGCTAACCAGGGAGGTGAAAGATCTCTACAGGAAGAACTACAAAGCACTGGTCAAAGAAATAAGAGAAATAAACAAATAGAAAAATAGTCCATGCTCATGGACAATAATTGATATTGTTAAAATGGCAGTACTGTCCAAAGCAATTTATAGATAAAATGGCAGTACTGTCCGAAGCAATTTATAGATTCAATGCTATTTCTACCAAACTACCAGACATTGTTCACAGAATTAGAAAAAAAAAAACTATTTTAAAATGCAAATGAAACAAAAAATGCATATGAATAGTCACAGCAATCCTAAGCAAACAAATAAAAAATAAAAAAGTTGGAAACATCATATTACTTGAACTCAAACTATATTACGTGGCTACAGTAACCAAAACAGCATGGTACTGCTACAAAAAGACACACATAGACCAATGGAATAGAATAGAGAGCCCAGAAATAAGGCCACACACCTATAATAATCATCTGATTTTTGACAACACTGACAAAAACAAGCAATGGGGAAAGAAATCCCTATTTAATAAATGAAGCTGGGATAACTGGCTAGCCATATGCAAAAGATTGAAACTGGACTCCTTCCTTGCAACATGGTGTATGGATTAAAGACTTAAATGTCAAATCCAACTCTATATAAAATCTGGAAGATAACCTAGGCAATATCATTCTGGACATAGAAATTAACAAAGATTTCATGATAAAGATTCCAAAAGTAATTGCAACAAAAGCAAAAATTTACAAATGGGATCTAATTAAACTGCACAAAAGAAACTTTCAACAGAGTAAACAGACAATCTACAGAATAAGAGAAAATATTTGTAAACTATGCATCTGACAAAGGACTGATTTCCAGCATTTATAAGGAACATAAACAAAACAAAACAAACAAACAAAACCCTAAACAACCCCATTTCATTAAAAGGTGAGCAAAGGACATGAACAGACATTTTTTTAAAAAAAGAAGACGTATATGAGGCCAACAAGCATATGAAAAAATTCTCAATGATTTCTCTGATCATTAGAGGAATGCAAATCAAAACCACAATGAGATGCCTTCTCACACCAGTCAGAATGGTTATCATTAAAAGGTCAAAAAATAACAGATGCTGGCGAGATTGTGGAGAAAAATTTTTTCAGATAATCATTCACAATTTTACAAGAGTTTACAATGACCAAAACCAAAACAAAATGACAAAAGATGTATAAACCTACACTAATATTTTTTTAAAATTACTGATACATAATTGTATATATTTATGGGATACTAATGATATTTTCATACATGCATACATTGTATAATGATCCAATCAAAGTATTTAGAGTAAACATCACTCCAAACATTTATCATTTTTTATGTGTTGGGAACATTGCTAATCTTCTCTTCTAGCTATTTCAAGATATACAATATCTTGTTGGTACCTATAGTCACCTTGCTGTGCTATCAATACTAAAACTTATTTCTTCTATCTAACTGTATGTCTATACCCATTAACCAACCTCTGTTTTTTCCTCCCCCAGCCTTTCCCAGCCTCTGGTAACCGTCATTCTACTCTCAAACTCCATGACATCAATTTTTTCGCTCCCATCTATGAGTGAGAACACGTAATATTTATCTTTCCATCTTATTTCATGTCTGCCTGGCTTATTTCACCTTATTGCAGCTCTATTCATGCTGCTGCAAATGACAGAATTTTATTCTGATTTTATTTCCTTTGGGTAAATATCTAGTAGTGAGATTGCTGGAAAGTATGGTAGTTCTATTTGAGAAACAACCGTAATGTTTTTTATAATCGCTGTACTAATTTACTTTCCTATTAACAGCAGCCTACACTGGCACTTCTTACAGAGAAGTAGAGCTTTAAAACTTTTTAGTTATCAGTTAGTCATGACACAGTAAATATGTGTCAATATAACTAAATCTATATTTTAAACTACACTTATATCCTCAATTGTTATGTGAAAACAAGAGTTTTCTCTCTCACCTAGACTCTCTGTAACAGCACCTGCATGGATTTTTATTGGAATAGTAAATTTGGGTGCTTAAATATTTAGATTCCAAGTAGTCAGTGAGAATTCAAATGAGATATAACACAAAGCTACAGATACAAATCCATCAACAAAATTTTAATAACTCAAGCTCAAGAAGGTTAATTTCTTGCTCACTTATCAGTTTAAGCAGTTAATCCTGATTTGAAGTAATTAGGAGACCCAGGTTTCTTCCATCTTAGTTCCACTTTACTGCAGAGCCTCACTGTCATTTCCATCATCCAGCCACTTGCATGGGAGAGAAAGGGTGGAGCAGCCCCATCCATCTTTTTAACTCTAGTTAAAAAGTCACTTTTTAATGTGTCTCTGAGACCTAGCCAGTGCAATGCAATGGAAGTGCCATATCCAATGCATATGGCGCTTCCACTCTAACATGTCTCTGAGACCTAGCCAATGCAATGAAGTGGAATATACATTGGATGTGGCACTTCCACTGCATTGCACTGGCTAGGTCTCAGAGACATGTTTACATTTTACTGCAAGAAAGCCTGGATTGTAGTTCAATCGTGTGCCTGGCCCAGAAAAAGAGCAAATAGACTTCAGTAAACAGCGGTTTCTGATATAGAAATTCATTCCAGTTTGTATTTTAACATTTGAATACTGTTAAATGAAAAAGCTGAGTTCCTCTGGTGAAAAATACATATGGCACGGTGTCATAAACAGATGAACAAAGAATCATTATACTTGGCCTCTAAATATCTCTATCTTTAACAAATGAGCAAATAGACAAACAATAAACTTCTGTAAATTTGCATTTTGAGCAGTTTTCTGACTGGATTATCTCTAAGATTAGCTGCCGCTTTAAAATGCTATGATTATACTTCTGACACTTTCCGTGGAATTGAGCAAGGCTTAAATGTACAAAACTCCAACAAACTGAAAAAGTGAAGAGCACATTCTGAAACAAATATTAAGATTCATATGGATGATTTTTATTACATATCAAAGTTAACCTATTCTTTCTGTAGAAAGTAAAGTGAGAGTCAAAGAGTAGCTATATTATATACCGATTTATTTTAATGAAAATTTTTTAAATTTTATATTTTTAAAAATATTGTGTGCTGACACTACTATTTCTGGAACATAGTAGTCACTCAGTAACTATGGGCTGGATTAATAATGCATGAATAAGTGGACAAAATGAATTAAAATAAAATTTAGCTATTGTAGCCTGTATTCGTATCAAAAATATCTCTTACCCTAAACTTCATCTCCATGATTAATTGAAAAACATATTGAAAAGGCTCCTATAAAATTTAACATGCAATGCTCTCTGACATTTTCTTCACAGAATGTTTTTAATAAAATTCGGATTGGTCTAATAAACTAACTCTAACAAAAATCAAAGAATGTACTTCTACAACTGGGAACAGTAAATGCATAGATATTATGTAGTTCAAATGAAAAAGTCTACATTTCCCCACAACATATTACATACCATAATTGATATTTTTGGAGGAATTTCCTAAGGGAAAGAAGTAAATAAAGAAATGTAATATGGGAATGTTAGGCCTACTTTCATTCATTATTTAACTTAAACCTAAAAATATAATAGCAATAGAGTGGTAGATAAATGAGAGGACTTTGATTCTAAAGCTGTCATTAAGCTTCAAAACACTATGAAACAATTGCCACATTTCTATTCTCAAATGTAACTATCATCCTGCTCCCACACCAGCTTAGAAGGCAGTTTTCCTTTATTCAGTGCTTATGGGAGAGAAAAATTTAGTTATATTCATGTAAATAGGGGCACATTTCCTCCACAATTACATATTCTTATCTAATTAATTCTCAAAATCATTAATTCTCTCAATCATTAATTCTGTTTATTTGTCCAACAAATATTCATCAAGCATTTCCTTTGAGTCAGGCACAGCTCTAGATCTGAGTACAAACTGGTGAGATGAAGACACATAGTTCCTGTCCTTTTTCAATTTGTACTAAAATAATACAGTATTGACCAGTATGTACTCTTTATCTCACCAGTATCCCCAATAGTAAATGCTACACCACTGTATTTGCTGAATTAAAAGATTGGATAATTTGCCACTCACCAATTATAGAAAAGCAAAACATTTAAAAACTAAAATTAATATAAAGAAGAGATTAATTTCATGTAAAAAGATAAATGAAGTTAGAAAAAGTAGGGTTCAAATCCTATTTTTTCTTTTATTATTCAGAAGTGTGTAGAATGCTAGAAACAATGTCACAGAATATCTTTTTTTTAAAATTTATTTATTATACTTTAAGTTCTGGAGTACATGTGCAGATCGTGCAGGTTTGTTACATAGGTCTGCAATGCCGTGGTAGTTTGCTGCATCCATCACCCTACATAGGGTATTTCTCCTAATGCTATCCCTCCCTGATTCCCCCACCCCCCGCTTTTCCTCCCCTAGCTTTCCACCCACCCCAGGCCACTGTGTCTGATGTTCCCCTCCCTATGTCCGTGTGTTCTCATTGTTCAATACCCACTTGTGAGTGAGAATATGTGGTGTTTGGTTTTCTGTTCTTGTGTCAGTTTGCTGAGAATGATGGTTTCCAATTTCATCCATGTCCCTGCAAAGGACATGAACTCATCTTTTTTATAGGTGCATAGTATTCCATGGTGTATATGTGCCGCATTTTCTTTATCCAGTCTATCACTGATGGGCATTTGTGTTGCAAGTCTTTGCTATCGTGAACGGTGCCGCAATAAACATACATGTGCATGTATCTTTATAATAGAATGATTTATAATCCTTTGGGTATATATCCAGTAATGAGATTGCTGGGTCAAATGGTATTTCTATTTCTAGATCCTTGAGGAATCGCCACACTGTCTTCCACAACGGTTGAATTAATTTACACTCCCATCAACAGTGTAAAAGCATTCCTATTTCTCCACATCCTCTCCAGCATCTGTTTTGTCTCCTGATTTTTTTAATGATCACCATTCTAACTGGCTTGAGATGGTATCTCAATGTGGTTTTGATTTGCATTTCTCTAATTACCAGTGATGATGAGCTTTTTTTCATATGTTTGTTGGTTGCATATATGTCTTCTTTTGAAAACTCTGTTCATATCCTTTGCCCACTTTTCTATGGGTTTGTTTGTTTTTCTTGTACATTTGTTTAAGTTCTCCATAGATTCTGGATATTAGCCCTTTGTCAGATGGGTGGATTACACACATTTTTTCCCATTCTGTTGGTTGCCGTGTCACTCTCTTGATAACTTTCTTTTGCTGTGCAGAAGTTCTTTGGTTTAATTAGATACCATTTGTCTATTTTGGCTTTTGTTGCCATTGCTTTTGCTGTTTTAATCATGAAGTCCTTACCCATGCCTATGCCCTGAATGGTATTGCCTAGGTTTCCTTCTAGAGTTTTTATGGTGTTTGGCCTCATGTTTAAATCTTTAATCCATCTGAGGTTAATTTTTATATAAGTTGTAAGGAAGGGATCCAGATTCACCTTTCTGCATATGGCTAGCCAGTTTTCCCAACACCATTTATTAAATAGTGAATCCTTTCCCCATTGCTTGTTTTTGTCAGGTTTGCTAAAGATCAGATGGTTGTAGATGTGTGGTGTTATTTCTGAGGACTCTGTTCTGTTCCATTGGTCTATATCTCTGTTTTGGTACCAATATCATGCTGCTTTGATTACTGTAGCCCTGTATAGTTTGAAGTCAGGTAGCATGATGCCCCTAGCTTTGTTTTTTTGTTGTGTGTTTTTTTTTTTTTGTTTTTTTTTTTTTTGTTTTTTTTTTGTTTTTTTTTTTGTTTTTTTGCTTAGGATTATCTTGGCTATGTGGGCCCTTTTTTGGTTCTACATGAAGTTTAAGGAGGTTTTTTTCTAATTCTGTTAAGAATGTCAATGGTAGCTTGATGGGGATAGCATTGAATCTATAAATTTCTTTAGGCAGTATGGCCATTTTCACGATAATGATTCTTCCTAACCATGAGCATGGAATGTTTTTCTATCTGTTTGTGTGTTCTCTTATTTCCTTGAGCAGTGGTTTGTAGAGATTCTTGAAGAGGTCCTTCACATCCCTTATTAATTGTGTTCCTAGGTATTTTATTTTCTTTGTAGTAATTGTGAACGGGAACTCACTCTTGATTTGGCTCTCTGCTTGTCTATTATTGCTATATAGGAATGCTTGCAATTTTTGCACATTGATTTTGTATCCTGAGAGTTTGCTGAAGTTGCTTAATAGTGTAAGGAGATTTGGGGCTGATATGATGGGGTTTTCTAAATATACAATCATGTCATCTGCAAACAGGAACAATTTGACGTCCTCTCTTCCTATGAAAATACTCTTTATTTCTTTCTCTTGCCTGATGGCCCTAGCCAGAACTACCAATACTATGTTGAATAGGAATGGTGAGAGAGGGCATCCTTGTCTTGTGTCAGTTTTCAAAGGGAATGCTTCCAGTTTTTGCCCATTCAGTATGATAATGGCTGTATCTTAAAATAGAAAACAGCTACTTTGTAAGGTAGATATTATATATTAATTCATTTATTCTTTCTGCAAATATTTATTGAATTCTCACCTTAGGCCAAACATGCAAAGATTCAAAATACAGATCAAGGGCCTGGTTCATAGCAAATGTTCTATATTGGTTACTAGTGTTAGACCCACTTATAGTCTTAAGTGAATATTTAATGGTTTGGGGTACCATCAACATTAAACCCTTCCCTTTTTCCATTGGTAAAAGAGGAAATAACATGGACAATATTTGTTCTATTTTATTCTATGGAGACTGAGGAAAATTGCACCCAATGGCAGCAAAGCTTCGTGCAAGTATGTAAAGCAGAGCCCTGGATGTTGAATATGAATCTGAAGCCAATGATGTAAACACATTAAGATGGCTGGGATCATTAAAATTAGCTGTAACTAAATCCAGAGACAGAAATACCTTGGCTGTTTATGTATTTAGTAAGAGCCCTTATAATTCTTACTAAGCTTCAGGTCCAGTTCTAGGTATTTTAAAAATATTCACTTATTAGGGAATTAGTTTATTCATCATTGGCACTCTTCGTCAAATACTCTGAACTCATGGTAAGATTGTACTCCCTGACAGCGTTCTGGTTGAGTGAAACCAAATAATCAGTTTTGGCCAATGAGTTAAGTGTCAGTAGTTCCTTCTTTAGCTTAGATATAGAAATGAGAATGACAACATGTAGAGCTGTCACCCACCAACCCATAATAAACATGTACAATGAGCATAAAATGTACCTTTATTTTAAAATTGTTGAAATTTTGAAAGTTGTTACCAAAAAGTAACCTTCCCTAACCTATCCTGACAAACACAAACCTCTATGAGGTAAATATGTTATTATTCCCATTTTATAGATGAGGAAACTAAGCCACAGGAAGGTTACCTAAGAGTAAGTTTACCTAAGAATAAGCAACAGACCCAGGATTCAAACCAAGTCACCCTGGCTTCAGAGCTTATACTGTTAATTGATAAACTCTGCTGTTCTTCTAGACTGTCAAACATAAAGGATGATTTCTATGCTTTCTAATTTTTATACTTCCAGACTTGCTCTATACCTGTGTGCCTTCTTTATTAGCTACCCATTATTAGTGTGGGCCCTCAAATGAGTTTATTTTTTCTTACCTAACATAGAGTTGTTTTGGTGATTATAACCAAAAACTCCAAAAGACATTATACGTGCATGATTTTCTATCTTAAAAGCAATAGGGATTCACTGAACAAGTTAAAATGCAATGTCATAATCCAATTGTATTCAAATAAGATGAATATCCTTTAGAGTGAACTTACATTCTAATTTTATGAATTTGAATTGTAGTAGAACAAATTTATTTAAAATAAGGATATTAGTAAAATGTCTTCAAGGTCCCAGTGAATTGAGTCATGAATCTCATAGAATTTTAAATATTAGGGAAGGGTAACACAGGAATGCTGTGCTCTCATTATGATGCAAATATCAAATAAATTCTAACTCTAAATATTCATTCCAATTTTTGGAAACTGATTTCTATAATGTTATGACTAAGAAAATATATTCTGAAAGTCCCAAAGAACCACTTTTCTATTCACTATTAAGTATTTCAAAAATTCTGGTTAAACATTTGGAACTCTATTTTAAAGATAACAAAAGAAGATTTGAAAAACAAATACTGGATTTTACATTTGATAAGACTGCCGATTACTTTTCAATTTGGCAGCTAAAAAATATTTAGATAGTAGATGGAAAGTTTTTGTATCTACCATTACAAAGTGGTGTTCATCCTCAGAATCTCTGAGATAGAAATATGTAATAATGCAAAAACTTAAGAAAATTTTTCGTTACAGTGGCTGGAACCCAATATATACCTCTAAGAAGAAAAATAATACACACTATCAACTTTTATCATTTCCATAATTGTTTTCCTTTTTAAATCATATTTTTAAAATCTGACACTAATTGAAACAAAAAATGGTTTTACTCATTATACTTGAAAACTGCAGATAAATATTATTATCTGTATATGTTAAACCCCTCCTAGAAAACATAGGACTGATGTTATTGCACAAAACTAAGCATAATTTCTTAGATTTTAGGGTTCCCAAGGCAATTAATAGAGTGGAAGAATGGTAAGTTTGTTTTAGGTCATATAAAAGAAGTTATTCTTATAAAGATTTTTCTTTTATCCTTTTACATAATAGCTTATTTTGTTTCTATGTGTGCCTGTTTATTGTAATTTGCTATCTTTTTCAGTGATCCCAATTGCAATGACTCCTTTCTATGTCAAAAGAGAATATTAATAAATTTAGGATCATTGTTTATAACTAAGATTTGCCAAAAGGTCAATACATTCTTTTCTGCAAAAATATAATTGCATGTTTATATTAAGAAAGAATAAATTAACATATGCAAATCCAATGACATTTTTACTGGAGATCTTGCTGCATAACTCTATTATCTTAATCTACTTAAAGTGAAGTTTGTCCTGTTGTTTAAGTTCTAATATGATTGCTAAGCAAGGACCTTTGCTTAAGAAGTACTCTTGGGAATATAATTCAGAGATTCTGTGAATAAATTTTTATCATTAACTTTACCAAGTCACAATATAAATCTTATCATAACTTCTCTCCATGATGGAGTAGAATGATCTGGAAATTTCCTGCCAAGTTAAAACTGTAGGCCAAGAACTCCCTAACTTCTAGTTTGCCCCAGCATGAGCCAGCTTGAGATGCACAGAACCACTAAGATGTTGAAGGTGTTAACTGTCAGGCAGAGAGCTGAAAGCAGTCGTAAAACACCTAAGCATGGCCTAAATATTACTTTTAAGCAGAATGCAAAAGGTGCTTAGCCTAATCAGAAAGTACTGTCTCCTCAAGTTTGAAGACTTTCCAAAAATGAGTTACCAGTGTCTATTTAGAATCCAGGAAAAGACACCTAAACTGTGAGCAATTAGGAAGATTTTTATATTTTTTTACTATATTCCTTCAACAGTCAATATGAAAGAAACAGGTTTGTATTGCTTGTTTGGAGAATCTCACTCTTTATTAATCTCCTTATTTACCTAAGTGCTTACTATATAACCATTGTATGAAGACATACATACAACAATAAAACAGTAGAACAATAGAAAGAAAATGTATGATTCTAAACTAAGGTTATCTCTGAAGTCTGTCAATTATACATTTTCTTACTCCCCTAAATAAGGAGACACTATTACTTATATTATTTAGTTACTGGAAAGAACAGAAAGATCTAAATGTAAGGTTCAAAATCATAATTAAATGGTTCCTTGCAGTGAGCTAAGTAATCCATAATAATTTGATACAAACTGACATTTGGCTAAACCTGTGACAAAGAAAAAAACTTTCACTGGAAAATAAGTAAATAATCTCCTAGGGTCTTGAAGTATTGGCAAAAATTGTAGGGTTTCTGGCTGAAGATAAACTGATAAGTGCTACAGTACTTTCCTTCAGACTTTCAGCAAGCCCACAATCGACAACAGTCCCTAGCATTCCTTTTATTTTGCCCTATCACTCGCTTTTCTTTTCTTATTTTTTTGAAAACTCCCCAGTGACTGCAGACATTTTTCTTAACAGGTGATTTTTCAATGAAATGTCATTTTGGCTTTGTGAGTATCCTTAGTGGCATGTACCAAATGACTCATTTCATTTGTGACCAGAGCCAAATTCAAATTTAATTTTCCAGAGGGGACAAGTTAATGTATAACCTGTTGTGCCACCTGGCATCCTAAATTAAATTTCCTGAACTGTTTCACCGAGAACAGAATCAGATATATTGTTGTGTAAAGGCATTTTCAAGTGTCAGTTGTGACTTCAATCACTTTTATAGTTATATAACCTTTTTGTTATAACTAATAAATAATAAATACCCAAGATTCTTAATTTTGTAAATAACAATTATTTGGCTTTATGGAATTCCAATTGCCTATATTTTGAACATTGCAGAAATACTAGAAGTTTTCACATGGACTTTCATTAAAAATAATATATCCACATGATGTGTTTTATGAAAACAAACTTTGAGTGAAATTTTAATTTGAAATTCAAAACCAAACAACTTTAATGCCAAGGATTTCAAAGCCCATGTTCTTTCCACCACGTAGTATTAGAGTTTCAGTTCTTTTGTTAATTTTTATGGAATGTGTGTATATCATTAGGTTAAACATAGAGAAAAGCATTTTAGACCATATCAAAATGATATCTAGACACAAACCCCTGGTAATATTTTATATGTTCAGATTTAAAAAATGAAGCAATATTCAATAAGGATTCTGTGTATATGAAATTCTGATTTACTAAGGCCACTTTTTGTCTGGAGTAGCCTGACATATCACCAGAACACAATAATCATCTCTAGCATAATATATATCCTGTAACTTACCAATTTACATTCCAGTAGCAACTTGCTCATTTTTGTCCAAGTATTTAATTTTTCTCTATATGTTTGACTAAGCCCAAAATGAGCCATTTCAAATAGCTAACAAATATTGCAGTTTTTTTAAATTAATTAAATATGATTTAAATGTATGAATGAAATATTTTCTTTATTCCTATTTCAGAAGCAATTACTCCTTTCCTTATTCTTAATTGGAAGTTAAGACTACAGATTCTGAGTTAGACAAACCTTCAAATTCCATGTAAGAAATTTGTTTTCTGGGTAAACTTAGAAGATAATAATAATGATTTCACTGGCCAATTATGAGAATTAGGCAATTTCATTTGACTAAAGCACTTCAGACAATACCTGCACATAGTGAATATTCCAAAAACATTAAGAAATACCTGTCTATAATACTTTATTTCTAGTGTATTTATTTTCTCTTTTCCTTCCTTTTTATTTTATTTTTCTGGCAAGTGATAAATAATAATTACAAAAAATTAGAATATACAAAAAATAAGAAAACTTGTGACATCTCCATCTAAGCACATATATTATAAATATTTGGGAGTGTTGCTTCTTATTTTAAATTTTATTTTAGGTTCAGGGATTCACGTGTGGTTTGTTATACAGGTAAACTTGCGTCATGGGAGTTTGGTGTACAGATTATTGCCTCACCCAGGTACTAAGCCTACTACCCAATAGTTAGTTTTTCTGACCCTATTTCTCCTCCCACCCTAGACCCTCAACTATGCCCTGGCATCTGTTACTCCCTTCTTTGTGTCCATATGTACTCAATGTTTAGCTCCCACTTCTAAGTGAGAAAATGTCATATTTGGTATTCTGTTCCTGTAGTTGCTTACTACGGTTAATGGCCTCCAGCTCCAATCATTTCCTTCAAAGAACATGATCTTGTTCTTTGTTATGGCTGCACAATATTCCATCTTGTATATGTACCACATTTTCTTTATCCAGTCTACCATTGATGGGTATTCAGGTTGATACAATGTCTTTGTCATTGTGAATAGTGCTGCAGTAAACATACACATGCATGTGTCTTTATAGAACAGCAATTTATATTCCTTTGGGTATATACCCAGTAATTAGATTGCTAGATTGAATGGTAGTTCTGTTTTTAGTTCTTAGAGGAATCACCTCACTGCTTTCCATAATAGTTGAACTAATTTACATGCCCACCAGCAGTGTGTAAGTGTTCCCTCTTCTCCACAACCTCATCAGCATCTTTTTTTTTTTTTTTTTTTTTACTTAATAATAGCCATTCTGACAGGTTGAGATGTTGTCTCACTGTGGTTTTGATTCCATTTCTCTAATGATTAGTGATATTGAGCATTTTTCATATACTTTTTGACCACATATATGTCTTAAAGTGTCTGTTCCTGTCCTTTGTCTACTTTTTAATTGGGCTATTTAATTTTCATTTGTAAATTGTTTAAGTTCTTTGTAAATTCTGGATATCAGATCTTTGTCAGATGCATAGTTTGCAAGTATATTCTTCCCTTCTGTCTGTTTGCTCTGTTGGTAGTTTCTTTTACTGTGCAGAAGCTCTTTAGTTTAATTAGATCCCATTTGTCAATTTTTGCTTTTGTTGCAATTACTTTTGGTGCATTCATCATGAAATCTTTGCCAGTTTCTATGTCAAAAATGATATTACCTAGGTTGTCTTCCAGAGTTTTTATAGTGATGGGTTTTACATTTAATCTTTAATTCATCTTGAGTTGATTTTCATAGATGTTGTAAAAAAGGGGTCCATTTTCAATCTTCTGCAAATAGCTATCCAGTTATCCCAGCCCTATGTTTTGCATAGGGGGACCTTTTTCCCATTGCTTGTTTTATCAGTTTTGTCAAAGATCAGATGATTGTAGGTGTATGGCATTAGTTCTGGGTTCTCTTTTCTGTTCTGTTAGTCTATGTGTCCATTTTTGTGACAGTAACATACCATTTTGGTTACTGTAGCACTCTAGTATAATTTGAAGTTGGGTAACATAAAGCCTCCAGGTTTGTTCTTTTGATTACCTAGGCTATTCTCTTTTCTCTTTTTTGGTTCCATTTGTATTTTATAAATAGTTTTTTCTAATTCTGTGAAGAATGCCATTGTAGTTTGATAGGGATAGCATTGAATCTGTAAATTGCTTTGGGCAGTATAGCCGTTATAATCATATTGACTCTTCCTATTCATGAGCATGGAATGTTTGCCCTTTTTTTGTGTGTCATCATTGATTTCTTTGAACAGTGTTTTATAATTCTTCTTGTAGGGATCTTTTACTTCCCTAGTTAATTGTATTCCTAGGTATTGTATTCTTCTTATGACAATTGTCACTGGGATTATGTTCCTGATTTGGCTCTTGGTTTTGATGCTGATGATGTGTAGAAATGCTACTAATTTCTGTATGTTGATTTTGTATCCTGAAACTTTGCTGAAGTTGTTTGTCAACTGAAGTAGCTTTTGAGCAGAGACTTTGGAGTTTTCTAGATATAGAAGCGTGTCACCAACAAACAGGGATAGTTTGACTTTCTCTCATCCTATTTGAATGCCTTTTATTTTTTTCTATTGCCTGATTGCTCTGGCCAGGACTTCCAATACTATGTTGACTAGAAGTGGTGAGAGAAGGCATCCTTGTCTTGTGCTGGTTTTCATAGGGAATGATTCCAGCTTTTCCCCATTTGGTATGATGATGGTTGTGGGTTTGTCGTAGTTCTTATTATTTCAGATATGTTCCTTCACTACCTAGGTTATTGAAGGTTTTTAACATGGAAGGATGTTGAATTGTATCAAAAGCCTTTTTTGCATCTATTGAGATAATCATGTGCTTTTTTTTTAAGTTTTATTTCTGTGATGAATCACATTTATTGATTTGTGTATATTAAACCAACCTTGCATCCCAGGAATAAAGCCTACTTGATCATGTTGGACAAGCTTTTGATGTGCTGCTAGATCTGGTTTGCTACTGTTTTGCTCAATATTTTTACATCAATGTTCATCAAGGACATTGGCCTGAAGTTTTATTTATTTGTTGTATCTCTGCCAGGTTTTGGTATCAGGATAATTCTGACCTCATAGAATGAGTTGGGAGGGTGTCTCTCCTCCTCAATTTTTTGGAATAGTATCAGTAGGAATGGTACCAGGTCTTCATTGCATATCTTGTAATATTCGACTGTGAATCTGTCTGACTGGGTTGTTTTTTTTTTTGTTTTTTGTTTTATTTTGTTTTGTTTTGTTTTGTTTTTGGTAGACTACTTATTACTGATTCAATTTCAGAACTCATTGTTTGTTGAGGGACTAAATTTCTTCCTGGTTTTTCCTAGGAGTGCATACATACACTGTTATGATCATATTGCAAGCACAATTCTTAGTCTTACCTTATTCATATTACAACAACAGCAAAATGTTTTCTAAGAGACATCATTTTAAATATCTACGTAATGGTTAAATTATTAATATATAGTAAGTTATCTACATTTCTATTGTAGAGCATTTAATTTATTTTTATCTTTTTATCATTACAGTTAGTGTCATGATTCAATCATTCACCAACTAAGAGTCTTCCCTAGCCAAGCAATGTAGTAGAAAACAAAAGATGTAGAATCCCAACCTTTGTGAAATGAATATTGTGGCTGGGGAAGAAATAATATAGGAGATAAAATTTCTATATACACGTAAAGAAATGTCATGGGCTACAAAGAATACTAAGTCAAGACATAGATATAAAAGGTGATGGGGAGGCTCTCTTTTAGACAGGTGAATTTGGAAAGCCTCTCTGAGGAGGAGATATTTGAACAGACACCTGAATGCAATCCTGATGAAATCATGTTAGTGCATAAAATGTCTCATATAAATCTTTTTGAGTATATGTACATTTATACATAGATTAAAAATCAGTAGGTGCAAAAATCCTAAATATTTTCATGCCATATCCTAAAGTCACTCCCCAGCAAGCATTAATGTAAGAAAATCAATAACATGGTAACAGCAAAATAAACATATTTGACTCACTGGTTGATAAGATGACAGGTTCAAAATATGGCTCAGAGAGTTACGTGATTACTCGGGCCAATTTTCTTGTCTGGCAGGTTACAAGTCATAGATCTGAAAAGAGATTTTGGCTTTGTATTTCTCAGCAAAATCTACATCACCTATTTATAAAAAATATGATCAACATCCATGGATGTGATTCTAACAGGCTGATCTACTTGGATTCAAACCATTGGCAACAGCATATCTACATATTATTATACTTGTAAAACAATCTAAAATCTCCTGTGGAATCTCAGTAGACAGAAACCTGTTATATTCAGCAATCTGTAACCTGCAAAGAATTTCTTCTGACAGTCAGGGTGCATAATGGAGGCTGCCTTTGCTTAGAATTTTACATAATCACTGACAGTCAGCCTTCCTGCAGAAGTTCCCATATTCAGCACTATAGCCCTTTGATCATAATGCAGTAGGACACATGTCAGAAAATATATTTCTATAAAGTGAAATAAATCTTTTTCTTTAACCCAGAAATGACTATAAACATTACCTTCATGGAAATTTCACTCATATGCATATATTCAGCATCTGTAAGGAGAACACCGAATGACAATTAGGCAGTGGTGTTTTTAATTGAAGACAAGATTAAACCTTACTTAGCAGATTCTTACATAGCACAAGCTCATAACTTTCGTCTGTATGCTATAGTAAAAACACGACCCTTTGACCTCAAAGCATTTGAGGTTTTTAAATTTTTCTTTGGCTGAAAGAAAAAGTGAAATTAATTTGGGTAAATTCTCTTGATGAGATAAATTCATACAATATTTATATATCTGTTCTATTCTTTAGTAGCGTGTTTATGTATTTACACATAAAACCCAGTATTTCTTTTTTAGTTTTTTGTTGTTGTTGTTTACAATATGGCACTATAGAAGCTCAAAAAACCTAAACAAAGCCTTAGGTGCATATACAAGGCTCAAATTGGAGATACAATGGGTAAGACTGGGCAATGGTAAGAAAGAGGAAAAGCAATGAAATGAGAACATATCTAAAAACCCTAGAGAAGAATTTGTGATAAGAATGGGTAGATAAGGGCCAGGCCTGGTGGCTCACACCTGTAATCCCAGCATTTTGAAACACCAAGGCTAATGAATCACTTGAGACTGGGAGTTCAAAACCAGCCTGGCCAACATAGTGAAATCCTAGTCTCTATTAAAAATACAGAAAATCAGCTAGGCATGATGGTGCACATCCGTAATCCCAGCTACTTGGGAGGTTCAGGCATAAGAATTGCTTGAACTCAGGAGGCGGGGATTGCAGTGAACTGAGTTTGTGTCACTGCACTCCAGCCTGGGTAGCAGAGTAAGACTCTGTCTCAAAAAAATAAAAATTAATTAATTAATTAAAAAAAAAGAATGGGTAGACAAGAATCAGAAGTACCATGAGAAGGAGAAAGCAGAGAAGGAGGTAGGTAGAAAAAAGAGACATAAAGTCTTTTTTCTCTATAGATAGAAATAGAATCAAGGAGAAAGTGTAGAGAAAAGAAGTGTCAGTAGAGAGGATTATATCAGCCCTCAACAAAAAGGAGTTCTCAGAAAGGGCATAAAGGAGAAAGTTAGAGGCAAAGGAAGATAAATTCCAAGACTGAAAGTTGCAGAATGCCACCACAACTGGGGATGGATAGATAGACAGACAGACAGACAGATAGATAGAATGCCACTGCAACCAGGGATGGATGGATGGATGGATAGATAGATAGATAGATAGATAGACAGGCTATCTCATAAGGATACACAAATATCTCAGAGAACACAATGTGTGGAAGTTCAACCAGGTCTTTCCAAGAACTAACACCAGGACTGGAAAGCTGAAAATGTCGAGATCTTTTCTTACAGTCTTAATTGTATATACTTGTTCCCTTCTTCTCTTTCTGTGGATTGGCTTCTAGTTAGAAGTTTTGTTTTCTCACAGTTGCTAGTTTTTATCTACTTAGTACAATTAACATCAGAGACTGGCTAGGATTCTAAATTTTAATCCTAGAATATCAAGGGAATTTGATCCAGTTGTATCAGGATCCACCTTTGGTACAGTGGGTTTAATCTGCCTTCACTAGGGAGTTAAAATTAAATTGAAATTAATTAACCTCCCACCTATTAATTGTAGGACAGTTCCCAGGAAAGAAAACCATGAAATAAAAAAGTTTAAAGATGTCAACTTCTTAAAAGTAAAGATAATTACTTTAAAAATAAATGAAAGAAGAATGCCTATAAGTTGGTAATGTAAAAGTAGTTATGAGAGTAAAAACAAACAAAGGAAGAAATAATGGGAGGGAAGGAATATTATGTTAAATAGGAATCTTTCAAATTACAACCAGAGTGCTTCATATTAACATCTGTGTGATAAAAATTTTATAATACCATGAAAAGTTAAGAGTCTAGCTCTAATTTTGGATATTCTTAAGCATTATGTTATTTTAAAACAAAATTAAATACACACTGGTTGATAAGGAAAAAAAAAAAAGAGTCTAGCTCTATGTTCTTAGGGGGAACAGAATGTCTACTTATGAATTCACATAATTTAACCTTCTACAACTAATACCTATTAAGGGCAAGGATTAGGCCTTAACTGTTTTTACGCCAGCACTTCACAAATTTCCAGGCACTTAATCAATGATTATGGAGTAAATGTATATAATAGTCAAGGTGAAGGTAAAAAAAATTTAGTTAGAGCTATAATCATGTTATTCATATCTGTAAATAAACTAAGAATGTACCGTAAGGTATTTCTAGAAAACAGGAAGATTGATGATATTAAATCATACACTGTTAAAACTTTGATGCTATCTACTGATTCAATAAATTACATATTCATTAAAAAATAACTATGTGTCTTCTTTTTACTATGCTCATTTTTTTCCAAACTTGAAAGAATATCCATTAGGAAAAATGTGAATAGAATGGCCAATTTGATATACCTGATGCTCAGAATGCTCTAGGTTATGTTTCTTGAGGGAGCCCAATAAAGAATGTCCTTCCCTTCCTGGATCTTGAACAAACTGGGGAGCAAGATAAGAGACCAGCATGTGAAGAACCAAAATTTCTCCTTTATTATTGACAAAGTTTGAGGAAGGATAAAATGGAGTTTTGGAAAGAAAAAATTAAAAAATGATAGAAAACAGAAATGAGAGAGATATAAAGAAAGCTTAGGATTAGAAGAAATTCAGCTAAAAATACATTAAAATTTTGGAAAGAGATGGAAAAAGAAAAATAAATCAGTAGGCTTAGGACGTTGATTGATTTTTCCTAATGGCCTCCAGGGCAACTCCTCAAGAACCCAGAGGCAGAAATACCATTTGACCCAGTAATCCCATTACTGGGTATATACCCAAAGGAATATAATTCATTCTATCATAAAGGTACATGCATGCATATGTTTGTTGCAGTACTCTTCACAAAGCAAAGGCATGGAATCAACCCATACTAAATGCCCATCAGTGATAGACAGGATAAAGAAAACATGCTACATATATGCCATGGAAAACTATGCAGCCATAGAAAGAAATGAGTTAATGTCCTTTGCATTGACACGGATGGAACTGGAAGTCATTATCCTCGGCAAACTAACACAGGAACAGAAAACCAAATACCACCAGTTCTCACTTATTAGTGGGAGGTGAATGATAAGAACACATGGACGCATGTGAGTGAACAGCATATACTGGGGCCTGTGGGAAGGTGGGGGATGGGAGGAGGGAGAGCAGCAGGAAGAATAGCTAATGGATACTGGGCTTTATACATAGGTGACGGAATGATCCGTGCAACAAACCACCGAGGCACATGTTTGCCTGTGTAACGAACCTGAACATCCTGCACAGGTACCCCTGAACTTAAAATAAAAGTTGGAGAAAAAAGAACCTGAGTAATGCAAGGAAAATGAACAAAAAGGAAAAGGTGTTTTAATATGTTGTAGTGTAACATGTATTTTTATATCTTTTAATTTTTTTCAAAATAAGTGACTAGGGGATGGCAGTAGGGGAAAAAAGAGAAAAGACATGACAAAGAAAAAGTAGAAAATGACAAACATTACAAATAAATTAAAATAATTACTAATTATAATTATAGATGGGCTTAGTTATTTAGTTAAAAATCAAAGCAGTTCTCAGAGGAACATGTATAGCCTCAGATGTTTATGTTAAAAAAAAAAAAAAAAAGAAAGTAATGATGATAAATTAGAGGCCAAGTCTTTGTTATTTTCTCCTTCCTTCTGCTTCCCTTTCGGATGACCACAGATGCACCTGTTTCATGGTTTCTCCCTGACGTCTCAGCTGTCTCTGGACAACCTTCACAACAACGGGAACCAGGGAGTTTGGCTCCTTACAGGTGGTAGTTGTTTCCTGATGCTGTGGAACTCCAGATTTTCTCAGCTTCCCTTTATGACCTTTCAAGTCTTTCAACCTTTGCAGCCACTTGGCTCTTTGAAATTTCTGCTGTTGAACTACTTGGCACACACTCTAGTTTTGCTGACTGGATCCTTACAGATAGAAGAAGGATTTTCCACAATTATTTTCCCCCCAAACCCCACAAAGTAGTTCACAAGTGATTGTAAAATTCAACACATTAAAATGTGTATATGTTTATTAAAAACAGTGAATATAAAAGACAAAAATGACAAGATATATGTAACACATATAAATGGTTAGTACCCCAGATATGTATAAACATGTATAATAAGCCAAATTAGCAACAATATAAGAAAATGCCATCGATCGATAGGGGAATTCTAACCAAACATTTTTTGAATGGCCCGTAAACATATCATAAGCTTAAGTCTATTAGTAACCAAGAAAATGCAAATTAAAATAGCATCATTTTATATTCTCTAGATAGAAAAAAAAGCTTTATTCTCCCAATATTAACTGTTGACAAGGATGAAAAGCAACCTGAAAATTATTATACAGTGCTGGAGGCAGTACAAACTGGTTTAACTAATTTCAAAAACAATTTAACATTACCTAGTATGTACCCTTAGTCCAGTGTTTCCCAATTTTTAATTCAAAAAATCCTCCTTGCTTACAACAAAAAAATGTGTAAGATTGTTCCCAACAAAAACACAGCAGTAGCACAAAAAAGCAAATGTACATTATTTGAGAATGACACAATACATCAGGGTATATTCACATAATCAAGTAACACACAGCAGAAAATAAATGATTTACAGTAACACTCAATTGTATGAACTGATTTCAGCAACCCAAAATTGAGTAGCAAAAATAAATTATAAAATGATAGAGAAGAAATTCAATTACATTTAAAGTCGTACAAAATTTTTAAATGTACAATTAAAACATGTGTTATTTAATGATATGAAGATGTGGTAAACTATAAAGAAAACTACAAAGATGTAGGCCACAACTTCTGGGCATGGTTATCCTTGAGAGGGGAATGCAGTGGCTTGGGTCGAGGAGGGGCATACAGGAAGCTTTAAATTTAATATTATTTGTTTTGGTCAACTAAATTAGTATATAAAAATTAGATGATAGTTTCATTGTATATTATTATAATTTATGTATGCTTATACATATTTATCTGTATCTATGCAACAGATCCCAAAAGACAAGTTTTTTAAATGGCATAAAACTGCCAGCTTATGCTAATAATTAAATTCTAAAATTCTTCATATGTTAACATGAGTTATTAAACATAATTATTCAATAATTCACTAATATTGGACATCATATACTTGTACCAAACATCCTCTCCTGTATAAATTAGGAAAGATATAGTATTTACAATCAGTGTCATTGTGGCTATTTATAAATATATGTTATATATCATGTTTCTATTATATATTTACAATTCAGAAAATGTCTATAGTATCTTCTAAAATATAAAATAAGTAACATTTCTTAAGTTAAAAAATATTCTGTCAGTAAAATATTTAAAATGATGCCCCTCTTTCTGTAAGCAACATTAAAAATATAATTTTGTAATAGTTGAGCTTTACATACAGACAAATTTATCTTGATGTAATGAACTCACATTTTATTTAACTTCTTGCTCGCTTTTAATCCCAAATAAGTTTAAGGAATTCCTATTTATACACTGTAACCCTTTTTCTGAGTTACCTCTTTTAAGGAAATGCCAAACACATATAAAAGTCACATTAAAATATTCCAGAGCTTAATCTTTGAAACTGATTCACTTGCTTTTATTGATGTGAGATGGACTAAAAGCTATACTGACATTCAGGGTTCCAAGTTTTATTTTCTTGCAGGATTGCCTTCATGACAAGAGAAATAAGTGAATTGCATATCTTAACATATAAAGAAAAAACTCATCATTATATTATATATTTTGTTTAATATTTATCTGATTATGAAATAATTAAAGTTTAGTAATTTGTTGAAATGCCTAAACTTCTACATGTCTTCAAAAACTAAAATTATGTTATATTTCACTGGAATGTTTCCTCTGTTGCAATGCTTCCTGAAATGTTTTTTTCTCCTTTCTTCTCCATTCCCCATACAGTATGCAGCTTAGCCAGTACTAGTTCTCTTATTTTAAATAGAATAACATGGGTATCAAGTGGTTCTTAATTTTAATATGTCAGATTGTGCCAATTGATACCAATTCCTGGCATTTATGTTTTTTAATTATAACTGAGCAATTTTCCAAGTTCAACTAAAAGCACTTATTCTAACCCTTGGCTTTATTATTCTATTCTTATACTTCCAAAACAATTCACAAGGATCAGTATGTTCCACTTTAGGTTATTAAGTGAAATCAAGTAATAAATGTACATAGCATAATTACTTGATGATGCTCAATATGTTATAATTTCATTATTGATTGCAATGCTGAAAATAGTGGAGGTTTGTTTATCTGGGAGTCTAAATAAAGAGTGCATAGTATCAGGTTTCATAATCATGCAGACCTTTATTGTCTATGAAGTGAGGGGAAAATAAATTAATCATACTATTTACATCACTTTTAAACTCGGAAACATATAGGAAAGACATTTATGTGAATGGTATGTTCAACAAGGAAATGAAATGAATATTTACTGTTTATAATAACATAAGGTTATTTTCTAATATATGAGAAAATTTATTAAAGAATATGCCTAAAGATCTTACAAGAAAATTTTTTTCACAATCAGTTTTAATTAGAAAACTTCCCGCAATCCAATTGGAAGGAAAGCAAAAGAAGCCAACTTCTAAAGTGTTATATGTTTGAGAGAAATGAAATCCCTTCCATCCAAGCCTTAACAAGCATTTTGAGACTATAGAATAGTACACTGTTGGCATACTTGAAGAATGAACTTCTGGTTACACAGAAGATTGGCATGTATGTGTTTCTCCATCTTTCTTTGAATCATATCAAACATAAATTTATGCCTTATCTGTATAATCCTGTAAATAAAAAAACTTGTAAATCCAGAGGGTTTTCAATAGTTTAAGTTAAAAATAACTTTAAAATATCTCAGAAGTAAATGATTTAAACTCTAATTTGGATTTAAGAGCTGCTTAGCTGTACAGAGCTTCTACAGGTGCTGAACAACACAATTTTGAAAGCACATAAAAAAGGTGGAGGAATCAAAGATGATTAAGAGGTGGAAAAGTAATGCTGGTAAGAGAAAATTAAAGGAAGAGGGTTATAATGTAAAAAAAGAAAAATAGAAGTAGTAATTCCTTTCCATACACAGTTTGTTTAACTTTGTAGAAACTGAGGCAATATGCTGATACCTTGTTGGGTAGGGGTATCTGTACTATTATGTCCTGAAAAAGTATCAGACATTAACCATGGGGTCAGAGAAGACAGATTTAGTATAAAATTGTTTCAGTAAATTTCCCATAACTGTAAACAGCTTGCCTTTTTCTTTTTTGAGAAGGAATTTTGCTCAGTTGCGCATTCTGGAGTGCAGTGGCACCATCTTGTTTCACTGCAACTTCCGTCTCCCAGGTTCAAGCAATTCTCTTGCCTCAGGCTCCCAAGCAGCTGGGACTATAGGCATGTGCCACCACACCCAGCTAATTTTTGTATTTTTAGCCGAGACAGCATTTCACCATATTAGCCAGGCTGGTCTTGAACTCCTTACCTCATGATCCACCTGCCTCAGCCTCCCAAAGTGCTGGGATTACAAGCGTGAGCCACTGCGCCTGGCCAAAACTTTCTTAAAGAAAAAAGTTCAATCCAGTACCTCATCAATATTGAAATCAAGTTATATTTCAAGGGTCTCTTGATCCCTTTTAACTCATGAGATCATGACCATCAAAAGCAATATTTTTAACACAAAAACATACAAGGTTATTGTATTTTTCCACTATCTCCTTCTGAGAACATGGAATAGTTTGTCTTTTTAAGTTTTTTATTATTAAAATATATATAAAATAAAAAATTTACCATTTTCTCTATTTTAAGGTATACAATCTAGGGACATTTAATGTCTTAATAATATTGTCCAATCATCCCCACCATCTAGTTCCAAAAGACCTTTGTCGCCTCACAAAGAAACCCATACCCACAAGCAATCACTCTCCATGGACCATCTCTTTCCCCCACAACCCTTGACAAATATTAATATGCTTTGTGTCTCTATGGATTTAACTATTCTGGATATTTTATCTAAGTAGAATCATGTAATATGTGCCCTTTTGTGTCTGGCATCTTTTACTTAGCATAATGTTTTCAAGGTTCATTTATTTTATAGCATTTGCCATTATTTTATATAAAAAACATATTCCATCATTTGTTTATGCCACATTTTATCTGTTCATCAGTTGATGGACATTTGAGTTGTTTCCACATTTTGACTATTGGGAATAGTACTGCTATGAATATACAATATAGAAGTTTTTGTTTAAACACTTGTGCTCTATTCTTTGGAGTGTGTGTCTACAAGTGGAAATGCTAGGTCTTATAGTACTTGCATGTTTTACCTCTCCATTTTCCACAGCAGCTGCGCCATTTGACATTCCTACCAGAAATAGATATAAAGGTTAATGTTTCTCCACATCCTCATCAACACTTATTTTCATTTCTTAAATGATTATAGCCACCCTAGTGGCTCTGAATATCACCGTGGTTTTAATTCTCCCTAATGACTAATGATATTGAGCATTTTTCATGTACCTGTTGGACATTTATGTATTTTCTTTGAAAACAATGTCTACTGACTTTTGCCAATGTTTTAATTGGGTGGTTTTTATTTTCATTGGTGATATGCAAATGTTCTTTACATATAGGAATATTTCATTTTATTGCATTTTGCAGATGTTGCGTCTTTTATTTTTCTTTTCTTTTCTTTCTTTCTTTCTTTCTTTTTTTTTTTTTTTTTTTTTTTTTAACAAATTGAAGGTTCATGGCAACCCTGGCTCAAGCAAGGCTACCAGAGCCACTTTTTTTCCCAACATGTGCTCATTTTTTGTCTTTTTTTTTTTTTTTTTTGAGACGGAGTTTCGCTCTTGTTACCCAGGCTGGAGTGCAATGGCGCGATCTCGGCTCACCGCAACCTCCGCCTCCTGGGTTCAGGCAATTCTCCTGCCTCAGCCTCCTGAGCAGCTGGGATTACAGGCACGCGCCACCATGCCCAGCTAATTTTTTGTATTTTTAGTAGAGACGGGGTTTCACCATGTTGACCAGGATGGTCTCGATCTCTTGACCTCGTGATCCACCCGCCTCGGCCTCCCAAAGTGCTGGGATTACAGGCTTGAGCCACCGCGCCCGGCCCCATTTTTTGTCTTTAGGTCACATTTTAATAATTCATACAGTATTTCAAATGCTTTCATTGTTATTATATCTTGTTATGGTAATCTGTGATCAGTGATATTTAATGTTACTATAGCAACCGTTTTGAGGTACCACAAATCTCAGCAATCTTCATTGATAAATATTGTGTGTGTTCTGACTGCTCCACCAACTGACTGTTCCCCTGCTTCGCTCCCTCTTCTCGAGCCTCCCTGTTCTCTCAGACAGAACAATATTATAGTTACACGAAGTAATTAATATTCCGACACTGGTATCTAAGTGCTCAAGCAAAAAGAAGAGTCATGTGTCTTTCATTTTAAATCAAAAGCCAGAAATGATTAAACTTAGTATGAAAGACATGTTGGAAGCCAAGCTAGGTCAAAAGCTAGGCCTCTTGTGCTGTGAATGCCAAGGAAATGTTCCTGAAGAAAATTAAATGTGCTACTCTAGTAAACACATAAATTATAAGAAAGTGAAACTATTTTGTTACTAATATGGAGAAAGTTTTAGTGGTCTGAATATAAGATCAAACCCCACCCACAACATTCCTTTAAGCCAAAGTGTAACACAGAGTAAGGTCCTAACTCTTCAATTCTATGAAAAACGAGAGAGGTGTGGAAGCTGAAGAAAAAAAGTTTGAAACTAATAGAGGTTGGTTTATGAGGATTAATAAAGGAAGTTGTCTCTATAGCATTGAAGTACAAGGTGAAGCAGCAAGTGTTGATGGAGAAGCTGCAGCAAGTTTTCCAGAAGACTTAGCTAACATATTTGATGAAGGTGGCCACACCAAAAAGCATGTCCTTCATATAAATGAAACAAACAGCCTTATATTGGAAGAAGATGTTGTCTGAGACTTTCACAGCTACAGAGATGTCTATGGCTTCAAAGTTTCAAAAGATGGGCTGACTCTCTGGTTAGAGACTAATGCAGCTTGTGACTTTTAGCCGAAGTCAATGCTCATTTACCATTCCAAAAAGCATAGGTCCCCTAAGAATGATGCTTTATAAAGGGAACAAAGCCTAGATGACAGTACATCTGTTTACAGCATGGTTTATCGAGTATTTTAAGCCAACTGTTGAGACCTACTGCTCAGAAGAAAAGAATCCATTCAAAATATTATTGTTCATTGACAATGTGCCTGGTCCCTCAAGAGCTCTAATTGAGAGGTACAAGGAAATTAATATGTTTTCATGCCTGCTAACAACAACACCCATTCTGCAGCCCACGGATTAAGGAGTAATTTTGACTTTAAAGCCTTATTATTTAAAGCATACAATTTGTAAGGCTATTGCTGACACAGAGTGTGGTTCTTCTGATGGAACTGAGCACATAACTTAAATCTTTTCTGGAAAGGATTCACCATTCTGGATGCCATTAAGAGCAATCGTGATTTGTGGGAGGCGGTCAAGATATCAAGATTAACAGGGATTTAGAATAAATTAATTCTAACATATATGGATAACTGAAGGGTTCAAGACTTCAGTGGAGGAAACCACTGCAGATGTGGGGAAAATAGCAAGTAACTAGCATTAGGAATGAAATCTAAGATGTGATTAAATTCCTTCAATACCATGATAAAAATTTAACAGATGAGGAGTTGCTTCTTATGAGTAGCACAGAAAGTGGTTTCTTGAGGTGGAATATGCTCCTCTTGAAGATGCTGTGAGCCTTATTGAAATAACAACAAAGGATTTAGAATGTTATATAAGCTGAGTTGATAGGGGAGTGGTAGGTTTTGATGATTAATTCTGATTTTGAAAGAAGTACTACCGTGGGTAAAATGATACTAAATATGACTGTATAATACAGAGGAGTTTTTCTTGAAAAATAAATTTAACCAATCTGGCAAACTTCATTGTTGTCTTATTTATTTATTTTTTGCATGATTAGCCTGTCTTCTTTTTTTTTTTTTTTTTGCTATATTCACTTTGGTAGTATATTGTTCAAGAGTTTTTCAGCTATGGAAGTAAGGGATATTGGCTTGTGTTCTTATGATGGCTTTGGCTTTTTATCAGGTTAGGCACACAGAATGAATTAGAAAGTATTCCCTCCTCTTCTAATTTCTGGATGAGTTCAGAAAGAATTGGAGTTCATTTTTCCCTAAAATTTTGATAGAAGTAACCCACAGAATGATCTGCTCTTGCACTTTTCTTTATTGGGAGGTTTCATAGGGATATTTTACATTGTTTTAATTTGCAATTTCCCAAACCTAAATGCTTTCAGCACCTCTTAGTGTACTAAACATATTCTTTTGTGACATGTCTATTGAAATCTGCTCCTCATTTTTTAAATTGCTTAACTGTATTTTTATTACTGGGTTTTAGGAATTGTTCATATCTCTTGGATACCAGTGTAATTTGCCTATTCAATTCCTTAAGTATCTTTTGAAGAGATTTTTAACATTGGTAAAGTCTAATTTGTCAATGTTTTCCTTTAATAGTTATTATTTTATGTGTTCTACACATCTAAGAAATCTTTAAATGCTCTGTATTTCAGTCTTTTGTCACATATGTACAGTATAAATGATTTATCTCAGTTTGCAATGTGCTTTTAAAATCTTTCAGTAGTGTTTTCTGATGATCAGAAGTTCTTAATTTAACAAAGTTCATTATGTCAGTTTTCCCATTAATGCTTAGGTATTTCCATTTAAGAAATGTTTGCCTATCTTTACCTTGTGAAGATATTCCTTTTTGTTACACCAGAAGATTTACTGTTTAACTTTCACATTTAGGTCTATGTTTCAATTCCAATTATCCAATTAGATACATACATCCAATTGGTTTAGTATTCTGTATTAAACTTAAATTATTTTCCCACACTGAATTATAGATGTGCCTTTGTTATTAACCAGATGACTGTACACTTATGTGGGAGTATTTCTGGACCCTGCTTTCAAATCCATTGGACTATTCACATATTCTTTTACCAGTAACACAGTTATGATTACTGAAGGTATATAATAAATCCTTATTATTTATTAGTATAAGATCTTCAATTCTGTTAAAGTTCTTCAAAAATTTTATGGCTACTATAAGACCTTTAGAGCTCCACATACATTTTTAATCAGTTTGTCAATTTACATTAAAATTGGTATTTAATTGTGCTATAAATCAGCATGAGGGAAATTTATATTTACTCCTCTAATACAAAAATTGGATATTTTTTCCATTTACTTAGATTTTCTTAATTTTTTGTCAGCAATGTTTATAATATTTAATGCAGACCTCATAACCATCTTAGGTTTATTTCTAGGTATTTAATATTCTTTGATGTTATTTTAAATATCATTTTAAATTTTATTTGTAATTATCTGATTCTAATATAGAGAGAAGTTATTTATTTTTACATATTGATCATTTATCCAGAAAACTTGGTTAAGTTTATTTATTAAATTTAAGACCAATTATCCTTTTTAAAAATTTTTTGCATACAGAAAAATGTAATTTGCAAATAATGAACCACTTTCTACAAATCTCTCTGTAAGTTTCATGTGTTAGATCGTTACTAAATGCTAAGTTTATAATTATGAAGAACAGATAACTTAAACCTCTAACTATTTTGTAAAAAAGAAAACAAATAACAAAATGTATTCTCAGGCATTCAGAAGAAAAAATTTTAATATACAGAAAGGATATAAAATAGGTTTAAATTTTATGATAGGTTGCCTGGAAAACATAAGGATCAAAACTAGAGGAAGTATATAAGGAAATAGTTGTTTTAGATAAATTTGAAGAAAACAACACTATAATTAAATCATAAACTTTTATATTTAAAAATGAAATTTCTTTCAACTTCTAGAGACATTAACAATGTGGGCTGTTTAATTTTAGCACTATTAGATATGTAATTTGCAAACATATAAATTGCTACAAAATATTTTAAAGTACTATACAACAGTTAAAATCTTACACATTACATTTGAGATTAAAATATGCCTCATTGTATTAACGACATTTAATTTCCAGATCAATTATTTTTATGTTTTAAAAACTGTTCAGTTTAAATAAAAATATAAACACAGGAATTGTTCAGCTAGGAAACTCACACATAAGCAGAGAAATAAGAAACTTTTGAAAATAATAAAACAATTGTAAGCAACACTTATTGAATAGATGATATGAAGTTCTTAATTCTCTCATCACGAATGCTTACATTAGACATGCCAACACATTTGGGGTAATTTTGATAAACTGCTTAAGAAAGCTATATCTTGAAGATATATTTTAATATGAAAAAATCATAGAAATCTCAACTGTATGCACCTAAATTTTTAATAAAGTTATTCTTTGACCAACAAATACCTAACCTATAGTCTTAGGAATAGACAGCAAAACAAAGTTAATTTCTCAAATTTTAGACCAATTCAAACTCACTTGAGCCACCATTTTTACTAGTTCTTTGCAACCTGTCCTCTGAATTTTCTTTCAATTCACTCCATATTTATTCTCATTGACCTAGTTAACCTTCTTCTAATCAATTCCAAAATCCTCTGGTCTGTTAGATATGCCCAGAATCAGCTCCCCATCTGATCCCCCCAACATCAGAATGTCAAATTCTTACTATTTAAGCTAATACCACTACAGTTTTTTCTTCCTTTGGGAAAAGCTTTTCTGATCATTAAATTGAAATGGCTGCCTTTGCCTAGTTACACCTAGTTGTGGTTTTTTTAATTGTTTTACTGGCATAGTCTGAAACTATTCCTAGCTACTTCATTCTGGATTTTGCCTGCCATCAACAGTGTGCTCTAACCCTCCCAATGTAGACAATACAGAAGCAAACTAGGTAAAGCAATAGACATAACATCAGTAGAACCAAGTTACACTCCTATATCCTTAATTGCTCTGTAATGTTTATCATGCCCTTTAAACAAT
Source organism: Sapajus apella (assembly GCF_009761245.1). Taxonomy (NCBI): domain Eukaryota; kingdom Metazoa; phylum Chordata; class Mammalia; order Primates; family Cebidae; genus Sapajus; species Sapajus apella. Next base: position 37,891,542 of record NW_022436942.1, read on the forward strand.
CTGACTGTTAATTTCATCCTCTGTAAAGTGGGACCAATGGAAATGAGATCAGAAAGTTATGAGAATAAGATGATCTGTGTACAAATACTCTGTAACATACAAAGTATTCCTATTATAGAACATGCCAATTTTGAAAATATTTTTGTAATATTCTGACATATTGCACTGATGTTTTTCTCCTGTAGAAGCAGTATTAAATATACTGGTTAGGAATAGTTAATATGAATTATTATTATTAAGCTTTAGGTATATAATGGATTCTATAGACCTTTGTGAATTCTCTAGAGGAGCATTATGACAATCCCTTTCTCTGTCTCTCTACTTCTACCCCCATATATATATGTGCCTGTATATATATATATATATATATATATATATATATATATATAAATATATAATAAGCAACCATCTTACAAATAAACTTTTCATGAAAATTTATTAATTTGTTTATTATAAAGGTACCTGTTGATTTTTTTCTTTATATAAAATTATGATCTAAGAAGCTTTTGCAAACAGGGTTAATGCTGACATGTAGGTATTTTACCTTATTGCTAAAAATTATATGCCAGAATAGTACAAATGGCAAAAGACTTTTTTCCTTATTCTGTTGCATGAATTTGATCACAAATAACCTCTCCAAAATGTAATCTCTAACCTGTACCTAATTCTCAGAGCTGAATATTTTTGATCTATGCAACACTCTTATATCTCCTTTCCATAGGCAATTTAAACTTCACAATTTCCACATTGAACTGACATTATTTTTTAAATGTACTTTTTCTGTATTTGCACCCTTAATTAATGACTAATTTAAAATTTTCAATTAACCGATTCAGAAATCTGGCATCCTCCTATATTTCTCCTTTTTCACTTCTGCCCTCAGACCTGGAGAAGTCTTAATTTTATCTGACAAATATCTCGCTAATTTGTTCCATCTTATCCATTTACTATCACTGACTTCATTTGGGCCCACATACATGCTGAGGCTAAGGGCCAGTAAACTTTTCTTGTAAAAGACCAAAAAGTAAATATTTTAGGATTTGGAGGACGTATAACCTCTGTACCAATTACCTACTTCTGCTATTGCACCCTGAAAGCAGCCATAGACAACACATTAATGATGGGTGCTATTGGGTTTCACAAAATTTTATTTACAAAAAGATAAAGTCAGCCCTCAGACTGAGATCCTTGAAGTGGCAATTCATGTTTAATCCTGTAATCTCCCTCTCAATTCCATACTCTACATTTTATTTTCTTCATTGAAAAGAATCTGTCTATATTTCTCTCTTTTAATGGTTCTTTATTACTTACAGATGCTGAAAATTTGTCCTTCACAATACAAGTCCTGGGTAAAATTTCAAATTTATTTTGAGAACCCTGGTATTCACATCTCGAGTTCTAAAGTTGCTAAAGTACTTGCAGTTCTTGGCTCCTTACTAATGGATTTGGTAAACATTTATTAAGTACACATTATCTGTCAGCAAGGACTATTTTCTTTCGTGTGAATCTCTCTCTAGACTGAACACCTGGGGTGTGTCAATCTGGTAGGCCAAATTTGCCGCCTTCAGTTCCTTTGTCAGTTTCACTTAAGGGCTTCACATTTTTATTTACTTCTTAAATTTTTTAATCTTCCCAATGTTTTCATTTTCAGTTCTTGATTTTCCATCACTATGTATTTGATCTAGTTTAACACTTCAATGCTCATTCATAGTTAGCGGAACCTAAAATGCATATTTCTGGTTTAAATTTTTGCTTTAGTTTCAATTCTGTATTTACGACTGTCACATAGAAATCCGTTGAAGACATCTCCAACTGAACATACCCAAAACCTGAGCCATTAGCTTCATTTCTTATCTTGATTAGCACAACTATTAAATCAATTACCTAAAGACTCTCAGTTGAATGTAATAAAAACTACATCTTAAGGGTGACAGGAATATTCATCAAAATTTGAAACTCAACTTTTATTTATTTCAGCTCATTAATATATTAAGATGAACACCCCCTGTTCTATCCACCTATCAAAGGAAAAGGTAAATTCTCTGTGGATAAATATATTTTGAGGCTCTACATTTTTAATTAAAAAATGTGATGCATTCTAAAGAAATATAATATCAAGGTATGCTAAGAGAAAAAAAATGAATGACAACAATCCAAGGTTAAAAAAAAGAAAAGAAAAGCAGGAATACAAAGATATTCACAACTGATACAAATACTATAATTAATGGTTAAGCATTTTTTAAATAATCATAATTGATAGTCAAGGAAATTAAAAAGGGGAGCATGAAAATATAGGAAAGGTGTGATAAAATAGAATTAGTCTTTGAAAATGAATGAAATGGATGTTCTAGAACTAAAAAATACAATAATTATATTAAGTATATTTTATGGATTAAACAACAGATTAAATAGAGTAGAAGACAGAAATTGTAAATAAGAATTAAATTCAATGTAATGCCGAAGAGAAAATAAAGACTGCCTATGGAGAGAAAAAGAACAGAAAATACAGAAAGACTATAATACAGAGGTAGAGCACAGTAAAAATGGTCTAGCATATATATAATGGGAGTCCCAGAACAAGAGAAGGTAAAAGAAACAAAGCAATATACAAAGATATCGTGAGTGTAAAATTTTGAAAACTGAGGAAAGGTATTAAGCCATAGATTAAGGAAGCTCTCTAAACGCAAAGTAGGACAAATCGGGGAAACTGCAATTGAATTAAGTTTATAAAATTATTGTAAAACGAAAACAAAAAAAATTTAGAAGTGACCAGAGTGAAAAAGAAATGTTTCAACAATAAATAAAACAACAATAAAATAGATAACTTCTCAACAGAAAACAATAAAATGAAATATTTAAATGATGAAAGAAAATAACTGACAGTAGAATTCTAAACCCTGTGAAAACTTTAATTAAAACGAAGGCAAATATCAAAAACTTTCACTTCTAGACATGACAAAAGAATGAGTTCCCAACTTGCATTCTGTTCATACAACACTAGAAAACTGGACAAAATATATGAAGTAACTGTTTTCAAATACTGAACAAGAAATACATAATTACATTACATAAAATAGGGAAAGAAAAGAGTGTTACAATCATCCTGAAATTCTGCCTTGCACTTTCTGGACTGCAGTTTAGAAAGGAGAAACTGAAGCAGAACATGTAAGTCTGCTGAGCTGCAAAGACAGAGACAAACTCAAATCACCTTTGGGTTTGTCTGACTCAAAAGACACCGGTTTGGACAGTCAGAAGCAGCTGATATTAACAGGGAAGGTTACTGGAAAGGGCACCAAACAGAAAAAGAACAGAGATCCTGAAGTCAGCATAGAGATTACTTTGCTTCTTTAGCTGAAAACTAAGATCCACATGATGGAAAAAGGGAACTTCCATGAGGGTGTGAACTCAACAGCTCACATAGGACTGAGACATAATCAGTTTCTGACCTACTCAAGTGGGGGAACCCTGCTGAACACCCAATGCATTTAGTAGAGGCCTAGAGAGGTCATGCCGTAGGAAGAAAGCTACTATAATCCTATAGTAAAGGCTACTCCAGATACAATCTAATGAAGCTGAAAGAAGCCTTAAAATGAACAAGTTAATCTTAGATAAATTAATCTTCATGCCCATATAAAATTTAATACATTTCAAAAAGAAAGACAACAACACTCAGGTGCTCAGCAATATAATATTCACAGTGCCCTGTATTTTTCTTTCCATAATCAGGAAGAAAATCAGTTAATAGAAAAGTAACAGAAATAACAGAGATGATAGAATTAGCAACAAGGACTTCAAAAGAGTTATAATAAGTTCAAGTATTTAAAGGTAAACATACACATAACAGAGAAAGAAATAGAAGATACGAAACAAAACAACATTCTGAAGTTGAAGGCCCAATATCCAAAAGGAAAATTGAAAGGATAAATAAGTATCAAATAAGGTACTGAGAAGAAAAGAACAGTGTATAAAGTGACATAGCAACAAAATGATCAACACCCATACTGAAACAAAGAAAAAGAAAAAGTTAAATAACTGAGTTTTGGTTAACTGTGAGAATATTAAGTGTAACATATGTATAAGTGAAATCTTTATTTAAAAGGAAATGGGTTTAAGGTGGGCAGAAGAAATATTTTAAAGATTAATGACCCTGACTATAGATTGAAACTCTAAATCCACATATTAAAGAGACTCAATGAATCCAGCCAAAATAAACACACAAAAAAACCATACACACAAAAATTATACTGCCATTGGTAAAAACAAATGATAAATACTAAACCCTAAAAGCAGTCAGACATGAGAGACTGTACATGGCATAGTTTGCAGGGGGGCAGATGATGAAAAATTACTTAAATGTGTACAAGGTATATTATTCAGGTTATGGATACACTAAAAACCCAGCCACCACCACCTCACAAAATATCCATGTAACAAAATTGCATTTGTATCCATTACATTTATACAAATAAAATAATAATAATAATGATCATCACATTCAGAGAAAATGAAAACATTTTATGAAGGTCAACAAAGAAAAGGAGTTCCACCCACTTCTATCAAAACCAACGCAAACTATAAAGTAATAGAACAAGGCTCTAAAGGACTGAGAAAAACCACATATATATTTATCAGTCTAAAATTCCATGTTCAGTGAAAATATTCTTGAAAAATTAAGAATACATTAAAGACATTTTCAAACAAACTAATGCTCAGATAATTTGTGAACAGCTGACCTGTACTAACACAAATGTGATGAGATGTTTTTCAAGCTTCTAGAAATATGAACCCAAATGAAAACACAGAAATGCAGAAAACAATAAAGTAAAACAGAAAAAAAAGTGGGTAAAGGTAAATGAATATTGTAAAACATTAATAATAATAACCTATAGGTTCTAACTATTTGCATAATTATAAATGAATTACTACAATTCTACTAAAGGTGTCCTAAGGACAAATAAAGTTAAACATTCCTATTTTGTAGCATTATTGAAAATCTGGTAAATATAAAATATATAATGCATATTAGATTGTAGTAAGCAAAGAATAAATGTTCTATAAAGCAATCACTAAAATAATAGTAAGAATAATGCATAAATAACAAGCAAATAGATAGAAATAAAACAATAAACATTTTGTTTTCCACAGAAAAAAAGAATAAGGAAAAAAATAGAAAAAAAGTTTTAAGATAAGCATAGATTAAAATGTATACATAATTACATTAAATATAAATGGATTAAACCCTTAGAATATTTTTTAAATTGGAGAGAAATAAATATGTACATGTAGCAAAGCATACATTAAACGTAACAGCATACATGGAATGAAAGTAAAAATATGGAAAAAATATATACCAATAAAGTATTAACCAAAAGAAAGTTGGCGATGTTACATGATTTTTTTTGAAATTACATAATTATTAAGCAAAATAGATATAACATTGCTAATAAAAATAGTTGTATTTCATAATTCAAAAAAGGAGTCAATCCATTTCTTAATAGAGGATAAAACAATTTTAAATCGATTGTTTCAAATACATAGCTTCAGAATATCTTATAAGCACAATCAACTAAATTCGCAATCTGCAATTCATATCCACAGTTGTAATTCAAGTATTTAACATCTGTGTCAATTGTTGACAAGTAAACAGACCCATAAATAATGATATCAAACATTTAAATCATAAAATTTATAAAATGAGCCTAATTGGCATAAGTAAAATATTGCTAACAACAGACTATACATTATTTTCAAGTGGCCATGGTACTTTTATCAAGATATATCATACGTTGACCAATAAATCAAGTTTCAGCATGTCTTAAAAGATTGAAAGTATCCAAACATTCCATTTAAAATAAAGCTACAAATTAATAAGTAATAAAATATCCCAACTACTTGAAAATTAAGAAATATACTACTAAATAATCAATGGGTCAAAGAAGAAATTACAACAGAAATTAGAAAATATTTTGAACTGTACTGTATTGGAAATGTAGATGAGGCTGTGCTTAGAGGAAAACTTATTCTCTTAAATGTATATATTGGAAAGAATCAATACTAAAATTCAATTATTTGAACAATTACTTTAAGAGTTTGGAGGAAAAAAGAGCATGTCAAAAACCTAATGAAATAATAATAAAATTATTATACTAGCAAACACGTGTTCAATGGAAATCAAACAAAACAGTTACTATTTTCAAAATATAATCAAATTCATGAGTATCTATCAAGACAGTTCAAAGCATAGGAAAATAAAATGCTACCAACAAGAAATGAAATTAAAGAATATTAATAAGTCTCTTACTAGTTATTAAAAATACAATGGAGGATATGACTAATAACTATTTGCCAATACTTAAATTGTTTTATTAAATCAATAAATTATTTTAAAACACTATGTACCAAAATAGTTTTTAAAAGAATTAGAAATCAGGAAGTCCTGTAACTGTTAAATAAAATGCATTAGCAAACTTTCCTGTAAATCCTTCAGTTTTAAATATGGTTACTGGTAAATTTTTTCAAACATTACAAAATAAATAGCAGAAACTAATATGCAACTATCTCAGGGAGAAAAGAAGAAAAAAAATATTTTGCAACTCATTTTACAAGACCATTATAAATTTGATACTAAAATATATAAAATATGAGAATGGAAAATTACAGAATAATTTTTCTCACAACTGTGTATTCAAATATAAAATATATCTATATATTAGCAAACTAATTTTAGCAATATATAAAACTACGATCCCTAATGCCCAAGTAAAGGATATTCTGGAAATGGGAAAATGACTGAACACTTGAAATGAAATCAATGTAATTTACAAAATATAAAGGAGAAAATCATATAATCATTTTTGTGAATGCAGAAAAGCCATTGGTAGAAATTTATCGTAAAATAATTGATAAAACACTCTCAAACCACCACAAACAGAAACATTCTTATTCTAATAAACGTTACCTACAAAAGTCCCCCCAAAACGGCATGTTTGATGCTAAATGTTTTCACATTTTCTCTGAGTTTGGGAATAAGAATACCTACTGTCACCACTTTTGAAATCTCTTGCCATGCAGTAAAATAAGAAAAAGATTAAGATTGGAAATAAGTTTTAAAACTATCACAATTTACAGATAATTATACACATAAAAATTATTTTAAAACCTTGAGATACTTATGAGTATTAAAGAACATTCAATGTATAGTAATAAATCTAATAAAATTTCTGTGTTATCTCTACCTGAAAATTTTTAGGTATTAATAAAATTAGGGAACATCTAAGTAAATTGGGGCATTTACCATATTAATAAATTAGGGTTTTTCATCAATGTTATGAAAATGTCAGCTGTTCATAAAGGTAAGTATAAATGCAATTCACTTAAAAAATCATCCATCGCACAACAAATGTATTAATTATGATAGATAAAATGATAATGTTATAGTGGCAAAACATGATAGACACTACCTTAGCAGAATGATCAAAGTTAGTATCACCAATAATGGAGCGAATCAACAGCATAGACTCCTAAAGTGGTACACTGAGAAGAACAGAGGTTAACTTCTGTGATATTACTGCCAAAAATATGTAATTTGACTTGAGAAAATGTCAGACAAGCCCTGATTTTAGGGACAGTCTACAAAGTAATTGTGCTGTACTCTTCAAAAAATGTCAGTGTAAAATTCAACTCACTCTTAGATCCTGGCATTTTCACAGAAATGTTCACAGGTATTTTTCTGGTGGTATTATCTGTGGCATTTTTCACAGTTATATTTCAGTGAAAATTGCCAAACTAATTTGAAAAAGCATATTGAAATGCAGAGGACTAAGAATTGTCAAAGTAGTCTTGGAAAAAAATCAACAAAGTATGAAAACATTATATTACCAAATTCAAGACCTATGATAAGGCAGCAGTGTTAAATAAAATAGTGCAATATTGTCATAAGGATAGACAAAGCAAACCAATTGAACAGGATATAGATTCTATTAACAGAAGAAGACCTATGGTATAATGATTGATGAAACTTGCTACTGCAGTGAAATGAGCAAAGGATCATTTTAATAAATCCCGTTGGGTCACCTAGCTATTGATATTGAAAAAAAAAATCTTTATCCCAACTTAACACCATACATAAAATTTAATTCCAGATGGAGTACATAAGTGAATGTTAAAAGCAAAAAAGCAAAGATTTTAGATGAAAACATAGGAAACTCTCTTTATAATTTTGAAGCCAAGGAAGATTTCTTACAATAGACACAAAACAAACCAGCCACAGGGGCAAAATGTGAAAGGTTGTACTACATAGGAAAAAAAATAAAATCATATGCCCAATACATTTTGTAATGGTGCTACAGTAACCTTGTCATCAAAACCAACAAGTATAGCTCAAGAGAAAAATTATAGTGAACAATAGGAGTGCAAGCACCTTAACAGAATATTATCAAAACAAATCTACCAATTTATTTGAAATGTTACATTATATTAGAGTTCATTTATTTCAAAAATGCAAATATAATTTAATTAAAATATACATTGTCCAGGTGCAGTAGCTGACGCCTGTAATTCCAGCACTTTGGGAGGCTTAGGTGGGGGGATTATTTGAGGCCAGGAATTTTAGACCAGGCTGAGGAACATAGCAAAACCCTCCCTCTACAAAAGCCAAAAAATTAGCCAGGCATGGTGGCACACACCTACAGTCCCAGCTACTTGCAAGCCTGAGGCAAGAGGATTGCTTGAGCTCAGGAGTTCAAGGCTGCAATGAGCTATGATTACACCACTGCACCAGTCTGGGTAACAGAGGAGAGTCTCAAAATAAATAAATAAATAAAAATATATGTTGATGTAAATCATGTAAACCACATTAACATATTGATAGAAAGTTTCCCTCTCAGTATGTGTAAACAAAACAACAAACAATCATAGACAAAATTTAACATCCATTCATGGTTACAATAATTAAAAAATAAACCCCCAAAATAGAAGAAACCTTTCTTGCCTCAATAAAGAACTTCGTCTAAAACTCTACAGCAAACATCAGATTTATTGGTAACATATTATAGCATTTTTCTTAAAGAGAAGACAATAAGAGTCCTTCCTTTAAGTGGATAATCCACCCAATGCAATAAGTAAGCATAAAAACTGAAAATGATAGATGTTGGAAAAAAATGAAAGCTGCTTTTCATACATTACATGTTTGGCTCTAGAGAAAATTGTTAAAATCTGCAAATTATTATTATTAATTAGATAACAATTGCTAGATATTTAATCCTTCTACAAAAGTTAATTTATTTCATTTGTATGAGGAAATCTAAGTTTTAAAATGGTAGAATTTACAACAATAAAAATTGGTATTAAATTAGAGCTAGGAAAAAATGTGCCTTGCCTTTATTAGAAAATATATTAAATTTTTATTGGAATGCTTACAGGAAGAATTAAATAATGAAACTATAAGCCAGATGAATAGTCAAAGTAAAAATAATGCCAGTTTTCCTCCAAATTAATTTAAAAACATAATAAATGATATCAATAGATAAAACAGATTTTTGTTTTGCTGGAAATTTACGAGGGGCTTCTAAAATATATATGATGCATGTTAAAAATGAAGAATAGTCCAAACATTTTGGGAGTAGAAGGAAGAATTAGTGGGGAAATTCTCCTTCAGACATTACATTATTAAGCAGTATGCTATTATATTAATACAGGAATAAAGAGAGTGATTAAACAGAATGAGGACTTTAGAAACAGAAATATGTACACATGAAAAAATGATAGAGCTAGAATTGCAGGTCGACGGGGAAAGGAGAGGTTCTCAATAAATGCTTGGAAACTGGTCATTAGTATAGAGAAATGGAATTAGATTCTGTCTCATAGCATAAATAAAAATTATTTTTAGAAAAAGAAACCAAATAGAAAATGATTAAATTTTATTAACTTATAAATATAAAGAATATGAAGAAAAAATGATAGAATTGGACTACACTAAAATAAGTTTCTCATATGAAAGAAAAAAACCTCCCAAAAATTTAAAATATGAGCCACAAGCTGGGAGAAGATATCTATATACTATATAGTATATCCTATATAGTATATCCTATATACTATATAGATATATGTATCTATATAGGTATACCTATATAGGATATATAGATATATAGTATATAATATATCCTATATACTATATACTATATCTATATATAGATATAGTTATAGATATTTATATATCTATATAGTATATAGATATATTCAATAAAGTATTCATATTCAAACTATATCAGGAATTCCAGTGAATCAAAAGGAATGATTTAAAAATAAATAGACTATGGCCAAAAGATCTGTGAAGGCATTTCACAGGAAAAGAAACATGAATGGTCAATAAATATAAGACCTTGTTCTCAAATTTCTCAATATCAGACAACCACAAATTTAAAATTCAAAAATATATCATTGGTATCCACTACATTAACAAAAATTATTAAAATGTGTTGTGATTTATTTTCTTATCCCAATAAATATAAACATTAATGTCTAATTTGAGGCTATTTGGTTTTTACAAGAGACCCTAAATTATAAATATTTCTGATCTACAAAGCCTGGATCCAATTCTTACCACAGGTGTATGCTCAAGAGAAGCTTGTTTATGTGTGACAATGTTCATAGAAGCATTGTATGTAATATAAAATAATCAGAATAATGCAAATATCTAAAGACAGAAGAATGAGTTTAAAATACCTCATTACAGCATGAGGTGGCTCACACTGTAATCCCAGCACTTTGGGAGGCCAAGGAAGGCAGATCATGAGGTCCAGAGATCGATACCATCCTGGCCAACAGAGTGAAACCCCGCCTCTACTTAAAAAAAAAAAAAAAGCTGAGCATGGTGGCATGCACCTGTAGTCTCAGCTACTCAGGAGTCTGAAGCAGGAGAATCGCTTGAACCTGGGAGGCAGAGGTTGCAGTAAACCAAGATTGCACCACTGCATGTCAGCCTGGTGAAAGAGTGAGACTGTCTCAAAAAAAAAAATGCATTGAACACAATCACTCCTGTAATCACTGCACTTTGAAAGGCCGAGGCAGGTGGATCACTTCAGGCCAGGAGTTCCAGACCACCCTGACCAACATGATGAAACCGTGTCTCTACCAAAAATACAAAAATTAGCCAGCCATGGTGGCAAGTGCCTGTAATCCCAGCTGCTCAGGAGGCTGAGGCAGGAGAATCACTTGAACCCAGGAGGCAGAGGTTGAATTGAACAGAGATCATACCACTGCACTCTAGCCTAGGTGACAGAGTGAGATTCCATCTCAAAAAACGACAAGAGTGATAAGAAACAAATTTAAGTTACATAAATTAATCTCAAATTTTACCCTTAAATTAAGAAAGCAAGTTGCAGAAATACATATTGAAGCATGATTCTATGTATAAAGTATCAAAAACAGTAAAACTAATATATATGGTAAAACTATAAAGTATAGCAAAATAATGGTAAACACAAAACACAAGATAGTAGTTACCTTGGTTGGGCATCTAGGGAGAAATATCAGACAGGGGAAAGAAATAGGTGATGGCAAAGGTTACCTTAATACTTGATTTCTGAAGCTGAATTGTGGGCATATTGGTGCCTTTATTATTAACCTTTACAGCACACATACTATTTCCTAATGAAGTTCTAAGAGTTCTTAAGCCCATAGCTAAAACTCAGTCACCTCATTGATTTAGGAGAGTGGCTGGAAATATATCCCTGCTCTAGCTACGTGGAATTCCCTTGGTGTTGATGAAATAATTACATTAATAGATGTGATTTAAGCTGTTCCTACATAAATCTTTCAAGTTACTCAGTCTTGAGTCACAGCTATTTTTAATACCTCTTAAATATCTATTAACGTTATCAAGCCATGGCAGTTGAAGACGTGGAAGAGGAATTACCCACAGTGTGATCTTCCAAAAATTACTTAACATTCCTGTGTCTCAGGTTTTGCAAAAATATTTGTTTTTATTTATACTATTGGCCTCCTGATACTGAAATCTAGTTCTTCAGTTCTACTCAGGATAGATGTGGGGACACACATACAGGACAACTATGGTCCAGGAGATGTCGTTTTTGTTGCATCCACAATAGGCTTCCACTCCCTGGAGTGGAAGCATGCCCACAGACAGAAAGCAATCACTCACGTTTCTATCACCTCTGTCGTGTCTTTAATATCCAAAAGTCTTAAATGTACAAATGAAAGTATGCCCAGATCCATGACAGAAATACCCTTTTTATTAGTTCAATGTCCAATAAATGAACCTTCCTTTAAGAGTTCACCAATTTCTGGGCCTTATTTAGTATTAGGTGAACTAGAGACAAGCAGTACAGATTGCATAAAATATTAAAGCAAACCCATATGGTCCACTCTGCAAAAAGTCATCCAGAAGTGTCCCTGAAAGACTCAAATGTGTTTCTTTCTCAGCCTTTATCAGAACACTAAGAACCACTGCAGAATCAAATTTTAAAGTGGAGGTTTTGATTGTCTACCAACCTTCTCTCCACAATTATATTGTTAAAATAGTTTTATTTTGTTGAAAACACAGAATCTCCTCCCACCCACACCCAACCCTCTATGGTGTTGGGTCATTTGATTAGTCTCTCTGGACACACTTTCAAATACGTTGAGTGATGCAGCCGAATTATTATTCTCTATGTGTTCAATTAGACACAAATCTTTCCTCTGATTTCAAAAGGAATTAATGTAAACTTTAATGTTGCTCTTGCTTTATTAGCAAACTGGTTTTCACCACAGTATATTCCTTTTGTGATAGAATATTTGAAACATATATCATTTGTTTCCTTTCTAAGACCTTTAGCTAACATTAGCTCAAACCACTTTTATTTTGCCCCTGAGATAGATTCACCTAAATGATATTTTCCTTGCTAACCTCAACAGCCTGACACAGTATATTACTTTTTGAGTCACTGTCCTCCTTTTCATTTCCAATATTTTCTTAGCCATATCTTTAAGGAAAGGCTTTTGTAAAGTCACACAGAAAATGACTACCTGGTTATTTTCCTTTCTTTGGAAATTGTAAAGTTTTGTTGTCCAATGATGGGGCTCTAATTATCTGCTCCAGAGGCTTGACTCCCATCAGTATTCTTTGCTTTTTCTTCACCCATTTCCAGATTCTCTTTACCAAGGATGTTCAGTAAAAAAGTCCACATGGCTAATTTCTTATCTAATTCTGATATAGGGAGACTTCATGTTTTTTTTCTTTACCAATTGGTTATAAAATCACTAGCAGTAATTCCAGGAGAACTGATCTTGAGGAAGATGAGTGGAAAAGAAATCAAAATGATGGTTCTACTGTCTTCAATGACATTTTCTAGAAAACAAACAAAAAAAAATAGTGTTCATCAATTTTTCACCACCAGAATTGGATATTTCTTAATTTTAAAGAATAATATAAACGACAAACTTTTTTATGAAAAAAAGCTTAAGTACACAGTCCCTAAAAACTAAATGATTCATCTCCTAGAAGATTACAGTATAAGAATATTACATGCAAGACAGATGACTGTTGTCATTTTACATATTAAAAAACTTCTGCATCCACATACGGTGGCTCATACCTATAAACATCAGCACTTTGGGAGGCCAAGGTGGGAGGATCACTTGAGTCCAGGAGTTCAAGGCCAGCCTGGGCAGCATGGGAAAATCCTGTTTCTATTTTTTAAAAATGCAAAAAATTGGCCTAGCATGGAGGCACACACCTGTAGTCCCAGCTACTAAAGAGGCTAAGCTGGGAGAATCACCTGAGCCTGGGAAGTCGAGGCTGCAGTGAGCCAATTTCCTGGAAGAGGTGTCTCCTTCCTCCCCACTAAAATGTCAAAGAACCTATGGAGGGTCTTCCTGAGACCTGCAGAGGAAAATTCAGGCAATGCCTCACATTGATCCATAATGAGATGGCATCAACATCAGTAAAGGGTACCCAAGGAAGAAATGACAAGAAAGATTCTCAAGGAAGAAGTAATAAGGCATCACATCTGAAGAGTGATGCCAAATTTAAAAAGACATTTGGCCTTACTAAACATTTGAGAGTGTGCCTTACTTGAATTCCTGACCATTTGACCTCTGGAGAAAGTTTTGATTCCTTTAGCAGTTTGGTAAAGAGTGGTACTTACAAAGAGACAGAGTTTATGGTGAAGGAAGGAGAGAAAACAGCAGAATTTTCATAAGAAAAGAAAAGCAAAAACCATATACAACAATCTTGCCTGTTCTTCGCATGTACCCCAAAACCTAAAACGCAATAAAATATATATTAAAATAAATAAAAATAAAAAAAGAAGCTGGATCACAAAAGGAAGAGAAAAACAGAGAATGCTTCTCACACAAACACAAATGGAGGAGTTCGTGTCACCAGTTCTCAACCCCTAAGCAGTATTTTACCAACTTCAGGTGTGTCACAACGTAATACTCACCAGTCGCAGAACAATCAGACAAGAAAAGAGGTTTGAGATAGAACACTATACCCATGAGAGGCAAGAGAAAGGCACGTTGAATTCAAATGCAGCTTACGAACAAAGACATTCCTTCCATAAAAACTATACTGAAGATGTTTTCCCAGTGACACCACTAGAGTTAGAAGAAACCATTCCAGGTGAAAAAGTAAGAAGACTTAAGCAGGTACTGAGGGAGAAAGAAGAGTTCTTGAAGAAATGGGTAAGAAGATGCGCTGCACTCTAGCGTGGGCTGCAGAGTGAGACCTTGTCTTCTCCTACCAAAAAATAAATAAAAGTTCTTATAACATGAATTAACACCCTTCTACCTTTAACGCTTACAAGTGAAGAATCTATGGCTCACTATTGGCTTAAATGGATGAGATGATGGGAGGAAATCCCATAACCCAGAAATCTGAAAAAAGAAATAGTGGCAGAAGTAGCAGCAATGATAATGATAAAATGATAATAACAGTCATTAAGTTCTTGCTTTGTGCTTGGAACTAGCACTTTATGTGCATTGCTTTTTTCATACAAAAAATGATAAATTTTATGTTCTTATGTACATATTTTAGATGAGAAAACTGAGGCTTGGAGGGGTTTTGCACATTTTTCAAGGTGACAGCCAATTAGTGGTGAAGTGAAATTCCACCCAAATTCTGACACCAGAAAATATTTAATAAATTTTCTATCCTGTAGAGAGAGCAAAAAGTATCTTCAGAAACACAGATATGAAGTGAAAAGAATAATAAGATACGCAGCTATTTTTTAAAAAAAGAAAAATTTAGAGAAATTAATTATTTTTATTTAAAAAACAATTCTGAGTAATGATATTTATAAATAGATTTTACCAGACAACTAGTATGGCTACTAAAGATATAAAGTTTAATGATGTATGAGCCTTGGTTAAATGTAACTCTGTAGTATCATTGATCAACCAGGAAATTCTGGCCTTCCCACCAACATGCGGAATTTTCTTGATACCTCTCTCATGTTAAGTATTCTTTCTGTGGTTTACAGAAACCTTGGCTAAGTTTCTACTTCATGAATTTCTAGTTCTAAAGTCCCTAATTCCCACTCTTGCCATAAGACACATTTTTCTCCTCAGTGCCCCAATCCAATTTAGTTTCTATTCTGATCCTGTAGCCTAAAATCGATGGCAAAGGAAGCATGAAAGGAGTGAATAGATGAATCCAATAAAAAAGGAATAAAGAAAATATTGAAAATAAGATCTTGATCAGAGCAAAATGTAAAGACAAAATTAATAACACTTTTTTTTAACAAAGAAAGAGGAAACAAACCATTAAAATCGATTTTTTTAAAGTTCTGAAAGTTACATCTTTTACATACCATACAATCAGGGGATAAGTTATTTCTCAATAGCAAAAGACATAGGAATTCTAGATATAAAAGTACTTAAGAAATGGGATAATAAGAGTGACAAAGGGAAAGACAGAACAATTGATCCGATTTTCTGTTTAATAAAAATGAGTCAGCTACAATAGGCAAAGAGACGGTACATACTCTCTGCAAAGTATGATGTTGTGTCAGCCCAGTAGAACCAGGAGGACGTCTTCAACCCATTCCCAAGAGCTTGCGGAGAACTTAAGAATGGGAGGGAGAGTTAAAAATCTTAGTATATCTACAGCTACTCTTTAATAGAGTCTTCAAAATATTTATGTACAGAGAATGCTATTAATTCTAAAGTTAAGCACAATATACATGTAAAACCCATTTCTTAATTTAGCCTGCAGTCTCCCTCAAGTAATATTGGGACACAAACCTCTGATACCATTCATGTTGTCAAGGATTCTGGCCACTGAAAGAGAATGATTGCTAGGTAAGATGTGAAGTAAACAGGAAAAGAAATTGATTAAAATATTGATGATAGAACCAGGGTCTGGAGCAGAAATTTTAAAATCTGTATTTGTATTCTGATGACTAATTTTTTCTAAAATAAGCATGCATTTTTTCTACATGCAGCTACTGGTAAATAGGATAATCCTTCTCGTCCCATTCCTCCTCCTCCAACTGCTTCATCTCCTTTTTCTCCTGTCATTTTTCCTCCTTCTCACCTTCTTCTCCTCCTCTTCTTCACTAAATAATTGAAACAAAATTTAGACCAACTTCTATTATCTTCTTTTCTCCAACTATGAAATTATTTTAAAATAAGATTTGGCGACTGTTTTGGAAAATGGAAAGTGAATATTCACATAAAGTTACAAGTCTGGGGTGCATTATTTTTACACTTGTACCTCTAGTGTTAAACTTCCTATTTTTCAAACATAACCCAAGTTCAAGTATTTGTCACTTAGAAGGATACATTTATATCATGTTGTCTTCTTTTCTCATATACTTAGAATAAGGATCTTAAACATTACATAAGTAGAAGAGATTTAATTAAAAACTTGAAGAAATGTGTTACTGTTAATTGAATTCTTGCTACATTTACCTTTGCACACCAATGTTAATAAAACTCCAGTTCAAAGTGGATGGGTTTGGGGAATTGAGATAGCTATTTATTTCCCTACCTGAGATGCCAAGATAATCTTCTCAGTAAAATAAAGAACTCACTAGGAGAGCTCTCATTTGTAGCTATTGATCAAGTTTACACAAAATGCTAGAATTTCTAAGTAAAAAAGTAAGAGGTTCAAAGGCCTTTAAACGAGGTTGAGGGAGTGAGAAAGGAAAATAGTTCCCTGCGTTTTGAAAGCCTTTCACCTGCGGAGCAGATAATGGACGGACCCCTCAGAGCTGGGCTCCGCTCCAGCCCCTAGCCTGGCGCGGTCCCTTCCCCCACCCCGCTGAGCCTTCCCGTTGGGTATCTCGGTATTACCGAGCTATAAATTGCCTGAGAGCTTAGAGACAATCAGGTCACCACCGCTCTCACAAGGGAAAAGCTTCTTACTTCCGAGCAGAACGGTTCAGCTGGGAAGGGAGGAAGCAGGGAGAGAATCTATGCTTTAGCCGTCACTGCTCTGGCAAGGGGTCGAGAGAGATGGGGGAGGGAGGTGGCAAAAAATAAAAAATAAAAAAAGCATTCCTAACAATGTCCGCACTTGACCCAAGTCTACAAACTTATCGGTCGCCGCGACGGAAACTCCCAGTGACTCCACGGCCTGGCAGCCGCCGCTGCTGGGCGGAGTCGCGCTCCCGGCCCCACCTATGGGACGGAGCTGCTTCTGCATCTCGGCTCCACCGCACCCTCCTCGGGAAGTCTCCAGGCTTCCAGCAGAGCTCAGCTTAAGCCACCCTCGCTTCTAACCCCGAACCCTAGAAGAATAGCAGGATGAGCCTCCGATAGGCTGGCGGGCCACCTCCCCGCGGCTCAGTTTGAGGACACTTGTGCGGAACCCTTTCAGGTCCCCACCCTGCCCAGCTTTCACAACTCCGCCCGGTTAAATGGCCAAAGTCAAACTTCTGCCTCTCCCGTCCCCGGTCCCAGCTTTTCAAAAACCCACAGCTGGCGAACCCACACACGTCGAAACTCCTAGGTCGCTGTTGCAGTCTGGGCATGCTCAGTATCAGGGCAGGTTTTGATTGAAAGTACAAAAAAAAAAAAAAAAAAAAAAAGCTTTGTATTATGCTCTCTTTCTCCTGTGCATATGGCTTGCTGAGCAGGTTGTGGGGCATTCCTGAGTCTACCCAGACGTTTTACCAGATGCCCTTGATTGTGTCTCCTTGGGATCGGTTCCCCTCTTACTTCGCCCCCTCCCTCAACCCGCCTCCACCCGCTTTCCTAAGTCCCTGTCCGCTGTGGGGATGGAGAGACACTAACAGAACTGAGATGGGCGACGCTGGCTGAGCGGATCCACCTATTATTAGTGCGCTGGGATTGGCTCCTTGGCGCAGCGTACCCGAGGTGGAGCCAATCAGGATGCTGGGGCTGGGAGGTGATGGGCGGCCGCCTCCTCACTGGAGGGATTCCTGGAGAAGCTGCAGTGTGGGGATGCTCTAGACCGAGTACTGCCCCCAGTGTCTTTCCACCTCCTCCTGCAGCAGCGGCAGCGGCAGCAGCAGTTAGCAGCGGCAACTTGAGGCTGCACCCCGGGCAAGACCCCAGGGTGGTGCTCAGCCGAGAAGGGGCTCGGCGCCCCGAAGGGGTGTGTGAAGGGTGGGGGCGGCCAGCTGGGACCAGCTGGTGGCCCTGGAAAACCTCCCACACACCCACACCCACACACCCCTTTTGTGTTGCAGGCTGCCCCTCCAAGAGCGGAGGCAGCGAGAGTACGCGTGTGCCTCGCGCCGGTCCACGCGGGGAGAGCACTGCGGACCGAGACCCGGCACCACCTCCCGGTCCGCCCTCCAGGTAAGGAAGCGGGACTAGCGGCGCGGCCACCTCGGCGGTGCCTATCTGCTCGAATCCATCCCAAAGATTTTCCTTTCGATACACTTGGGTTTTAGTGGTGGGAGTCTGAGACCTAGGGAGGGATCCCCGGGTGGCCTTTTGTGAGAAATATGAGACTACATGTGCATCTCCTGGAAAAGCACTTTGCACAGCGCCCGTGATTTAGAGCCTGGAGTTGATGTTGGGCATCCCCCATCTTCTTGCTTCCTCTTTCCTTCTCTTGTTCTCTCTCCTCCGTCCCCCACCCCCAATCTCAATCTTCTCTCTTTCTTTCCCCTACCTCCCCCCTCGCCCACCTCCCACCCTAAGCAGGCACAGGGTTTCTTTCTCCTCCTGGAGAGGATTGTCTTTCTTACAGGAAAGAGGGGAGTGAAGAAAAGAGAAAGATTTCTTTCTGTTGGGGAGAGGGACAGGGAGCCTCAACAAAGTAGAATACAACCTCTGCGAAAATCAGAGCACAGAAAGCAATTAAACTGAATAAGGGGTGTAGACGAGCCATCCAGCTTGGGCTGTCAGGGAGAGGAAGCGTCAAGTTTGACTTGATTTCCTCCTTGCAAGAGGCTATGTTTCTCACTTGATTCGTTCAAATGGAACAAAAATAAACCGACAATCCAACCCACTTTCAACTGCTTAATTGCTGTTGCTTTTGAGTGCCAACCATCTGACTTTTCCTGTTTCCATCTGTCCTGTGGGGCTGACAATTTGGTATTGCACATCAGTGTTAACATCTGAACTTTGAAAGCCTCCTTGAGTAAGAAAAATAAATTATTACTCTCCTGAGGTTCCTTGGTATGGCCTGTTGTTGGGGGATCAAAAATGTAAAGTTTCAAAACATTTGCAAGGGACAACAGTTTTACAGGGAGGCTTAGATTTCTACTTTGAGAAAGCTAATCTTCTAGTTAGCTTTGTGTACACGTTGATATTCACTTTCTCCAGTATTAACCCTTTGGTGAAATAAAGCAACTGTTTAACTTTTGTGTGGAAGCTACACTTGTGTACGAATTTTCACTTTATTCTTCCTTTCTACTATCTATTTACATTTTATTGTCTGGATACCAAACTTATGCCTGGCTTTATTTTCTTTTAATAGGAGAATATTTAATGGATGTAAACATGATGTTTATACAATTTCAACACTCCCTTTGGAAGGCATATGGAGGGTCAGTTGGACAAGAACCTCTGTACTGGAACAAAGTTTAAAAAGTAATGTTAGAAAGATAGCCTAAATTTTAAAAATCTCGAAGGGGAAAACATTTTTGTAACATCTCGTTAAAAGAAGGAAAAATATATCAAAACAGCAACATGTCCCTAGCTGCCTGCATAATAGGTCAAGTAAATGGTACTTGTTGGACAGAGCCTTTACACCAGCTTCAGCAGTCTCTAATTCCATCATTGGAGATATAAGCTTTGTTTTCCTATTATTTATCAGGGACAGCTAAGCGATAGGACTGTCAGATGGAAGGAGGTATAGAGAAGTGCCTCATTGGGTGTAATAGGAAAGCATTCCAAATGAGTCTTACCTGAACACAGAAAAATCAGCAGATGTTAGTATACAAACCACTTCTTTCTATTTATCAGGGGAAATACAGAGTCTTACTTTTTTTTCTTCTAGATGTCCACTTGATATAAGAAAAGGGAATCTTCTATCTTAACTCTGACCTTCCACACTAATTTTATAACTCAGAAAGTATTTTTTCACCAGTATCTTTAATATATAAGTTTACACACTAACTTAGAAAAAACTGGATTTGTTTGCCATGAGTATAATGTGTACTATTTTCAAAACGATTTTCCGTTTGAGATAATGATCTCTCCTACCTAAGCAGAATTACCAAGTCACAAAAAAAAGATTTTCTTTCTAGGGATTTGACATTTAAATTACTTTTTTTAAAAAAACATAGTGCCTCTGTTGAATGCTAACTGATTTTTAGAGGTACCACCTTTTGGTTACAAGGACAAAGGGATAATAATCACTTAATTACCTCATGTGTATGTACAACTGAATTAACAAGTTTAGACATGAAAAGATGTACAAAAAGGAAGCCAGCTGCCTCCATGTGAGAAAACTAAGATTTTGTTGTCTCATTTCTCCACTGTGTTAGGAAAATGTGAAAGTTTAGGCTTGGTTTGTGACATTTATTTTCATGACTCTTTGCAAATGTTAATTACAGAAATAATACGTAAAAAGATGGATATGACTAGTTTTTCACATACTTCCGAAAAATTAAATGTCTATATATTGGAAATCAGAACTAATTCCAGTATATAGTGAGTGGATTGCAGAGAGACCTTAAATGATATATTATAGAAAATTATTACTCACTTATCCCACAGAATAGTCTAATGTCACAATTTCATACAATCTTTATCTTTTCTCCCTTTGACAGGATATTTTAGTAAATCTCATTAATGTTTCAGAGTAAATATGATAATTATGTCATAAGGTATTTTTGTCAGAACTGAAGACTGCTAATATATAGGGAAAATCCTAATTTCACAAAAATAACCACATGATTGAGAGCTGTTGCTGAGTAGTTTTGAACTTCATTTCACAATGGAGAATATTAGTTATTCCATCTATTATCAGATAGTTCTAATCAAGAAATATGAAAATGAATAACAATGTATTCCTATGATTTGCATATTAGACTGAAAATAAAACTAAAAAATAGTATTAATTATATGCTTGTATTAATTATATGCTAGATGAGCTGGAAGATTAATAAAATAAAATATAGAATGTGTTGGAAATCTGAAAGTTAATTTGAACTTCCCCTTAGCCTAATAACACCATTGACATAATTTCAGTTCATCACTTTGATGTCAGTATATTAAAATGATTTTTAGTACATTCCCAAAATGGATTTTTAGAGCCATCCAATCTTAAAGAACACACACTTAATGCAGACAATTATATGAGCCTGAAATACAGTTTTTATGATTTCCAGTTTATGCAACAGCCAAGAAGAGGTATCATTAATTCCAAATTGAAACATAATTATTTGTTTTCCTAATGGTAATAATTAAATAATTTGGGGAGAACAAAACAGTAAAACAGTTTGATTATATAATGGAACAAATCTTTGTCTACTATTACAAAAAACCCATACCAAAGTTAGACTTTCTGCCATTGTATAATGTAGGTATGGGTCTTGCATGCATTCTGCTGAAAATATAATATTTTTTAAAAATTAAATATCTTATGTAGTTGTAATATTTTTAAATTTTCAAGTAATTTATTTGTCATGAATATATCTGTACCAAAAGTTTAATACTTGATGTGCCTGATTTTAACTGAATTTTTTTTCATTTAAATTGACCAAAGCCATTTAAACAGAGACAAAATATTTGGCAATCTAAATAATAATTTCAGTTAGGATTTAAGGATATGTACACATATATGTTTGCATATGTTTGTGTGTGTGTATATATATATATATTCTAAAATTGTGTAACTTTTTCAAAAAGGATTAGAAATTCATGGACAGTAGAATATAATTTGCTGAAACTAGGGGGCATTCATGTACAAAGTACCATTTACAGAAAGGTGATGGTGTCTTGGGAATGCTTTTAGAGGTTCTTTGGTTGAAATTCTGGGAATACTCAGAGATAATATATTAATGGGGACCTAGATTTTTTATTTTAAACTGGGGTATTATGGCTTTGGGCAGAAGTGATTTTTATATGTGTCATGTTTGAAAAAACTCTCAGTACAAGATGATGCACTTCTTTATACAGGTAACAAGTTGAAATCATATTTTTACATGGTTTGGATATGAATATGATGGCTGATAAAAATTCCATCTGTCTAAGGCTTTGGTAGATGTTTCTTTCAATATTTGCCTTAAGGTAAACGTTCTTAAATATTTATGTAATTGAATGGCATGATTATCATTGAATTGAGTGGGAGAATGTGGATTGGTATGTTTTCATTCAATTCCTCAAAAAAATGATCAATACTTTTCCATAATCTTGTTGCAAATTTAATTTAAACTACTCCACTAAGTGGACCCATTTTCTTAAGCAGAAATATAACATTTCAAAAAAAAAAAAAAAAAAAAGCTTTTTTTTAAAATCTTCTTCGTCTTTTTAAGAGGAGCTAGTTTTATGTGTACTATAAGATAAACTGTGGTAGCTGGGCATATGAACATTACTCCATTCATATGTATTAGCAACAGTAAATAAACTTATTTAAAATTTTAATGCCAATGTATGCTAACTGTTACAAGTAAGAGAGCATGCCATCATTTTCTGTCTATATCAATATAATTTACTATTGTTTTATTAAAAAAGGAAAACTTTCCTTTAAAGTGGACAATAAATATATTGCTATGTTGTAGAAATGGTAAACACTAGAGATACTATTTCTGCAATTTTAAATATAATATTAGAGATTCTATTGCAAAGAATCTTCCTTTTAAAATGGCATCTACATTACATTATTTTTTAAAAAACAATATTTAAGAGAGTTTCAAAAGAAATTAAAACCTACATTAAAGTAAAATAACACATTTATGGTAGTGTTATAAATGAATTTTCTAACATGTCTTTGACAAATGCAGAACAGATATTTTAAAGAATTGTTTCTATAATTGCTCTAATTTTTATATTTATTTAAACCTCAAGTTCTAATTTCTAATTGCTGATTTCCATACTTTATCAATGGTGCAAATGAAAGGTCAAAGTTTATCTTTTTTGGTTACTGCTATTATGAAGATATAAAGAACGCATAGTGGTTACTCCCATAAATGTCTCACATACAGTATGTTTAACATATTACTTATGCACATAGAAAGGCATTTTGTTAAAGAGGAGCTCTAGAAAATCATAAAGCAGATGAACATAAAAAACATGCCTCTATTTCTTAGCTGTTTGTACAAACCGAGAGCTGGGGAATTTCCATGTAGAATGGGATTGGGCTATAAACTAGGGTAAGAATCTGGTGAAACTATTTGGTTAAGATATGATTTCCAAGAGTTCATAACAGCCTTGTTGGATGACATTTCATCACAGATACTAGCTTACAACAATGCCACAGCAACCATAAATACTGTACACAAGACATTTAGCTAAGTGCCTCAATTAGAAATTAATTTCTGATTGAAATATCCACTTAATTAAATTCAGGTATGGTACTGAAACTTGGTCATACCTTAGCTCAAAGAACCTGTTTCTCTACTTGTAAAATGTAGCTTTGTTAATAATTTTAAAGTGCTTAGAGTTCCAATATTTTTTTTTGCCCGAAGGGTATTATATAAGTAAAAGTAATTGTGTCTTATTTCCTGTGATACAAAAATGCTTTCTTTTTCTTTTGAAACAGTTTAACTAAAAATATGCACTCAAATACAAACACATTTGAAGAGTTTGAAATATAAACATTCTTATTCTGCAATTGCTTACATGAGAAGCACTGTCTCCTGTCCTCTTCCATCATGCTCTGTGACAGCAGCCATCATTTCAGTCCCTTGGGAATAGAAAGGAAAGCAGACAAACCCACCTGAAAACTCTGGTGAAAGTGTTTGTGGTGTGGCCTCTGAGGAACAGTCTGTTGTTTTACTTGAGGCTCATTTCCTCTGGGCCAGCCTCCTTGCGTGTCACTCCATGCCTTCTGTGGGTAGGAAGCAGGCACTTGGATTGACTGATTTCAGCTTTGAGATTCCTTGACATCTTTTTTCATCAACATGAAGGCAAAAGGATATGAATACTCAGTCAAAACATGCAGAGCTGTAGCAGAATTATGTGAACACTTTCAAAATACCATACTGAATCATATAATTTTAGGATAATTTATGAAATAGCTTTTCTGTCTTGGAATTTCTTTTGTTTACTTACAAGTGATCCAAGCAAAAGATAAGGCTGTTAAACCATGAGTCAGTATAGTATTTTTTTTTTTTAACTTAACACCTGAGGATAAAGCGGAAAGGATTTTTTCAAAAGAGTTTCAAATCATACTTTCAAATCCATCTATGTCTTGCTTATGGAGACCCTTAAACAAGCACATACTTCATGGTCATTATCTAGGATAATTGACAATTTGTTTTGCTACAAAATCTCTAGATATTGTTCTGAAACATTACACTCTAGTTTGCTTTTAGGATGGATTATTAATAATGTATTTTCAGACACAATTGTATGTGAGAGTTTCTGGAAGTGTAAACAACAAGGTAACACCACAGCAGCGGGCAACACTCACTAAAGCATCAATTTAGAATTGTCTGCTCTCTCTTTGAGAAGGAGAAAGAACTAATTGAGTGTCTTTTTCCCTCATAATATACTGGTCTCCAATATCCCATTCCATACAAACAGCACGGTCCTTGCTTTCCTCCTACAAAATATGGAAACTGCCTACCTGCTTATTTATTAGGGAAAATTGTCTAGAAAGCTTTTAGACAGATGACTTAATGGCCTTTGAAGCAAGGACAAGTACTATAACAGTTTATTAAGGAATAGTTGAGCTCTCACAATCTGGTTTTGAGTTATCAAGATTATTAGGAAGAAAAGTTGACACAGTTTCTCAGGAAAATGACAAGGAAGCAAAGCACTGAAATCTGCTTCTGACTTGGCGTGTCTGCCAGATCCTAGTTTACAAGGCTGGCTTTCTGCCTAATCCCTAGCATTTTCATCAGATTTGAAAAATGAATAAAGTGAACCCTTTGGGCATTAGAGAATATTTCTAGAGCACCGAGACCTCTTCTATAAATAGCATAACATCACCCTTCTATTTTAAACAATGTTCAAAATCCGAGGCCACAGGTTTTTATAATTAAATATATATAAACCAGATCATTCTATGCCTGAAAGTACTAGGGTTTTATCTGTCTGTGTACAGGAAATTCTTATGTTAAAAGCTTAGTTAACAGCATGACATTACAAATAATGTGCCTATTTTTAGTGGTTTTATTAAATAATAACGTTAAATTTAAAAAGCCAAGCATTCACCTTGAGCTACATCTGAGCCTGAGAATTCAAAAAGTGACATTTCTATAGAAAGCCAACATAGCCTTAAATTGACAACACTGCCTTGCTTTTAAATTGTTTTGTTAAAAAGTACCTGATATGCAAATTTCCAATGACGTTTTTTCCTGGAGAATCATAGATACTTTCTGAACCACTCCTAGACAACACAGAATGAATATTGATGACAGGGGAGAGCTGACTCCTTCAGGCAAAAGCGTATGAGATAAGTTCTGTTAGGCCTTTGAGAATCTTGTTTCATCATCTGTACATTGAACACAAAGCAAAAGTTTTATTTCTCTTGATTTCTGGACTTTTAGACCTGTATGCATTGAAGCATATTACAACTTACGGCCTGAACAGAAAAGATTTGTTCAGTTCTCAGGCTGTAAGAATGATATAGGAATTCCTTTGTGTTCCCTTCCTTTCTGCACATTTTATTCCTTTCTCATATCTTTCCTTCTCCTTTCTCATATCTTTCCTTCCTACTCTGCCCTTCCTCCTTATTTTCTTCATTCTTTTACCTTTCCTTTCTTTCTTCATATCTTAATGTAATATTTTCCCATAGAATCACTAAATGAAGATTTGGTACTGTTGACCCATAGTAATCTTCACTAGCTGGATTTATTTTATGTCAACAACCAAGAAATGTAATTTTTAGTTTATATACATTTTAGGTTATCTTCACAAAATATACATATAGATAAGCAAAGGAGCAGCCTTTTAATTTGTTTATGTAATTGGCATACTTAAGTGGAATGTGTCATGATTTGAATGTTTTTAAATTTTTGCATGTAAAGGCTGGCTTGCCGATAATTTCTAAACCATGACTGTTTGCAGAGAGACAGAATAATCATGTTTTAGAGTCCAAAAAAGTGGCACGTACTATTTGGCATGTTTTTCTTTATTTTCTATTTTGCCATTGCAATGGTAATAAGTTATTGTTTTCATGACAGGTGTGCAGCACTGTATTTTTGTTTATTTAATTTATTTATTTTATTGACTTATTTGCTCTTGATAATAAAGAGGTTTTCTGTCTTACAGATGAAATAAAGGAGACTCAATGTTGTTACTTGCCTGCAATTACACATTTAGAAAGCCTCTTGTATTTTTTGTCTATTGGAACTTACCATCTCAGCACTTAATAAAGAGGGGAAAAGTATGCTTTGTATTTCTCTTAATATGTCAGAACTAACTTGTCTTTGCTTATCTAACATCATTATTGAGTATAGGATACACAGCCTTTATTTATCTCATTGAAAAATTAAGAAAGATTTGATATACTTTCATTTCTTCTATGACTCTAATTGCAAAATAAATTGAGTTTGTGTTTTAAAATTATTCAAGGGGCATTTTTGTCATCTACCAAGAAAAGACACTAAGCCTAAGTCACTAAGCTAAATTTGCCTTTAGTCACTGCCATATCACTGTGATGTCAGATATATCATCTTATTTGTTTTCTTATTTGTAAACTTTGTAGTTACAAGCCACCACTTAGGGTGCAATGAAAAGTGATTGGAATAATAAGCACTATAGCTTTATCACTAGCTTTCTGGCCGTATCTCTCATTATTCTCCTCACTGATACACATACACATCTTCTTGCTGTTCCTTCAAATAACATTAATGGAAGTTGTTGAATCTATTGATGCTTTTTATCTTTTATTCCAAGGTGGTATGGTTAAACATTCTGCTCTAAGTGAACATATCCATCCCACAATTATTATTCAATTCAAACATGAGGTCTATCAGTTGGCAATTCTTTGTGTTAAGGACACATTTTGGAGCAATAGCTAATAGCCATACCATTGCAATATGAATGAATTTTGTGTGTTTGTAGCTAAACTGATTTAAGAAAACCGGAATTTTAGTTGGGAAGGGCCTATAGAAAGAATACAAAATTATATGAAACATAGGATAGGTATTAATGGAAATATTTGAATGAATACATGTAATGATATTGTTTCTTAAACTATGTCAGGCACTTTTCTATGTACTTTCAGTGCTTCACCCCATTTAATATTCTCAATAACTTCTTGGGATTTGTGCTAATTTTTTCATAATTTTGAAGTGAGAAAGTTGTGGAAAAATAATATTTGAGTAACTTTCCCAGGGTCACATTATGTAGTAAGATGTAGAATCAAACCTAAACTACCTATTTACAGGGACAATCACAAGTAGTCACACCATCAATAAATTCATAAATTGCAGAAGATGAGGAACAGATAGTGGCAAAGAGGTAGAAGTAACCAAAAGAGATTAAAGAGTGAAAGGCAAATTGATCCACTTTATAGTTTAGGTCAATATGATCATGATGGCAATAAAATAAAGGTATGAAACTTAGAGAGCTGGGTTCAGATAGCCAACTCTGGAATGATGAACTTCAATAAGATATTTCACTGCTGAAGTTACCCCCCCCCACCCTGCCAGGAATGAAAATGCAATAATGTTTGCAAATGTCTGGTACCCTGTTTCTGTATGGTGGATCTGACCACCTTTGCTCTCTCTCTTTGTCTTTTTGTTTTAAAATTTTCAGAAATTCTTTCACTTTTAAAAATGCCACCTGACTCAGAATCGCTTAAGCAAGAAAAAGAATTTTGGAGCTCATGTGACCATAAAGTTCAGGAATATTCTGGCTTCAGTCATAGGTGGAAATGGGGACTCAAGCCATGTGGTCAAAACCAAGACTATTCTCCCTCCCACCACTGTACCACTAGTAGTCAATAATTTAACAACTGGTATAATTATACCAGTGTGAAAAGCCTATCCACCAGAGGCTATGGTCTGAGTTATTTAATTCTAGTTTTGTCCTTGCCTTACTCTCTATGGTGTCGTCTCTTTTTAATACATAAAGGTAGATCATCTTCATTCATCTCATTGAAAAGATAAGAGGGAAGTCCTTTACAGGACTTTAAGAAATTCAGCTTAGTATAGCTAAGAACAGCAAATTGCAGAGACACTTGTGTATAAATGAGAATTTCAAACTTTTATTAGTTTCGTAAGGAAGGAAAGTTATTTCAAGGAGTTTATAAAATTTTAACCTATGTATGCTACAGATTAAACGTTATCAATTTGTACAAATATGTTATACATTTTATATTTGCTATACCCCAATTGAAGAGGAAATATTTGGTAATAATGTATTGCTTCAGTAAGTATGATGATGTACCTATTATATGCCAGGCACCATTTGGATGCTGGGGATACAGAAGTAAAAATAACAGACAGGTTCTCTGCATGTAGGAGGTTATATTCTAAGGAAGAAGACAGACCATTAGAAACATAGTTTTGTTGGTAGTTATATAATAAATACTATAAAATCATAAAATAAGCTAATAAAACAGAGCAATAGTGGGAATGTGGTCAACCAAAAGTTGAACCTGAAAAGAAAAAGGAGCCAGCCCTGTAACTATCAATCAGGGGAAAGCACGAGGTCAAATGAAGCAACCAGTGCAGAAGCTCTACAGTGGGAATGAGTTTGGTCTACTTAGGTATAAAGATGCTGGTTTTATGTGTTTAACCTGCCTTAATGTTTTAATTAAAAATAACCTGCAAACATGATTAAGAAATTTCAAAACAGTATAATCATGTATAATCTCACCATGCTCTAAATATATGCTGTCTCATTTCTGTGTTATATGTTTTTGGTCTGTGTTCATATGCTTACATTTTTATGGTGACAATCATGGAATATACACTATTTTTACTTTGACTTTTAAAGTGTATTCTCAGGTGTCTCAAAGACATATATTTTTATCCTCCAGTTTTATCTTCAGAAGAGTTACTGCTCTTCTTTTGTTCTGTATATTTTTTAGACACTTTCTATGTATCTTTTTTTTCTTAAACCTTAATAATTCTTTCCCTTTCCCCTCATTTCTAAAGAAATTAAATACATGGCTTAACTCCAGTTTTATGACGCCTATAAATTTAAGTGAACACCTTAACTTTTTATCACAGTCATGACATTTTTCAATGTAATTTCCTTTTGAGTATATTTTTGATTACATCCTACAAAACTCTAATTTAGATTTTGAAACAAAAGTAAATAACATTCAAAACATAATGAAACAAATCATTTTGTGTCGATTATCACTTAGACAACACAGATCTTATAGCATTAACCGGAAATTATTTTTCCTCTATCTAGTCTCATATCCTGGTTTCAAGAACTCAATAACCTAAGTCTAGCCAAGTTGCCATATGATAGCAAACCAGTTGCTTACAAAGGCATATTAACTTTTGTGAGACTGCAATACCACTCAATCTGCTACACAGTAATGAAGTAATAATTAAAGCATCAATCTTAAATGTCCCCCTTTCTTTTCTCCTAATGCTCTCTATAGGCATTATATTCTGATAATAACGTGTTTTGAAAATGGAGTTTTCTTTGCTAAACTACTCTGCTCTATAAGGCTCTTTTGTATTCTAAATATTTTATGTTATACTACATATATCATACACATGTATATATAGTATATTTTGATTTTTTAAATGCATCTGGTTCCTCTACTAAATGCCAGTTTTTCAGAATTTTGCAATGACAATTTTATCATCTCTGACTCTTCAGTGCCTGACAGATCTTAGGGATTGAATATTTTATAAAATATTTATTGAAGGAGTATATTAGTCTGTTCTCAGTCTGCTAAAAAAGACATACCCAGCACTGAGAAACTTATAAAGGAGAGGTTTAATGGATTCACAGTTCCACATGGGTGCAGAGGCCTCACAATCATATCAAAAGATGAAGGAAGGGCAGGCAAAGAGAAAGCATGTACAGGGGAGGTAAAGAGAGAGCATGCACAGGGGAACTCCCCTTTATAAAACCACCAGATCCTGCAAGACTTATTTATCACGAGAACAGCATAGGGAAAACCTTCCCCTATGATTCAATTCCCTCCCATGACACGTGGGAATTATGGGAACTACAATTCAAGATGAGATCTGGGTGGGGACACAGCCAAACCACATCAATGAGTAAATCCACGAAGTCTATATTTTCTAACTGACATCCAAATTTAGTACACATCTATATACAATATTAGCAAAAGTTCTATGAAATATTACTTGTTATGCACTTTCAATTATCCTTTTCTATTTTATAAAAAAAATTACTGGTCATGATCAACTAAGTTTATATTACAGTCTAACAATACATAACAACCTGTAGTTTGATTTTTTTTTCTTTTCTTTTTGAGACAGAGTCTGGGTCTGTCATTCAGGTTGGATTGCAAGGGCATGATCCTCCCACCCTAGCCTCCTGAGTAATTGGGACTGCAGGTGCATACCACCACACCTGGCTAATTTTTGTATTTTATGTAGAGACAGGGTCTCACTATGTTGCCCAGGCTGGTCTTGAACTCCTGCCTGAAGAGATCTCCCTGATTTAGCCTTCCAAGGTGCTGGGATTACAGGATGAGCCACTACATCTGGCCCCAAAATTATAATCTTATTGCTATATTCACATATAGGTAATTTTGTGTGAATTTATAATGCATTATTTTAAAGTCCACAATCTAGCAATCTAGGACCAATGCTGTTATTGACCACTCTTAAGCAGATTCATGTCAGTTGGCTACCTTTTAAAGAGTTCAGCTAATAGCTCTTAAGCTTTCTTTTGGTTGTCATGGGGTTGATATATTACACTTTTTTTATTTTTTCTTTCTTTCTTTCTTTCTTTCTTTTTTAGTTGTGGATGAACTTTCTTGTAGATCAGAAGAGAATACACAGAAGGAATAAGGGATTACTTCTCTTCCTTTAAAATAATGAGTGGAGAACTAGTCTATGGAAAAAAATAGACAATGAAGATTGGGCATAGGTATTTAGAGTTTTGTGTTCAAATTAAGAAACAAACAAATAACATACAAACCGTCAATCCATCACCAACTTCTTAATGTGGGAATTTTACTAAATGATCTCATTGACACCTTTCAGTGCTAACATGTGAAGTTCTGTAATTGACCATGACATTTTGCTGCAAGAAAATTAGACAGGTAAGTAGCCCAGGACATAAAGCCTTTGGCTTCCCTTTGACCAGATTTGGAGTTTCAACAAAACAGGCATGATCTGTTTTCCTCATCCGTATGGACCAGAGCCTCACAGATAATAATCAGTCATTATATTACATTTCTGCTTCAGATCCTTTGTTCTTCCCCTTTTCACTGGCTGGAATGCTCTTCCTCTGCAGTCTCCTTTGATTACTTCTTCAAACCATTTGTATGTTTACTCAATTTTTGTGTGGTCTTTCCTGCCCAATCTTATAGTACTTTTATATCTCTTCCCTTTTCCCCAACATTGTTCTTCTTAGCACTTATCACTATTTGAATACAGGTTTTAAATTTATTTATTTATTTATCACCTCCTTGTGATTATTAGAATATAAATTCCATGGTGACAGAGATTTTTGTATTTTTTATTTTCTGCTCTCCTAATACCTAAAACAACACACATGTGTTGTTCCATAAATATTTGTTGAGTCAATGAATCAATGAACTGTGAATTACCTCTCCATTAATTAGAAGAGCTCTATGCATCTTATCCAATGAAAAAAAATACTAATTTACCAGTCTGAACAATTTGCATAGAAATGACAAGCTTATACCTTTTTTTTTTTTTTTTTTTTTTTTTTTTTTTTGAGACGGAGTTTCACTCATGTTACCCAGGTTGGAGCGCAATGGCGCGATCTCGGCTCACCGCAACCTCCACCTCCTGGGTTCAGGCAATTCTCCTGCCTCAGCCTCCTGAGTAGCTGGGATTACAGACACACACCACCATGCCCAGCTAATTTTTTGTATTTTTAGTGGAGACGGGGTTTCACCATGTTGACCAGGATGGTCTCGATCTCTTGACCTCGTGATCCACCCGCCTCGGCCTCCCAAAGTGCTGGGATTACAGGCTTGAGCCACCGCGCCCGGCCAGCTTATACCTTTAAAGTGCTTATAGGAAATATTTTATTTGTAGACCAAGTTACAGTTTACAATAAGAAGGCCAAAATGACTTATTTGTCTATTAGGCCATACATGGAAGCTTAAACTTTCTAGTGAAAGAGTTATATTTATTATACAAATAATTTTCAACTTAGCTATTTTCTGTCATGATCCAGTCAACTCCATCCTACTGAATTTTTCCTCCTAACTATTGCTGATTTTGTCCTGTAATCTCACATTGATTATTGTAAGAAAAAGACAGAAACCCTTTTCTAACTGGTTTTTCTACCTTAGGGTCCTACTTTCTTCAGCCCATCTTCCTCACAGTCGCCTAAGTCACTGAACACAACTCTGATCAGATTATTCTTCTGATTGACATACTCATGCAGCTTCCTCAAAATTAAATAAACAAAAGGGAATGTCTCTCATTACCTATGTACACATTATAATTACCTTTGCTGGCTCATCACAGTACTTGTCACCCCTAAATACTCCCCTACTGTCCCTCTCCATGAACAACTTCCATCTCTAACTACATCCATTTTATATTGCTCCCTTTATTTCTAATTTATTTTTTATGTCTGTTTCTCAAGGAAATTTTTCCCAACCCATCTCTGTAGTTCAAAGCTTACGTAATACTCTCAGCATATTTCCAGCCTTACATTTGTCGTGTTGTTTTAGGATTATTGTTCATATAACCACCCCCCCTTTGGTTTTGAACTCACTAGGTTTAAAGATTATGTCTTATTCTTTATATTCCCATTTACTGGAGGAATATCTGACACATAATAGACATTATCAAACCTTGCTGAACAAAAAGAAAATGAGTATATTTAGCCTAGATGGGGAATACTTCTAAAACATGCACAAAATCAGGCATTTTCTAACTGTGTTTGTAATGATAAACTTGATTATATCACTAGCCATTTATGCTTTGGAGAGAGGAAGCTTCATGCAGTCTAGGGAAACCAAGTAACCTTCACTTGGTAATTGGTCTTTCAAAAGAAGAAAAGAGGAGAGGAGATGAGGAGAGGACAGAGGAAGGAAAAGATAGGATAAAGAGGAGATAAAAGAAGAAGAGTGTCAGCTGTCTTTGAGAAGCTTATTCTAGGGCTCATCTTTGACAGCAGAAATGTTAAGATGATTTTTTTTCTTGCTAAACTTGACTTATCCCTCAGGCATCAACTTAAATCAGAGAGGCTACTTCTAACCTCTCAATGACAATTTTGTTTCCCATTATATTTTCCATAGCACCCTGTATTTTTTAATAGCACTTGCACAATTTGGAATTATATACTTATTTATTAGACTGTTTATTAAATGCCATGAGAAGCCAATAAGAACATCAACTGCAAGAGGTCAGGGGCCATGTATGCTCTATGGAAGCAGCCACAATGCAGTCAAACACACAACACCTGACACATCATAGATGCTCCAGAAACGTTTGCTGAATAAATAGGAAGATGATAAAGATGCATAGGAGACTGACTGAACTTTAAATGTGTGCTTTCTTTATCCCCTAGTCTTTAAAGAAGTATGACGCTTTCTGTATTGGGGAGGAAACAGAAAAGAATATGGTAGTTTGGTATATTTGAGAGAGGATGAGAGGCTTGGTTAAAATAGAAAGCTGAGTTTCCACAGTGATTGGATCCAATCTGAATACAAATTTAATCAACCTTTGAATATATCTACTATCATCAGACCCTAAAATTGTAAATTCAGCAATGTAATATGGCTGCCTTTTTAAAAATAAATTTTTATTATTTATATCTGAGAGTAAATATTCAGTTTTTTCGTATTATAGTAGTATAAATAATTTGCTTTCTGAAATTCCTCCAGAACTGCCAAGAATTGGCAAACTGTGTGGTGGAGAGATATGAATAAATAATTGCAACAAAAATATTTCAATAAACCCTAAGTAGACTTTAAGTTTGAAAATGTTGAATACTTAACTGATTTTAAGGAGGAAATATATTTATAAATTCATATCTCATAGGTGAGGGTACTGATGAAACTAAATTTAGTTGATGGAAATCTGAAGTGGGATGCAGACAAGTGCTTTAAATATATATTGCTAAAATTTTAACCTTGAGTTTTTTTTTTCAATTATTTTGATAACATGTTTTCTCAGAATCAGGGCATCACAGAATTTTTTCTTCTTGTTTGCTTCTTTTCTTTGTAATGGGAACAGTCTGTGATCTTACATCCTCTGGGTGTGAAAACACATTTTCAGAAACTATCTAAAAAAGTACTGTGAAAAATAAATCTTCTAGATAAAGATAAAATAGAGATTGTTATTAAAATACAGACTCAAATTATTTTTTAAAAGTCTCTTATTACTTGATTAGTCAGCTGAGAATAATTGTGTCAAAAAATCTCTGAGATTATATGTGTGTATTTCTACATTTTCTTCAAACAATAATACATTAAATTATAAACTTATAACAGTGAAAAAATAATATTTATTGCTATAATGCAAAAATATAAGACTGAATTTAAGGACTTTATGATTGCAGGAACCGTTTCTATATTGTTTGCAATTTTATCCCCAGTGCTGGCCTAGCAACACATGGCACTTAACTAAGTAAACACTTAAAAATTTTTGGTGGATATTGCTGAATGTATCATCCTTGATTTTTTTCATTTGTTTATCATTCATTTGCATATTTCTTTCGAATAAGTGTAATAACTTAATGCGTGGCTTTGGTAATAAGTTTTCATGAACTGAAATTAGATGCAGTCAAGTCTACTCTTCTAAGGTGAAATATGACTTCTTTGTTTTCTCAGTCTTTGCTTCCCTAGATTAAATCACAAGGTAGCTCACTGTTAAGTTTCAAATAAAATAAGGCAATTTAAATGCTCGTTTTGTGGCAGACAATTAAGAGTGAAGAGATGATATATAATAATATATTCCAATTCCTTTTAATGGGACCAACTAATGTTGTGGATTATTTGAATCCATGTTACCTATCTCTCAAACAGATAATCGTTCTTGACTTTCTTTTTGCCCTTTACTTTTTCTCTAGTTTTTCTTCTTTCTCTATTTTTAACCATTTCTTCATATATATTATAAATCTCTATTGCATCCAAAGTGCCGAGGAGTTCTGTTACTGAAAAAGTTATTTCTCTAAAGATGTTCAATATATATACTTAATACTATAAATGTGAAGTGATATTTTTAGAAAAAGTATGATTCATTGCTAGTAAACTGCAATGTTTTAAAATAAATATTTTAGCTTGTTTTTTAAATAAAAAATATTCCATAAAATTATTTAAAATAAATAATCTAATAATATATAAATGGAAAAATTAATCTTTTTTAAGACATTATTTTCTTCCAGTCAGCCATTGTTAGTAACCTCTTATATTCTCTAACAGAAATATTAAAAGCCCCTAACAGAAATATTGCATTTGCAAACATCGTATTTAAACTCAGTGTTCCATGACATTCGCAATGGTCTAAACATTTTGAGTTAGATTATTTTATGTATGTTGGATTATATTTTACTTTATACAAACTACAGTGATTTTTAAATGCATAGTTACATATTTTATATATTAGGAATAGTTTTATCTATTGCTTTTGGTTAATGCATCATTAAGTAATTGTTTGAAACATGTTAATTTGAATTGATTTTTTTACTTTAACTGTACACTAATTCAGTTTGATGATTTTAGTTTTCTTTCTAGTAAAATTTGTGATGACAGTAACAACGCACGTGAGGTTTATTAAAGGATTTTATGTATTTGATCATGTTTAAAGATTTTTATAAATGTTCCACTTTTTTCATACTTCAAACTATCCTTGTGTTAACATATTATATAATATCTTGTTTAATATTTTTCCTTAAGAATTGATACTCTATATCATAATCTTATAATTTTAATGTTTGCATTTCTATATACATTCAGACATTATTATAAATACAATTATATAATTATATTTAATGTATCTTTGGTTTGGGGCTGTAATTGTTAAGCTTAAGAATATTAAAGCATTTGAAAATGCAAATATGTTAAGAACAAGCTTGCATATGTTAGCTACATGTAAAATATTTTAAAACAAAAAGAAAAAATGTGGAATACGTCTGAAGAAATATGAAGTTTCAACAATGTTTATAAAATCTGGTAAATTTAATAATAGTTTATATGTTTAGAGTTTTCATTACATATCAGGTGCTGCGTTAACTGTTTTTGTATATTACTCATTTAATACTTCAAAACGTCTGTGAAGTTTCAACTAGTGTAATGCTTATTTTGGAAATAAGAAAATTGAGGCACAGTGAAATGATACTATTTGTTTAAGGTCATATCTGTTAAATGTTAGGGGATTTGAATTTCAATCCAATAGGATCTAGATCATTTATTACTTCATTAATTCAAAAATCTCTGAGCATTAGTTTCAGTAAGTTCTTTACTGAATGAGTTCTTTACCCACAAATAACTTATCCTTCAGTGGGGGTAGAAAAATAAGTGGAGAAAAGAAGGAAAGAAGGAAGGGAAGGATGAGAAGAAAGAGGGAAGGAAGGCAGGAAGAAAGGAAGGAAGGAAGGAAGGAGAGGTGCTATTAATAAGCTTTATTTTCATGAATGCTATCAAAAAATAAAAATAAAAACAAGAAAAGGGAGTAGAGAGTGCCCCAATTTGGGGATATGAAGACAGAATACATTTTTAAATAAAATTGTCATTGAAAGTCACATTTCAGCATAAATCTGGAAGAGGTGAGGAATTAAGCGAGTATTAGAGATCAGGCCATGCCTGGTGATTTCAAGGAAAGGGAGGTGTCCACGTGGGCCACGTGGTGTGGGCTGAGGAAGCACTAAGAGCTTTTTACAGAGAGGTAACACAGAGCCAGATGGTGTAAGGCCTTGGGGCGACTTTGGTTTTATTTGGAATGAGAGGGGAAACCAGTAAAGCATTTTGAGCATATGAGTAACACATCAAACTTTGATTTTCTTAAGAATCACTTTGAATAAAGCGTTTTTGCTGGAATAGATTGAATGGGGCCAAGGGTGGGAAATAAGAAGAGAATTTGGACTTTGTTGGTTTTTGATGGAAGCAAAAGTGCTCCATATCTATTCTACGTATTTCCTAGGTTTTGAGCATTTTAAATGGGCAGTGGAAAGCTCAGAAATACATTCCTATCAATTTTTTATGAGAAATGGAGTTTACCTTCCCTCATACGAGGTAGAGCTTATTATAACACTAATTTTTTTTAACATGTTATACATGCTTCCTCAGCCACTTTCCCAGCTAATTTGTTATCTTGGGGCATGTAAGTAAAAGTTGGGTTAACTTCAAGGCATCTAGGAAAATAGCAGAAAAAATATCTTTTTATTTTTTCCTATGATTGAAAGACTTACTAATGCACTCAAACTGTCAAAGAATGAGAAGCATTGTTAAGGTTTCATGAATACAGAGTGAGTCCAATTGCTTCTAAAAGCTATCCCCCACAAAATTCCTGGAGTGGCATTACTTTTCAAGTAAGTTATTTTGAGACAAGATGCTTTTGCTTGTCAATATTTACATTTAATTTCATTTTGAACAAAAACAGATTGATACCAACATCCACAATGATACCTACTGTAATGAGGGCTGATTTAAACAGTTGTAAGACAATATATGAAATTCTTTGAAATTAATCATCACATAAATGTTGCTTATTATAGTCAACTACATAGTAACAAATTTAGAATTAAAAGATGTTTATACAAAAACAGATTGATACCAACATCCACAATGATACTTACTGTACTGAAGGCTGATTTAAACAGTTGTAAGACAATATATGAAATTCTTTGAAATTAATCATCACGTAAATGTTGTTTATTATAGTCAACTACATAGCAACAAATTTAGAATTAAAAGATGTTTATAACCATATACCTGTGATGATGTATGTTTTAATCAGTACATACTCCTGATGTTTTTAATACATAGTCAGCAAGTATTTACCTATTGCTTGCTCTGAGATGAGCCTGCAGCCACATTTGAATTAAGACATTCAAATTCAGTTTAGAAATGTTTTGAAAAGCTTGGGTTATTTTCAGGAAGGATATAATACAAACAGCTAAGAAAGACCCACAAAATGCTTTTGGAGAAAAGTGTGTGATAATTTGTTATTTGTTGTTCAAATAAAGACAATGGATACTTAAATAAAATCCACAAGAAATAATCAGATACAAGGTGTATGGGGTTAAGTCATTCAACACATTTTCATGACCTATATTTAGGCATGAGATTAGACTGGAAGCCCACCAGTCGGCATAGGATGGAACACCAGTTCATGTATGAAGTTTTAGAAGGAATATTTTTCTTTGGGATTAAGGAAATAATGCTAGCCCATGATACTTACACTTTCTACCTTTTACAGGAGTCCCCCTTACCCACGATTTCACTTTTTGTGGTTTTAGTTACCCATTACTATGTCTGAAAATGTTAAATGGAAAAATTCTAGAAATAAACTATTCATAAGTTTGAAAATTCAAGTTGTTCTGAGTAGCGTGACGAAATCTCACACCATCCTACTCCATCCTGCCCAGAACATGACTCATCTCTTTGTCCAGTATCTCCATGCTGTCTATGTTATCCACCTGTTAGTCACTTAGTAGTCCTGGCAGTTGTCACACTGGCTATTGGTATCACAGTGCTTGTGTTCCAGTAACCCTTATTTTACTTAATAATGGCCCATAAGCATATGAGTGGGGATGTTGGCAATTAGGATATGCCAAAGAGAAGCCATAAAATGCTTCTTTTAAGTGACAAGGTGAAAGTTTTTGAGTTAATAAGGAAAGAGAAAAGAATCATATGCTGAGATCATTAAGAGCCATGATAAGAACAAATGTATTCATAAAATAGTGAAGAAGGAAAAAGAAAGCCATGCATAGTACATAGTATAATGATTAGTACTAGCCATGATTTCAGGAATACCCTAGGGGAGCTGGAATGTAACCACCAGGATAAGGGAGGATTTCTGTGAGGTAAGTGCTTTTGTATATTATCTTCCCTATTAGAAGAATTGCTCCTCATAAGTAAAGAGGATATCTTAATCATCTTTATATCCCAAATTATATCTCATAAAGTTAATATTCAATAAATATTTATTAATTGGATGAAGTAGGTCATGAAATACTAAAATATAATTTCAGTATCTAGCCCTTTTTTAGGAGAAATTGATTATTAATACTTGTTTTAAAAACCGGATTGTGTTTCTCAAGTATAATATTCTTGGCTTATGGAAGGCAGATTTACATTTTTAAGATTTAAATAATTAAAACCAACTAACTGAATGTTATTCCTAAAGAGTACTGCTCAAGTTTTGTACACCAAAAACTATGATAGACAATTTAAACTAAGCTATTTTAAAGTTATAATTAGTAATCAAACTCATTACATGAGAAAATTAAGATTTTGTGTCCTTGGTAGTAGTAATAAGAAATATAAATTTGTAGAACCACAGATATTAAAATATTTTTAAATCATTTCATAAGAAATTTATATTTTTTATCTATGATTTTGGAGGACTAGGTATAGTAGGTATTGGCTTTGTTTATAGATGACTACACATACAATTGTATGAAGTTGTTGTAAATGGATTGCTCATATTTCAATTCTTAGAACTCATCTTTATTTCCTCTTCTGGAAATTCTTCTGTACAATTACCCTGGTAAATGAATGGACCCATTTCAATATTTTATATTTAATTTCATTTTACAGAAAAATAGGCTGACATAAACATCCCCAATATCACTCGGCTGACTTTGAAAGTTGTAAGATATTTTATGCAATCATTTAAAATTAATCATCACCTAAATGTTCCTTATTATAGTCAAATGCATAGCAACATATTTAGAATCAAAAAGATTTTAGCATAATGCTGGACATACAGAAAGTCCCATTAATATTTCTGTGATAGTTATAATTATCTTTACTAATCTTGTTGGAGTTGTTCACTTTCAGGAGTGCTTCAAAGATCACTTCTTCCAGCCACCTTCTGAACTCCTCTTTACTTTTTATAGTTCAGCATACCTCTACCTGCTGATTGGTTAATATCTTTGGTAGCTTCTGAGTCATGGTTCATCAGGAAGCCAAGGGTGCGATTTGCATTCCAGCAAATCCTCCTCCTTCCTCCTGTTCACTGTCACTTCTATTTTTACTTTGAAGCACAAGGTTCTTTAAGGCATCTTGTATTCTGAGGCTTCCTGCATTTACAAATTTACTACCTGCTTCTCTATAAGAAATGTGTACTTGGTGACAAATCTTTACTAGAAAAAGACAGTTGTAATTAGATTAATACCTAAGGCCAAAGCTTTTCTATGCACGTAAACCCGTATTATTTCCCCCTTTTAGACTATTATCAATTTTTATTCAAGTTCCTTCAGAGTGCCTGTTTTGTTTTGTTTTTTAAAAAGAAATGGTTAGGTAAAAGGAATAGCATCTAGTGCTCCATAGCACAATAAGGTGACTATAGTTAACAACAATTTATTGTATATTTTAAAATAACAAAAATAATGTACCTGAAATGTTTCTAACACAAATAAAGGATGAATGCTTGAAAAAAAAAAAAAAGAAAAGAAAAATCAAAACTTATTTGAGAACCTATAGTTGATGCATTGACAAACATGTATTGTATTCCTACTTTGTCCAGGAATGTTTATTAAGAACTAGTTCAGGATTTCTTATCCTGGCATCCATATTTCTTCAAGTGTTTCAGAATATTTTCTCCGAAATCATATACAAAATGTGGGGCATATATTTGCATATGCATTGTTTTTCTGGGGAATGAGCTTATAGCTCCAATCACATTGCCAAAGGCTTGAGACTCCAAAGAAGTTAAGATTCATTCACTACATAGTCAGAAATATGAAAAGCACATTCCTTTGGTTAAGGAACTTGTACTGTAAGTGAAGCTGACACCATAAAGGTCAGTATAAAAGTAAAGGTGAAGTGCTCTACAATTGGTAAAAAGACAAAAATCACTTAATCATCATTTTGGAGAGGAATAACTGAGAATTGCTCTGGATTTAGAAATGTTGCTTATGAAAGTTTATGGGACTTCTATCCAGTGTGGGAAAGAGCATGAGCAAAGCCTTGGAATTAGTATTAATTAGAGTGCATGGAACATAACAAAGGGCCCATGTCTTGAATAATATTGATTTATAAAGAAAGAAAAGCTATTGAGCATATGAGATATTAATAATTCCCATGGTTTAAAATGTTGACTAGTACAATGATACATTTTAGATAATTCAGCTAATCACCCTTAGATTTAAACACCTTTGGATTTTGAAAACCTTAAATATTCTTCAAGAATGTTTTGTAAAATGATTCAATCACAATGACAATCATGATACATAATTAAGAAAGACAGTGGTCCATTTCCCAAAGGGGCCAAACACAGTTTTTCAGTAATAAATCACACTGTAGCAGTTTACACTGACCCAGACTGCCCAAACTTATTTATAGTTGAGTTTTATTAAGTATATACAGTGCATTTTATATCTGGGCTTCTGTTTTATTTGATTTCTAAAAAGTGTTCAAATTTTATGTCTAAAGAGAGCAGACATATCCACTTGAATTTTTCAGTCATCTGAAAAATAATATATCTTAAACTAGACTGTTCAGGATGCTCTCCTTCCTTCTACTTATGTCATCTTCCTCCTTGTTCCTTTTTCTTCTGAGCTTCACAGTTTCTGTCCATTGCAACTGGTCTTTCATTCTCCAACTCCCTCATCCTTTTCAAAATTGACTTATTTTCCCCTCAAAATTACTTTCTTCGTCTTCTCCTTACACTGCCTTTCTCATTTTCACTCCCCACTATAACCACATTTCCGTTACCTCCAATCTACAATCCAGAGTGATACTCTCTTTTCCCTTCACCATTTTAAATATTGCTCTAACTTCAAGGCTTGGCTGAAGAGTAATCATCTACTAGAATGTTTCTGAATTACAACTATGCATAATTGCAATAATTATGCAATAGAACTATGCCCCTAACATGAATCTCTCTAGATTTTACATAAAGAGCTCACAATTTTATTTAAACTCAATCCTACTAATTCCTCATGTATGTGTATATTGCATATCTTCTCACCCAAACTATAATCATTTTGTGGGCAGATATAAGTCTATTTATTATTCATTTATTATTTATTTTACTTTGTTTTGTTTTCATCTATACGATATGTAGTTATTTGTTAAGAAACTGGCAAGATTTTAAGAGGGGAATGACATATAATGGCTAACCACCAACATGTAATTTATGGTGTACAAAGCACTTTTACATGCTCAATCTCATTTACTAATGTAACAATGCTATTATATATTATCATCCACATTTGCAAATAAGTAAACAGGTTTAGAGAAACTTACTGACTTGATTAGGAATAGGAAACTAGTAAATTGCTAAAGTGAGCATTAAATTCAACATTTTTACTCCATAGCCAGCTTTCCATATTAACATAGCTGTCTTCTAAGGCTGTATTTTGTACAAGAGAGTTAAAAATGAAATGGTTTCTAATATCTGTTTGATCAAAGGAAAATATCTGGAACAAATTTGTCAAGATAACAAGCAGAATTTCTAGGTGTTACTGAATTTTAGAGTCTCCACGGTGAAATGATGGTTAACTAACATTTATTTACATATGGAAGAAGGCATTTTTGTCAGCTTTTTAAGGTGTAAAACTTAAGACACCTCAGAACATGTAGGAAGAAAGAAACTTTGTTAGGAATGTCTCGAGAAACCTGTGACAATTTGAACTGTGCTCAGGAGGAAGGACACAAGTCATGGCTGCAGTGACATCTGTTAAGTAGTCTTCCCTCTATAGCCTCTCTTTAAAAGCTAAGTAATGGGTGGCAAAACACCAAACTCAAACAGATGCATGTCATCTCATTAGTGTCTTCTTAGATCCACAAAGCTAGTATTGATAAGCTCAAGTGCTGAGAATTGTTCAAACAAATCCTATGTGCAATAAATAGATCTAAGAAAACTGTGAATAAGTTAATCACTATAATTTTATATATTAACAGTTTTTCATTCTCTTCCTCTTGATATAAATTATTTTTGTCTCAATTCTTATGAATTGAGGACTGAGTTCTGATTATCTTTCCATATCATATATGGTCTACCTGAACTCTAGATCTGGCAAGTCTTTAAACTATGCTAAGTGGTTTAAGCGGGATAATATTTAACATACTTTGATAAAAAACAGGTGGTTTGCTTCCTTTATTAACCTCTTGGATTCACTAATGTGGAAAACATCATCTTACCAAGTTTTTAACATGAAAACAACCTACCTACTGCCTACCACTAATTTTTAAAATAATAATCTTATCACTGAAGTCATAGAACATTTTAGATTCTGCATATGATATTACTCAGAAATTAGCTTAGTCACATACACCCAGGTGATCTATTATAAAAGATCAAAAAAGTTATAAACCGTTCTTCAATAATATAAAATAGAGAAATTATTTTAGCAATATGAAAAATGACAAGTATAGGCCTAAATAATCAGTTGTTTCCCTTT
The DNA here is from genome assembly GCF_009761245.1 of Sapajus apella. Lineage (NCBI taxonomy): Eukaryota > Metazoa > Chordata > Mammalia > Primates > Cebidae > Sapajus > Sapajus apella. The sequence continues at coordinate 37,935,756 of NW_022436942.1, forward strand.
CCCTACCTCTCTAAACACATGCTTTAAAATAGTAGCCCCCTCAAATTTTAAATTCTGACAAACAGAAGACTTCGATCTTTCATAGAAAATAACATTCATTTTATTTATTGATGGTCTGATTTAGAATTAAGTAAAAGAAGAAATGCATACTAAGAAATTGGTAAAAAGGAAGACAAGATTAATTTGATACTAGTGGGATGCAAATATATATGAATATTTGGTTTAGCAATACATTAATCACCCAAAATTATCTCAGAAAAAATTTAACAACAATAAAGAGGAGAATTATTTTTTGAGAATTACACAATAATAACTGGATATGAATCCTAATTTGAGTAAAGTCATTTTCGCAGAGAACTTAAGAGAAACACAGTCATATTTTTGAAGCAAAAAATTGGGACGTATAAGTAGCGTTATAATGCTAACATAATGATTTGGATTAGCTCCTAACTAAATTGCCCAAATAAGTTAATCTACTGCTGGCCTTTGCCATCAAAAATATTTACCAAGCTCCACTAGGATTGTGCATGTAAATGCAATGGCTGCCATCATTACAATCAGCATGCATGTACTGTGGAGAAGTCTACAAATGAAAACCAATTCCGGGAAATTTTGGGGCAATTCCAATATCAAAAGCAACAGTGACTAACAGTAAACAACAGGTTACTTTGTTCAATTTGCTAATAATGATTGTTGCTTTAATTTTTTTATTTCCATTGGCTGATTTATGAATATATATGGATTATTAACACTGACCATAAAGTTATAATCTAGATGAATCATTATTACTTCTGAATACTAAAATGCATATTTTTAAATTAAATTTTTCAAAAATTCGATTTTTTCTCCAAAATTTGAATCAATTTTAAGCATAACTTTCCAAACCAACTCACCCAGCCAAATTCTTCTCCATCTGTATTAAAGAGGAGGACAGCCTCAGTGCCAATAATCACTGAATATTCAAAAAAATAAAAAGCCCACAAATTTAGATTCTCATGAAGTCCGAACTATAAGAGAATACCATGAAAAAGTTGAGGCAAAGATTTTAAACCTTCTATCTGAATAAAATTTATTATACTCTAATTTCTGCCTACACTAGGCTGGTAGATGACAATGTGTTAATGAAAACAAACTTAGGAGAAACTAAAACCTTAACCAAAAAGGTAGGTTTAAGGCTAAACTTTATCCCATGTTTTATAGGTAAGCAAAAAAAATAAAAACCGTGGTGCAGTGTTAATAAATTTGAAATGAGTTTAATGTATATTTTTATACAGTTACTTCTGCCATAACCAAGGCAATGATATAAAACATCATAAAGTTGTCCTTTGCATTGCCATGAAGACCTAACTTCCAGAGTCTCTCATGTGCACAGATGCTCCCAGGGACCTGGGGGCATCAGGAGGCTAGCAATGGATATGTTTTGTTTTTGGAAAGTCTGCAAAAATGAGCTATTTTAACAAATATTGATGAGAGCACTGTGTTCTTTCTACCTAACTCTGTATTCATATTGCTTTTATTATTTTTTTTTCAAAAAGGTTTTGATAATTGTATAAGTGTTGGGAAACTTAATACCTGGACCCACCCCTACATAATTTTTTTCTGCTTAAATATTTCTCCCCGTCAGTCCTGCTCACTGAAATCTTTCCTCACAGTGAATGCCTACCCTAAATACCTCCTCTTCTAGGCAGTTGTAAGAGTATGTTTACAGTCCTTTGATTGTATCTATTTTCAATTTTAATTTTACTCAGTTTTAATTTATCATTATGTTCTTTTATCTGTTTTGTGTGTGTGTGTGTGTGTGTGATCAGCATAATCTAGTAGCAAATGTCTCTAGCCTAAATCAGGCTGGCAGAGACTTGTATCCAAGCCTCATGACTTTCTGGCTGTGTAACACAAAGAAAGTCACTTATTCTTTTACTCTGATTGAACCTCAGTTCCCTCACTATCCAATAGGCATCAGAATAATAGAATCATCTTCATAGACTCCTCTTGGTTAAATGAAACAATGCATATTAAGTGTTTATCAGAGATCTTGGACAAGGATGAAAACTCATTATGAGCTAGTTCTTACAATTATGGCTATTTAAAGCCAGGCACAGAAAGCCAAATACCAGATGATCTCACTTATATATGGAATCAGAATGGTGGTTGCCAGAGGCTGGGAAGTGGGGATGGGGAGCTGTTGGTTAAAGGATACAACGTTTCAGTTAGACAGAAAAAGTAAGTTTAAGAGACCTATTGCACATCATAATGATTGCAATTAATAACCATATATTGTATACTTGAAAATTGCTGAAAAATAGGTTTTAAGTGTTCTCACCACAAAAAGATAATAACTCAGTGAGGTAATGCATATGTTTATTAGCTAAGCCATTCCACAACATATACTTATCAAAATAGCGTATTGTACAATATTAACATACACAATGTTTATTTGTTAATTAAAAATTAGAGAAGCTAAAATTTAAAATTTTCAAAATTTATGACCAAGCCACTATTTCCAATGTATTCTCCTTTGAGGTTTTCCATAGCATCCTGCAAAATACTTTGAAAATACATATTTATTGAAATGAGTAATTTATGAGAAAATTCATTTTTTGAGACATGACATTATTTTGAATACAAAATGAGAAAAGACAAAAAAAGTGTTTTCTCATACAACTAATTTGTGACATTTAGGATTATGGGATTAAGTAATCAGTTTTATTAAATAAAACAACCAAAAATTCTTCAACTATATTGTTTATTCTGTCAAACGCATAATATAAAATATTTGTTTTGGCAATTACTGAAGAGTTGGCATTTGTTTGCCTCCCACATGATAAACAGACTAAAAAACTACATTTGGTAGCTTGAAAAATGGCATCTTCATATGAAAAAAAAGTTTCTAAAGATACATTGTCATTTCTTTGTGATTAAGATTTAATTTAAGTATTTTTAAAAGTATTCTACTAAGCCATTCCATTTGTTATTGTTGATCCATTTATTTAGCCACATGTAAAATATTTAAAATAATAACATATTTGAAGCCACAGGGCACAAAAATGAATGATTGTGAAATATGCAAAGTATTTGAATAGCGAGAGCTAATTTTAGTCTATTAAGCACAGTAAAAAGTGCAAGAGTAATAGTAACTGCTAAAATGATCTTTCAGGTTTTAGTCCCTATTTTGACCTATGGTCTCAAGTGAAGTTTATTGCTTCTGTAACTCATTAAGGGTTCCAACCTAGATAAATGAGTCACTGTATTATATTGGGGACCTTATAAAAAGTATAATGGTGTAGGAGAAAGAAAAGTGGGTAAAAGAAACATAAGGACAGGAGGTAAGCTCAGCTATTTAGTTACCATGCAATGCAGTTATTTTGGGGCTTTTTCTCAAATGTAAAATGGAAATAATTATACCTACTTCAAAGCTAGGTGGTGCATAGAGCACTTGGGTCCATTTCTGGTATACAGTCTGTGACTAAGCTATGTAATTAAATGAATGAATTTATATCTAGAAATCCAACTCTGCATACCACAAAACATCTTTATTATTTTCTTTTTTCTAAGCATTTAATGTTTGAACTGTATTTTTCTTCTTAATTTAAATTGGTGCTTGCCCTATTTGAATTAAAAAAAAAAAAGCCTATTTCTACGGTTTTGCTAAATAGTGAATGAGTAGTGCCCTCACAGGAATTACAAGAAAAACACACTGAAAAATATGCTTAGAAGAAGGAATATGTGGAAATATTTGATAAAGAAATAACTAGGAAAATGCCCTAGAATAAATTATGAAAAAAAAATTTTAGCTACATTTTTCTGTTGAATAAATGAGAAAATGTGGTCAATAAACAAGTACAAATCAATTGAGAAAAGAAATTTATCTCCTACTACCCAGAATTTTATTTTATTTTTAAAAATTTATTTATTATACTTAAGTTCTGGGGTACATGTGCAAATTGTGCAGGTTTGTTACATAGGTATACATGTTCCATGGTGGTGGTTTGCTGCATCCATCACCCCGTCACCTACATTAGGTATTTCTCCTAATGCTATCCCTCCCTAATACTCCTAGCCCCTGCTATTCCTCTCCTAGCACCCCACTCCCCAGTTCCCGGTGTGTGATGTTCACCTCCCTGCGTCTCTGTGTTCTCATTGTTCAACACCACTTATGAGTGAGAACATGCAATGTTTGGTTTTCTGTTCTTGTGTCAGTTTGCTGAGAATGATGGTTTCCAGTTTCATCCATGTCCCTGCAAAAGATATGAACTCATCTTTTTTATGGCTGCATAGTATTCCATGGTGTATATGTGCCATATTTTCTTTATCCAGTCTATCATTGATGGGCATTTGGGTTGGTTCAGTCTTTGGTGTTGTGAAACATGTTTGTAAGAATAGGCAGAATAAACATATTCTGAAACATAGAAGAGGTGAGTTTAACTGAAATTAAGAGCAACCACCCTTCCCAGAGGAAAAAAGTCTCCAAATCCACTCTCCTCATGTAAACAGAGACTGTGCAGTATTAACAATCAATAATATTTTTCTTATTTTTAATGTAGAAGGCTAAGCCATTTAATTTCATTTTCATTTAAAACACTATGAAATACAATATATCTTAAAATACAAAATTATGTGAAAAGAAGTATTTGAATTATATTCATATCTTTTTGATGAATACAAAAAAAGGAAGTAGTTTTTACTTTACAATTTCTACATTTTTAGAAACATAATAAGGAATCTTAACATTCAATTTATAAACTATCACTTTCTACAGCAAAATTAAGAAACCTATAATTTAAAAACTTACCTTCCTTGAGTCTGAGAACCTCACAATCATTTTGACCTAACTCTTCAATCCTTTTGACCTAACAAAATATCTAAATAAATGTATGACACTGTCAGTAGTCAACCAAAGACAACATATTCGAGGTAAATTTTGTTTTAAACTTTTCTTCTATTTATTATATATAAGCTACAAAGTAGCACACCTTGTATTTAAATACATAATTCCTTCAAATTAATTAAACTAAAACATGTCATAGTTAGCTTTTATACATTTCTTATTGAAATAACTCTTGGAAAATATTCAGGCTAATTTATCTTTAAAAATATCAAATATCAGGATACTTGTAATGATTTTTGAGCATGAAAGAAAAGCAACTTTCCTTTCTCTGTGTTTCAAAGATACCAACATAGTAATATTACCTAGTAAACTATCCTTTGTGTAGGATTAAATGTTCCGTGAGCAGAAGCTAGATTGTTTTGTTTTGTTTAACAAACTAGGCTCAAACACTGTCCAAACCTGAAAGTGGATCTTCTTCATTAAAAGCCTAAAAAAATGACAGCCCAAGACAGTTGTATAGAGACATATGCAAGACTTTATCCTGATCCTTTAAAATGAATAATCAGATGATGCCATAACACTGATACCAATTAGATCTCATATGTTGATTTGCTCAATAACACTAACAAGGATCTACATATAATTTATTAAGTGCCACAGGAGGAGCCTGTGCTAGGGTTTTACAGCTAACATTTCAAATGCTCACCAATATCATAATTAACCTGTTAATAAGTTTGTACTGAAAATTTAAAATTTGGATACATTCTTTTTCCAGTGTTTTCTGAAATATGTTCATTAGAGAATACAGTGCTGAGCCTCTGATGCTTCTGTTGGTTTTTATTTCATGAAGTTAGTGTACACAGCACCTCTCCCTGAGAAGAGCTGAAACTCCCAAGTTAGGACATTAACCAAATACAAGAGCCCACTCAGAGCTTGGGTTTTGACAGCCTTCCTCACCTTTAGCTCCTAAAGGGTGAAACATCTCAGATGAAAAACCTCGTTAACCAAAACTCCTTATTACTAAATAAAACTTCTCTTAAGACATTCATAAATGCTTAAATGTCTGAAATTGCAAGTCTACACAGTTGAAAATGCATTTTCGGAATTCAGATTTTTGTCCTTGCTACTTAATAACTGTAGAATGTTGAGTAAATTACTTCAACTCAGTGTCTCATTTTCTTATCTGTAAAATTGGAATAAGACTAGCACTGCCTCATAGACTTATTTTGAGGGTTAAAGTGACTTAATAAATGTCAATATTCTTGGAATGGTGCCTGGCAATATTATTATTGTTTTACCTTGTTGTTATATAGGTTGCCGCTATACCATGCCAAAACCATTCTGTCATTTTGAGGGGGAATAATTAACAGTCAAAATAGCAAGTTGATGCCTGAACATTTACTTTCCTTCTGGTTATTTTATCATTGTGTCAAAGAATTACAAACAACATAACCCCTATTTTCAAAACTTCCTCAGCCCTCTGATCTTCTTAGAGTCACAGAAAGTAGTATTTGAATGGCTTTAATCTAGTTTTTCTTAGTAATAGACCCACAGTCTATCAAGAAACAAATGCCATTCTATGGCCCTAGTTAAACAGAATTCATGAATGTTTTTTCCCGTAGGACTGCATTGCAACCTCAGACAAGAATGGCAGACAGCCAGCGGGTTCTGCCAGCTGGCTTTGTACTGCACTCTGGGTTTTACAGAACAGGAGCACAGATATTTTTGATCCTGCAGGCCAATTCAAGAACAATTTACAGTGAAGAAGAAAACCTTTAATAGTGATTTCGCCTGTAGAGAAATTATATTTTTAATATAAAAAATCATAATTTCTTAACATGCATGCTTTTGAAATGGATACTGACAAATTATCAGCTAACACACAACATTTCTTTAAAAAGTATGTTTTCTAACAATTGATAGAAAATCCAGTGAAGATATAAAATGATGCAGCTTGATTTTGAAATATTTTATTCATTCATCTCTTCAATACATCTTTAGTGAGTACTATTACTGCCTACTATTTGTCCGACACTGGCATGACATTGTATTAACTCTATTATTGACAGCTTTGATGTGGCAAATTCTGCTGTAATATTGTTGTTTATACTATACTAATACTAGAAACTATTGCCCACTAACTATAACTAGTTTCAAATAAAATCTGAGATTAAAATTTAGCATATATTTTCTTAATAATTGAGATTATTGCTGAATTCATTATGAATGTTTTAGTGAGGGGAGTTTTACCTTGTCCCCCAGTATACTGGAAAAGCGCCTTCCAGTTAAGAGTGCAATGTAATAACTAATTCAGTAAATAAGTATGAAAATCTAAGAAATGCAGAATGTCAATTAGACGAATTAAGCTAATGAAAGGCTACAAACTCTGGAAAAAATAATTTTCATTTAAAAAATCTACATAATATTCTTGAAATATAATTTTTATTTATATTTTAAAAGGTGTGTGATATGTATTAAATAGGTATGAATGTATTATAAGATAAAAGATGAATGCCTATATTTAAGTGTGAGTGGAGAGAAATACAGTCTACTCTAAAAGTTTCTAAAATATACTTGTGAGATATTAATATTTTTCACCTAAAAGAGATTTTTCCTTTTTTCTTTTTTGTTATTCAGAAAGATTTCCTCTTTGAAATTTAATGCAGCACTTAAAAATATTCAGTGCTTTGTTTAATATGCAAACTTAGTATAATTGGATTCTCTGAGCCTGTCCCTTAAAATACTATGTGAAAACTTTCCTCTAATACACTTAGTTCAATATGCTTTATATTTCTTATCAAAATGTAATGAATTTCAAAAGTAATTGTATAGCTAGATTATTTTATAAGTAAAAAAGAATATTTTCCAAGATGAAGTTCTTTGAAGGGAAGTCATTAATTTTTTTATGTAATTGATTTGGCTCCTACTTTTTAATCTAAGTTAACTTTTAGAAATATAAATTAAGAAAGTCTTTAAAAAATCTGGAGACAACAGATGCTGGAGAGGATGTGGAGAAATAGGAACACTTTTGCACTGTTGGTGGGAGTGTAAATTAGTTCAACCATTGTGGAAGACAGTGTGGCGATTCCTCAAGGACCTAGAAATAGAAATTCCATTTGACCCAGCAATCCCATTACTGGGTATATATCCAAAGGATTACAAATCATTCTACTATAAGGACACGTGTACACAAATGTTCATTGCAGCACTGTTTACAATAGCAAAGACCTGGAACCAACCCAAATGCCCATCGACGATAGACTGGATAGGGAAAATGTGGCACATATACACCATGGAATATTATGCAGCCATAAAAAACGATGAGTTTGGGTCCTTTGTAGGGACATGGATGAACCTGGAAACCATCATTCTCAGCAAACTGACAGAAGAGCAGAAGATCAAACACCGCATGTTCTCACTCATAGGTGGGTGTTGAACAATGAGAACACATGGACACAGGGAGGGGAGCACTACACACTGGGGTCAGTTGGGGGGAAATAGGGGAGGGACGGTGGGGGGTGGGAAGCTGGGGAGAGATAGCAAGGGGAGAAATGCCAGATGTGGGTGATGGGGAGGAAGGCAGCAAATCACACTGCCATGTGTGTTCCTATGCAACAATTTTGCATGTTCTTCACATGTACCCCAAAACCTAAAATGCAATAAAATAAATGGGAAAAAAAAAAAAGAAAGTCATATGAATAGATAGACTCCTTATCTAAAGTAAAGATAGCATTATCTTGTACTTGTACAGTAAGACCAAACACAAATGTGGTAAACCAGGTTAATTAAACAAATGGTCATTGAAAATTGCTAATAAATGCATAGTGGTGACTAAGAGAGGCTGGGGTAATCAAATTATATTTCCATAGTTTGCTGATAAAATAGATGTTTTAGGTGTAAAAAAAATTGAAGTGATGTTTATTTACTTATCATTTTATACTTTCATTTAATAAATACTAATTTAAATTGGGCGCTTTGCCAGACACTCTTCTATTACTAATACTAGATTTATTAGTGAACAAATCAGATAAATAACTGCTCTCAGGGAACTTAATCTAAGAGGAGAAGGCAGATGTTAATACATTGTAACTATGGTAAAATCAGATGGATTTAAGTGTGAGAAGAAAATAAGAAGCACCAGAGAATGTTTTGGGGAGACAGGGCCAATTTAGACTAAAGAGTCAAGAGTCTCCTTTGAACTGAGACCCAATGACAAGAAGATGCCAGCCATTAGAAGATCGTGAGTCCTATTCTCTAGGCAAAAGAAAGAGCCAAAGGTTCCAAGGGAGAGGGTTGATCTTAGCGTGTCTGAAAACTGGAGAGAAGGCACATTTGACTGGAGCATGTAGAACTGGAGGAAGGAAGTGGAGAAAAGGCTAGAGCACATGCAAAGTACAACACATAGGGCCTTGTAGGCCATGGAAAGAACTGAACTGAGCTCCAAGTGCAATGAATTGTGAACAGCATATGGGTAGTATCTTATTTAAAATTTTGGGAATTTCTTTTATGTGAAAGAATAGCTGTTTCTTTTATGTGAAGGAAAAAAAATAACTTTTTATAGTTACATGAATTTGGATTCCTAGTGGTGAACATTCTTATTTCTTAATTTGAATACTCAACGTAATCAAAATACATGTAATTTTTAATTCAATGTAGTTTGTCAGAACACTAGAGGCAATTAAAATCATTTGACATAATATTTTCCTTTTTATCTGTTTACATGAATGCATTTTTCAGTTCTTTTAAAATTCAATTAAACAAAATCTAATCCATTTATTTAACTATATCCTTCCTAAAACATCACACTTCTTTAAAAAGTGTATGGATATGTATCTCTATCCGGTTGATTTTATATTAATCCATTGCTTCTCTATCTAGAAAGAATAGTAATGAACAACACCTTTTCAGGTTAATGACTTAACATATCATGAATTTTTTTATGAATTGTACCATGAAATATTTCATGATAATAAAACTACTTGTTTTCTAAAAAAATAAATTAACTTTAAATTGAATGTGGACCTCCTAAAATAATTTTTCGCAAAAAGAAAATCTTCTTCCATGAATGATGAAGATTAGTATTGGTCACCGAGTTTTGAGATTTTATTTTAGTGTAGTATTTTTTTCCTTTTTCTTCATTTTCCAGACATGAATATCTGCCAAGCAAACACTATATTTAAACCCCTGAGAAGTTCAAAAGGGATTGGAGACAGCAAAGGGAGGTCTTTATATTTCAATATCCTCTGTAATTAACATTTCTGTCTTAGCATTAATAAAACTAAGTTTTGCCTGCTTTTGATTTTGATTTTAGTGGTTGAAGCCATTATTATGTGTGCAAAAAGACAATCTAGGAACACAAGTATAAATGGAGGATAATTGGAAGAGATAATTTTCTGTTATGAAAACATGTCCAAATATTTGTTCATGTTGGCAAAATTGTGATCATAAGACAAATCCAATTCTCCTCAGACACCAACTGGTTGTTGTTGAGTGCTTGGCCTTCACAGTATTCATGAGATCAAACTCCATCATACATGCTTGAAACATCTTAAAAAATGAAGAGTACTCTTATTGAATGAAACATGAGTACTGCCTCTTTACCACTACATTCCTAAAAATATACTTTAGTCCTGATTCACGCTGATAGTATAAAGATGATCACAGCTACACACATACTGTTAACTTTATGTGTGTAACTATGCCCACTGATTATTGAAAAAATAAATTGTTAAGAATTCAATTGAAAGCAAGCTCAACATATAGAGTGGTAAAAACATGAAGCTTATCTTAGGGACTTCTCTGTACCTTTCACATAAGGCAATATAATATGTCAGAATTTATAAACAGCCATTTTCCAGAGTGTTAGTTCCTTATAAACAGTGGTGCAAACTAGTATAGGTAATATAAACAGAAAATATGGAAAAGAAAAAAGATTTATCAGCAATAATGGCCCTCAAATTGAACTACAGCGATACTATTGATGGATCATCAATAGTATTGATGATCAGCATTATAGGAATACTATTGATCAGCATTCCTGGATTTTTTTTTCCAGGAGCTTTCTCATTGTTCTAGAAAGTGGTAGACTGAGTTTTTTTAATAACCAAATAAATATGCAAAATCAAATTAAGGATAGACAAGAAATTTAAGTGTATTTTTTCATTGATGTGGGTGCACAGACATTAACTGTAAAGCAAAAGTAAATTGATAGTTGGTTATTTCACTGGCAACTGTGTTTTGTTTGATCTTGACCCTTTTAGAAAGAAACTATTCTTTCAGCCGTTAGTCATGGAATTTGAAGCCTACTGCAAAAGACTCTGACACTATTAAAAATTTGAAGCTCTAAATAAATACACTGGATGCATCATTTTCTGAAAGTCATTTGTGGAATTATATACTAAAGCAAGGACCTTAAATTCAAGTCTTACTCTTCAAATTCTACTAACATAAGCCTGAAAGCTGAATTAGAGTCATAATATTAAATCAGCTGGATATGGCCACAATTATACAGAATCAATTCTCAACTCAGAGAATTGACAAAAGTCATTTATATTATACCTCGTATGAAAGTAGTATGGCAGTTCAAAGTTAGAAGTAAAATAAAAAATTGTCAAATCTGAAATTTATCTTTCAAAGTAAATGTAGATAACTTTTTGTATTTTATATTAAAAAAGAGTTTTGTGTTTTATATTAAAAAAGAAAATCTCAAAATATTTGTATATTTTATGTAACACTTGTAATTATCTGTAAACTTCAATAGGCTTTTATTCTTTCTTCATTTCTTAAAGTTTTTCTTTATTGAAGAGATATACATATATTATAATTTCAAAGGTTTTTCTTCATTGAAGAGATAGACACATATTATAATTTCAAAAATTGCTGAATGAAAATGATAATTTACAGTATTTTGAATATTTAAATTATAGGTATGCATATTTAATTATCATAATCTTGAATGACAAATGATAAAATAAATAGTTATACATAAATTAATTTATAAATGTGTCAAAAATTTTCTTACAGTTTTCAACCATATTTAATAAAAATAAATTTTTGTACCCTTTAAGCTAGAGGGCAATACTCTTACCTCATTATTTTTTTCCTATTAAAAAATAACCTATTATTAAAGAACCATAATTGAAGCTATATTATGCAAAACTTGATCTGTCTCATTAATAAACCAAATAACTAGTATATTCAGTAATAAAAGTATTTAAACAGCCATATATCATAAGGATTATTATAATCCTTACTAACCAAAATTTAGTCATAAACCAAAATTACTATTTTTGTTTATATAGTAAAATATTACAACTTAAAAAACAAACTGGAAACACCAGTGTTTATTAAATTTGAATTTATATTTTCATAGAAAATGTTTGCCTGTATTTGTAATATTTCAAATTAGTCATGATCTGCATATGACTGAGCCTTATGATAATTTTATATTAAGTTACATATGATTTACCCATTGGAAAGCTAATGTCAAGCTTAGATACATCAAAGAGAGATAATGTTAAGCTGTAAAAATATAAAATTTTATTTTTTTTTCATGAGTATTTAATGTGCACCTCAAAAAAATAATGTACTGGATCTATGGAGAACGCTGATGTATAAAACATTATAACCTCTCTTCACCAGTTTTCAAGCATCTCTACCTAACTCTGCCCAAGGATGAAACTCATTAATTCTAGAGTAGCTCATGATACACAAGTCAACCTCACACACAGAAACACTATCTTTGCATAGAAAACTTCTGAAAAGGAAAAGTGCTGCAAGATGTTGTCATTTGACATTTGAGTGGAAGACATACATATTCCATTATTCAAAAATGATGCACAGTCAGCCTTATTACATGAGTAATATTATATGACCCATAATCTATACAACATAAAAGGACACAAATGGACATACTTAGTGTTCTAATAACATACACACAATTTTAACCTGAAAGATCAAATTATATATATAATTGTTATTGTATTACCTTGGTAATTAGGCATAATAGAACTAAATGTTTTAGAATAGATTTTTTTTTGGTAGAATATTTCAAAGTTTAAATAGAATCAACTTTTTTACTGCTCAAATCTATTTGATAGTTTTTAATATTGTCCTATAATTCTTGAGTCTCAATTATCATTGTGTTTAAGAATCTTACAGTGAGAAGGCCAAATGTGAATTAAACAATCTCCTAATAAAGATGTCTCATATAACTCTAGCATTTATTTATTTATTTATTTAAGTTCTTGCCTGAATACATCCAATAGTAGGCACCAATTACTTTGTAAGGTAATATATTGTTTTAGGACCATTCTAATCTTGAGAAATGTCTTCCAATTTTCTGTGGGCCAGAAAAGTTTACCATCTTTCTTTAGTAACATGTTGCCATGATTTTAAAGAGATTAGTTATCTGGGGCCAGCCCATAGTTCCTTCTTAGTAGAAGTAAAGAAATTCCCAGGGTTGGGGCAGAGGAGAACTGACTTACCTATATACTTCCATATAACGTAAAATGGGTTTTGCTATTATGATCAGCTTTAGGACTAAGTATCCACTGATTTCATGGAGAATTGGAAACTTTCACCATCCAAATTATCTAACTTGTATGTTGACAGTGGTGGCATGGTGGTAATTGAAGGAAAATAGTTGTAGTAGTAATAGCTAAATTGTCTTTAGCACTCACTAATATCAGATTTACATTCAATGTTTCATTCAGAGTCATACAATTTATGTTTGTTAAAATTCCTCAAACAGGAATAGTTTGGAAAAAGGTAATCCATCCATTTTTCTCCCCTAAACTTTTATTATATGGCAATTGCAATATATTAGATTTTGCTATTCTTACTGTTATTTATTTTCAGTTTCAATAAAAGAAACATAAATATCTGAACATCGGACTATTATTCCTTTTAAGGGAAATGACCTAGAGTTTTTTGATATATTTAATTTTTTTTTAATTACAGCACGTTACAAGGCTACTAAAAGTGTTGTAAATAATGTAAAACCTATTTAAAACTCTAATATGGAGAAAAATTACTCTAATTATATGTAATGCAGCATCAAGGAAGTTTTTTTCCCCTAAAGGGTTTCTCATATTTCATAAACACTGATGAGTTTTTCCTTCACTGAGGTAACATCAAAATTATATTTGTAATTTAGAAGTACTTCTCCTTGTCAATATATTTCAAGGAATCTGAAGAAATGAAAGCACTATTTTTAGCATACTCCAATCAAGCCAGTAAATAAAGATATGGAATATATAAATATTAATAAATTTGTTAGAAAGTACAATTATAAAAGGTGTTTCTTTCAATAGAAGATGACTTACTGAATTATTTTCAATAACATTAAGAAAGTCTTGAAATAGAAACAAAAATCAAATCAAAGCAAAGTTATGGTGATTGATTTTATTGTAGGCTTTTGTATATATATTCAAAAAATAGGATGATATTCTAAAGGAAAAATTTATTTTCTCATGACAAGTGGAAGTTTATTCAAATATTTAACAAATAGCAATGAGTACCTGCCAAGTACATGATTCTAATGGCTGAAGATACAGCAGTGCACAGAACAGAAAAAGATACCTACCTTCATTTAGTTTATAGGATAATAGATAGAAGCATATAGACATACTAAACAGTAAAATATTTAGCATGTCAGTCACTAAAATGCTATAGAGAAAAGAAAGGGAGTAAGGGCATACTAGCAGTAAAATTGTGAGTAGTTTGTGGGCCACCAACTCACGTGACGGTGTTCAAGTTTTGAGGGATACCCTGGAAGTCCTGGGCTCTTGTGGAAATTAAACAGAGGATTTGTTCTGCCTGTCTTGATGCAGGACCTGGTCAGACTGGGAGTGTCCTCCTATAGGAAATGACCATAGTCCTACCAGGAGGACGCAGTGTTCTGGGCTCTATCTTTACTCTGCTAGACCACCAAGGTATCCCTAGGTTATATTGATCATTCTGTCATTTTCAGTTTTACACCACATCAGCAAAACATTTATTTTAGTGCCTACTGTGTCAAACGTCATGCTATATCCTGTGAATACAAAGAAAATTAAGACTTTATAACTGCACATGAAAAGCTTAAATTCTGGCACTTTGGTAACACTTATTGGTATAACTTTTTGATGTAAATTAATTAAAGAAAAGATTTTCATGTTGTATTTATTAAAGTATACATTTATGACAACGTATGGCTATGCAAGAAATTTAACATTTATTGAGGTCCTCCTCTTGTTTGTGTTTGTGGTAGGTGCTTCATGTTCATTACCTTATAAAATCAGTAAAATATTATCTTGAGTTGGGTGTCATGCTTCATATTTTAAAAGAAGAAAAAACAAGATATCCAAGTTCATAAACAAGCAAGTGGCAAAGCAGATAATTGAATCTTAAGTCTTCATTTATTCTTTCTGTCAAAATAGGATGTCTACAAAAACCACCCCATAAAATAGATTCCTTCTGTAGCTTGAAAATATTATCATAATTGCCTAAACAATATGGAAAATTCGGTTATATGAAAATACATTAAATCAGAATATATTACATAATATATTATAGAATATATAAATAGATTTATATGTAAATCAGAATAAATCACAATAATATATGATATATATTAGTTATTTAGAATACCACTTTTCTATTGAAGGACCAAGAGATTGAGTCTTTGTCACAAAGCAAATTGATCACATTTAGGTGATGATTCTTAGAGATTTACATCCTCAAAACAGTCTTTCTTTCCAGAAGTTGCATACTTATTAGAGCATTCAACACTAAATTCATCTTTTATGCACTGATGAAAGTATCAGACGATGAGCTGTCTGAAGCCAAAATATAAAATGCCATGTGCAGTTAGGTCAAACACTTTGATCTGCCTCCCAGTTTATTACTGTCATGAAGCTACTTTTTATTTTGTCAAATGAAATAAAAATGTGAGTTTGCCTATGCTTTGCAACCAAAAAAGCATCATCAGAACCTCAAGTTCTTAGGACTTAGTAGAAGCAAAATAATCAAAATGGCTGTTTATACAAAGCATCGATTCAGTTTTCCGCTTTATGCTTTGAAGGTAATGAGTAATTTTAATTGCCTCTCAGGTATATAGAGAAAAGTTATCCTCCAAACATTTCTTAGAGTCTGAAATATCTGGAATTGATCAGTCAGCAGCCATGTTAACACATAGAAAATATACAAATTTTGGTTTTGCCTAAAGTAAAAATAATATAAAATCACACCAAGCTATAATAATCTTACTTTTTTTTTCCTGTTTTTCTCATCTTGCCAGAATTTTCAGAAACTCAAGGATAATAAACTCTCAAGGATTCTTCACTGGCTGATCATCCAGAGGCAAATAACTTCATCTTCCTCAGCCTCAGATTCCTTATATCCACAATCTCCACAATTCCATGAAAATCTTACTCATTCAACTAATATTCATGGAATTTCCCATTTCTAAGCACAGAGGGCCTTTCTTATTCCATTATTTTAGTTGAAATACTGAATTTAAACTTACAAATTTTGAAGACTGGTGAGGTTTTTTTTAAGTACTGGTTATGTTATTTCTAAATATAATGTTACCTTCAGGGCACATGGTACAACTTTAAAGAAACCAGAATCTCAGGCTACAGTGTCATTTTCGTAAGAATATGTCTCAACAATATAAAACTGAACAGAACTCAACAGTTCAGTCTTAGACCAGAATCTATGTCAATCATTCTGCTCTAACGATCAGTACTTAAAGACAAGATACTTTCCCTAATCACTAAAACATGATTTTTCCATATTCTAAAGGCTATTTGATAATATTTCCAGTTTATCCTGTATTATAACTTTCTGTATTTCTATAAATTAAATAGGCTTAATAAAATATTGCAGTGGAAATGAGTAAAGCGGACTCACAGAAAGAGTCGGCAGAGTCCACTATTTTGGCCCTAAGTAAAATTATGACATATCCAGGTTTAACCTCTTCCTGGAATATTGATTTTTTTTAACTTTACTTGGGATTGATTAGGTTCTGGGACTCTGATCTCTATTAATGCTTTCATAAAGAAATGATTCAAAAATCAGATCATGTTTTGTTAACGTATAATTAAGGCATTTCAATCAACCAAAAGATTCCTAATCCCTGCAGGACAAAGAAGGCATGGAAGTTGCATTTTATGACAGACTCTCTACTGCTTCTCCATGTGAATATGGAGTGATTTCTGTCCAGAAATGGCTATCTTATTGGTGTTACACTGAGAAAATATATTACAGTTCTCTTTTTCTCTCACCTCCATGAATTTTTTTGTGCTCCCATTCACAATTTTATTAACTTATTGTAAATATTTCTAAAGTGAATAGTTATCTAATATAAATGTTTAATGACTTTATAAAATTAAAGTATGCTATGATTTATCAGCCATTTATTTATAACATCTGTCAGGGTAAGTTATTTTTAAATTGCTTTGCTTCATCTGTTTCCTTATTTTGTAAGTAGGATAATTATTTATTATTTCTTTCATATTATGTCTTCAAATTGTTTTCAGGATTTATAATTCCTTTTTACTCTTAAGATTCTAATTAAATTTCAACTGCAACAAAATAACAAATATAAGCTTATGCTTTACCCATAGGGAAAAAAATCCAGTGACATGTATACTTCCTTCTTTCCAAAGAGAATTATTATAGAAACCATTCTAACCAGACTTATTTGCTGCCATATTTTTCTTCCAGATAAATTTGTGTCCTCTTATAATCTAAGCCTAAATAGACATAGATATAGATAAAGATTTTGCCTTCATTGTCCTCCATGAAGGACAATTACAAATAATGACTAGTCAACATATTATCTACTTGTCTTCTTGAACATTGCCATCTCTAAGCTATTATTTTAATAACTAACACCTACCTCAGTATAATCCATTTTACTTTTGGTTGTTATAATTCACCTTACTACAATTAGATACCTTGTTATTCTAATTTTGTCTTCAAAGTGTCAAATACCACCCACAACAGGTTGTTCTTTTAATTTTTAATAAATATGCTCTCTCTTTAAATAATAGTCATTCATAAAGTTATCAGATATTAGTGATGGCCTAGTACCATCTCCAGTATTGTTTGACTGCACCCCCTCTTCCTCCTCTGTTCACATATATCCAGCTTAGCATTATCAGCCCCAACCCTGCTGTTTCCTGCTTTATTCATGTGCATCCCAGAATCACTACATTTCATATCTAGAAATAATAAGTTCCTTCCTCACCATCGAGTGGGTTTCAGAACCATTCATCTACTAGATTATAAACTTCCTAAGGACAGTCACCCAAATGCCTAGCATAGTCCGTGCGGCATAGTAGGTGTTTAATAAATATTTGCCAGGTAAATTTGTGAGTGAATAACTGGATAGACAAAAGCATGAACCTAAGCCCTGAACTCCTTGCTTAGTTCTTACTAGTTCCTTTATGCGTATCCAGCATCTGAGTTCCTAAACACTCAATCTCTGCCTAATGCCTTCTACCAAACCTGGGTTAACTTTTTTAGACTCCAGATGTCAAATAAAAGAAGGCTTAGGGATTTTTCTGCCCTTTTAATTGATTCCTCAGCTTATCTTAAATCCCTGGATATTTATACCCATCCAGTTCAGACTGCAAACATTTATTTGTTGATTCATTCGATTGGTGTATATTGATTTTTTTAATGTAGGCTGTTGAATTTTGCATACAACGGGGAGTAAAAACAAGCAAAGGCCTTGCCTTCATGAAAATTGCAGTCTAGACAAATAGAGTAATTAGATAATTATCACAAAAACATGCAAAGTTACAACACTGAAAAATTCTACAAAAGAGGGTAAGATATATAGAAGAATCTAGGCTTTCCCCAGTAGGGTACACATGAGCTGACCCAGAAGGACAAACTGGAAATAGGTGATGTGCATGGGAAAGAGAATCCAGGCAAATTATGGAGAGGGCAGAGAAAGGACTGAAAAGTCTCCTATATGTGGAAGCTCAGGCAATGCAGAAAAGCATGTGTAAGAAAAGATAAAAATAGAGATAGGCCATGTAGGGCCTTTTAGGTTATGGTGAGATTTGTTTAAGAGTAATGGGAAGCCTCTGAAACATGTTGAACAAGGGAAGAAAGTGATCAGATTTGATTTTTAAATTATCATCCAAGCTTCAGTGTTGTACGTAGATG
This sequence comes from Sapajus apella, assembly GCF_009761245.1. NCBI lineage: Eukaryota > Metazoa > Chordata > Mammalia > Primates > Cebidae > Sapajus > Sapajus apella. The sequence goes on from NW_022436942.1 coordinate 37,954,747, forward strand.
AAAGGAGCACTAAGGTAGATGTGGACAGATGTTTCTTGTCAAGATTAGTTTTCTGGCTTGTACAACTAGACAGATGTGGTTGTTATTCATTGAGATAGAAAACACAGAGTATGTGGGAAGGCTGTGAATTTGATTTTGAACATGAATATGTGTTTGGAAATAAATCCTAGGAGAGATATCTCATAGAAAATTGAATATATTGATTGAGAGCTCAGAGGAAATAATTTGTGTTAAGGTAGTATTTTAAGCTGTGGATGTGGAAGAAAGTATACATAAAAAGATGGAGAGCCTAAGACTGACTCTTGGGGTGCAGCAACATTTCATGTCTATGTACACGAGAATGATCCTGTAAATTGATAGAAGAAAGACTAAAATAAGTCAAATATGTGAGAAAAGACCTGGGAAGAACAGGGTTTAAGGGTGAGAAAAGGCATTGTATCAAAAAAAAGAGTCTGCTCTGAGATCACCTAAAAACTAAAAAATGTCCATTAGATTTAGTAATATGGAAGTCACTGGGGATTCCAGCAAGGGCTGTTTCAGTGGAGTCATGGGACCAGATGACACAATGGTGTGGGGTGAGGAGATAAGTAAGGACAACTCCAGCCTCTCTGAGATTTTTTGGTAGTGATGTTCGTGACTCCTTGGGAAAGTGAGGAGACTTAAATGCTGGGGAAACATTTGTCATTGCCTCATTTCTTTTTCTTAATTCCAAACTTAGTAGTGATAGAGTCCTATAGGCTTCCCATTGAAACTAGCCACTTTGTTAAATTACTAAATGTGATGAATATGTGCTGACGATAGTACCTAATTTGTATTAATAGAATCATAATGTCTTCTACAAGGCTCAAGGGCCAACATAATTGATAACATCTGTGTCTGACTTCCAATATTCTTGACTTGCCAGGTGAGTTTTCATATTTCTGTAAGTTTTCTCAGTAACATTTGGAAAATATAATTTAGAATTGGGATACATAAGAAAGATAATATCAGGGATGGAATGTTAGGTGTGTATCTGTCATTTGTGATATTTTACAAAGTGAAAATGGATTCATTCATATATTTTTACCCCATTTTCTTCTTTTCTTGTTCTTTTTTTCTTCTTGTTTTCTTTAAGAAATGAATACCTAATGTTTATTCTGTACTGTACAAGGCACTAGATGATAAATAGAAAAAGGAAATTATGAGGTAATGATAAATACACTGAAATTGCTGAAACAGAAAGGCTATGTCGGAATGAATAAAGATAAGGTTAAAGAGAATGGAATTGAGAAAACAGGTATGATAGATACTTTTGAATGCAAGGCTGAGATGTGGTGGTGAATAAAGCAGTACTGAAAAAATAACATTTAACAGAGATTTCTTAGCAGCTCTGTGAAGGTCTAAACATAAAGAAAGGTTGGTATTGTAATAACCTGGATATCAAATTTGGGGAGTGAATATAAAGGAAAAGGATTATGTAATGAAAGTAGTCTGAAGACTCAGTAATAAACAGGGACATGCAAAGGTAAAGGCACTGAATTTGAAATCAACAGGAATTTTTTTAAAAGATACTTTAAAAGGGAGATTTTTAAAATAAGTAAAATTCTAATTATTGGCTTATTGGGCCTCATGTGTTGGTAGGACATCTAAGTGTTCATATAATAAGGCAGTAGAAAATGTTCACACACTTGGGATTGCCCTGAACTAACTTCAAATTATCACTGGGAATACTCACTCAGTAACCAGCGTTTTCTAAGAGATACTCTACATTGATAAAAACAAATGAAAATGTCCATTGATTGAAAATATGTTACAAATCTATTAGATTTATTTACATAAGACCAGGAAGTTACATTTTACTTTTAATTATAAGTAAAAATATTTTAAATGTATTCACTTCTACTAGATTACATTGAGTCTATTTTTAGATTACCTAAATAGAACATTCCAACTTTGTCATTAAAAAATGTACACAATAATCTTGTTTTTCCATTTAAAATTCTTATAAAGAAGGCTTATTTTTTAAGGAATTACATTCTAAAGTTTATTTATTCTTCATAGATATGTTTTATTTGATTATTGAATTTTCAGTTCTCTTTTAAAATAATTTTTAAGCATATTTATTTTGCTTCCATTTACACTCATTGTAAAATCTAACATTGACCTAGGATTAGTAGGAAAATTTGAACTAAGCAAAATATACTCCTTTTATTTTATTAAATGTGTAATTATTTGAGAAAATCCTTAAACTTTGAAAAAATAATATTTCTTGAAGAAACAATTATTAAATTTCTATACAATGCAATGTCAAATACTTTATTGATAGTTAAGGAAATTTATGTATTTTTTCTCTAGATCTCATAATAATTTAAAATCCATGCACGCTTGAAAAATGCTTTAGTATGCTCATTTCTTCAGTTATTTAACTGAAACATGTCAGTGATGACTTTTTATAAAATGCAGAATTCCTCATTCATTCCTTGCTCTGAATAAGTTTTTAAGTAGATTTTTTTCAATATGAATTTTTTGTTTTGTTTAATTTATGCTTTGCTTGATTGATAATCAGATTGATTGCAATAATTGGTCTGATAAAATATGTGATTTATTTGACACTAAAATGGATACATTAAATGATTAAACTAGTAGTAATTACAGTCTAATCATTAATCAGTGATATAAATGGTGAACAAGTTAACCTTATATATCACTAGTCATGTACATGGGAAGATTGGAAGAGTATATTGCTATCCAAAATATTTATTGTGTCTCTAGGAGTCTCATAAAAATTTAAATATCTTGGGAAAAACAGACATGTTGTAAAGGGCATTGAACTGGATTTGCCTTGAGAAAATCAGTTAATTTCATTTAGTGTCAGCTTCTTCATTTGGGAGATATAGATAATTTTTACCTATTGCACATGTTATTCTGACTATAAATTAGATAACATATTTAGCTTTTCAAAATAAAAAGATGACATAAATATTCAATTAATTATTCTTGTTATCACTTATCAAATTAATCACTAATCAAAATTCTGAGGAAATGTATATATATATATATATGTGTGTGTGTGTGTGTGTGTGTGTGTGTGTGTATGTGTAAATGTAAAAGGAGCATTGGGAAATGATTGTAGATATTTTATGTAGGAGAAATGAGTTTTGTAGTGAAGATACCCTGGAAATTATTTCTGTGAGTGGGAAAAAGAAGGCTTTTGTGCTAATAATGAAGAGTGAGATGCATAACTGGGACTAGAAACACAATGGCAAACTTCTATTTCCCAGATTGTCCTGGAATCTATTCTGGTAACAGTCTATGGATTCTGCACAGATGTTTTTGTATGGCTTATCCACCAAGCACTCTAATGAGTTAGGCCCACTATAACAGCAACAAATTATAAGGTAATTTGTTTTTATTGATGCATATGTTAGAGAGAGAGAGAGTGGATAGATAGGTAGATGTGTGAGTGTATATACGTAGATAGACAGATGTTTCCACTTTAATGCCCTAATTTACATAAGGTTAAATAGATGTATGAATTACAGCTCAGGCTGATTTGACTTCATTAATGGGTTCCTATACCTTTTGATGTTAGCCAAAATATGTATTCAGCTTAAAAGCTATATTAGGAATATTGATTTTTCTTCTTATAAAATCTCTGAATTCAAGAGTATTATTTTGTTTTCTATGTCTTTTCATGTATTAATTCATATAATTAAATATCTACTCTTGTGTGATATGTATACAGAATACAGTTTGTACATATGCAGAAGATTATAATACAAAAGTGAAGATTACAAATGCCATATGAGTAATACAGAACGTTTGGGGATTCCAAAGAGGGAGTGATGTCTTGTCACAGGTGGTGAAAGTCGGCATCTTGAAGGAAGTGTCTTTTGAGCTGTGCCTTGAAAAATAACTAGTTATCTCTTTAAAAAGATAGATTGGAACCCAACTATGAGCTATGGAAGGTTTTAAAACAGAAAGGTGATATCATCAGAGAGATGCCTTAGGAAGATTTTTTTTTAAATTTTTATTTATTTATATATTTATTTATTTATTTTTTCCCCCATTTATTTATTTTATTGCATTTTAGGTTTTGGGGCACATGTGAAGAACATGCAAAATTGTTGCATAGGTACACACGTGGCAGTGTGATTTGCTGCCTTCCTCCCCATCACCTACATCTGGCATTTCTCCCCTTGCT
>NW_022436942.1:37959329-38069751 GCF_009761245.1 Sapajus apella
GTGTGTAGTGCTCCCCTCCTTGTGTCCATGTGTTCTCATTGTTCAACACCCGCCTATGAGTGAGAGCATGTGGTGTTTGATCTTCTGCTCTTCTGTCAGTTTGCTGAGAATGATGGTTTCCAGGTTCATCCATGTCCCTACAAAGGACCCAAACTCATCGTTTTTTATGGCTGCATAATATTCCATGGTGTATATGTGCCACATTTTCCCTATCCAGTCTATCGTCGATGGGCATTTGGGTTGGTTCCAGGTCTTTGCTATTGTAAACAGTGCTGCAATGAACATTCGTGTGCACGTGTCCTTATAGTAGAACGATTTGTAATCCTTTGGATATATACCCAGTAATGGGATTGCTGGGTCAAATGGATAGGAAGATTGAAGTAGTGGCTTGAACCGGGTGGATTAGAAGGCAGGGAATTATTCTGCAGGTAAAAAATGCAGTCAGATCACTATTTTAATAATAGATCAAAGGCTCCAAAACACTGAACCCCATGCTACAGAAGCATCTGCAGAGACTTTTAAACTGCAAATTTCCAGGTCCCTCCTCAGAGCCCAGTTCAATTAGTGTTAGATATAGCCTCAGAAGTAATACTAAAAACCTACAGAGTGATTTTTGATGCATAGCCAAGGTTAAGAACCACAGGCTGCAATGAGAAAGCTTCTGGCCTCACTGATAAAGACTGCAAGCAGGGTGAGAAGACAAAGGGGTCAAAAAGGAAAAAAAAAAATGTAGAAATGACATCGAAGGTATTTTAGTTTCTGTTAACAGCCCAATATTCAAAATAATAATTTCTACTGTTATTTGACTTTATAAAAACACTTGCCAAAAAGTTTGTCTTTTAGATGCATTTGTCTATATTTTACCTATAGATGTATTGAATGTTTCTTTTTCTGCCATTTTTGTATTATTTATAAAACAACAAATTTTGTCCGAATAAGCTTAACATTGCTTTTTTTTCTATTTATTCTTGCTAGAATTTTGAAATTGTTTTAATATATGATTTATTTTTAAAAATTACACTGATATTTAAAATGACTCTGCTTTCTACCACAGACATTTTTAAGAAGAAAAATAGCAGTTGATGAGAAAGAAAACCATTATGTTTGAGACCATTTTCAGGGCTTTGTTATCTACTCTTCATCCCAAATTCTATGTATTTTTGTTAGGATTCCAAAATGCATAAGAATAGAAATTATAACTTATTTTTAAGTGCTAACTTAAAATATTAGTACTTAATTATGCTATGTTAATAGGGCTGTTTTATTCTAGACTTTAATCAGTTGTTCCTGTGCCTAAATGAAATTTAGCTTTATTTTAATTAAATGGTGGAACATACCATTTAATGGTAGAAATGATGGGTAAAGCTACAAGAAATGAACCCCAACAGAAGACTCAGGTTTCAGTTATCAGTTTTGTAGATGTAAAGTAGTTAAGCTCTGTAGTGAACCTGCCAGACAGGCATTAAAATTATGGTATAGGATTCATCTGTTGAGATAAGATTTTCTCTTTTTCAACTTTATTGAAATATCTGAATAAATAACTAAGCTAAATGTATGGTTTCTTGTTTAAAATGTATAAAAATCATGGCATAAAACAAAATTCTCATATGAAGTAAATAATAAAAATTGTGAATAGGTCACCCAAAACATTTTTTCAATAAAAAAAATTTGAGGAGGGCTCTGATTTGGTTATTGAAACCAATATTCCTTTGATAACTTACTTCTCTTTTTTCTTTCAAAGTTCAGACTAGCTAAATTGACTTATTTCCCTCTTATTCTACTCTTTAATATTCTTGCAACTAAGTAAATTTAGTTATTTCTTATTAATCTGTTTTCTTGAACCATCTGTTTTTTTTTTCCTATTGTGTATGTATAAAATAAGCAAAGTATTCTTTATTCATAAAGGCCTTGGTTAGTTGTACCCAATGAAACAATCAAAACCTATTTTAATTACTTCTAAAACTCTATTCTCTGTTCAAGTCTCTGTGTTTAATATTTAATATTGAAATCATCATTTTTACTGTTTTGCTACCTAATTTCTTTTTGAAGACTTTATTTTTTTTTAGAGTACTTTTAGGTTGACAGGCAAAATTGAAAGGAAGGTACCAAGATTTCCTATGTACCTCCATCCTCACACATTCATTTCTTTTTTAAAAATATAAACTTGAAAAATTTTCTTTTTACAATCTTAATATAAATTCTAAAAGCATTTACAGTTGACCTTGTTCTTTATTAGAAAGTTCTCACCCAGGCTGGAATGCAGTGGCATGATCATGGCTCACTACGGTCTTGGCCTCACAAGCAACCTTCCTAATTCAGCCTCCTGAGTACCTGGGACCACAGGCATGTACCACTATGCCCAGCTATTTTTTGTATATTTTGTAGAAAATAAAAGAAAGAAAGTTCTTTCCTATATTGAGTTGAAATGTTTTCTTATATTTTCCACCAATATCTCAATCCCTTGTGGCTATGCAGAACAAATCTTACTCTATACAACAGCCTTTCAAGAATTCAAAGACAGTTATACTTATCCTCCTACACCATCTCTGCTCTTGGCAGTTTTTTATGAATCATAGCTTTGACTTCTTTATCATCCTGTCTTCTGAATGTATCCCAATTAGTTTCTATACCCAAAGTTGACTGCAGGACCCAGTTTTAGTCTGAACATCACAGCAAAAGGTAAAACCAATTTTGTTCTTGAGAATATATTTCCATTAACACCCTTTGCTGCCCACCCACACATCCCCACAAACCTGCCTGATCAGATTAGCTTTTAAGATGATTGTTTCATAATCTTGACTCATATTGAATTTAAGGTTGACTAGAATTGGGGCCTTAGACAGAAGTAAAGCCTACGTTGCTGGATAGACTAAAACACAAAATTTGTTAACTCTTAAGAATTCATGTTTTATATGGAACAAAATGTTTTAGGAATTCTAAAAGTCATATATCTATAATAAAGAGATTTGTTATGTCTTTTGTAAGGCTTTTAAGTATTCTCATATTAAATCCACTATAATTTTGCTCAGAAATATACAAACAATATTAAAATAAATTTTCTTTTGCTTAAATAATTCATTAGCCTCTGTAACTTTTAGAATGTACAAAATAATGCCAGGATTTTTTTTAGATGTCTTTAAATCTGCTAGCAAGCTAAAGAAAAGATTAAACTTTTTCAGACTCTATGCTTTAATGAAAACAAAAGCATATGTTTTATTGCAAATAAGTGGATAACTTTTCTATTAAAATTTGGAGCAAGACTGTGCACCATACATGCTCCAAGTGGGCTTGACTCCTCCAGGGAAGAGACCAGGAAAGCATTGATGTGAAACAGCCTTTCCCTTGCCATTCTCTCCATTCCAGGCAGGTTATCTGCCAAGAAGCTCATCCCTATCTGTAAAACTGCCATCATCGGTTCATGCAGCATTCATGTGTAATTTGCTTTTCCTGGAGAGCCATACCAGGGCAGAGTTGACTGATTGAGGGAATTAAAAGCTACAGAATCTGGGAAAGGAGGGCTGCCCTGTGGGCATATGAGCTGGTTACATTTTGGTCCTGTTTCAAACCAGGGATATACAACTCTTGGTATGTATAGGAAAGGTAGAACTGCCTATACTGACAGCGCCCCTGAGCAGCACAAATGATCCACATGGCAAGAACATCATTCAGAGGACTCATCAGAGCAGCACCCAGACAAAAACCAAGCAAAGCAATACACAGAGACCAATTGGGGCCAAATTTTGTATATAAATCATTCCTCATAGAATGACTTATAATGGGAAGAAAAAGGAGACAGTCTGAATGACAAACTATTATAGTACATCCACACAAGGAAATATTATGCATCTATGTATGATAATGGTAAAGAAAATCCTTTAAGATCTTCAGAAGAAATATTTAAGAGATAGTAAATTAAATATCAAATTTCAATGCAATACGTATATTGGTGCCTCATTTTTAAAATACTTAACTAATGTGTTTGGAAAGAGAAGTAGTAATTGAGATCAAGATGTGGAGACAGGACAAATGAAAGAATATAATCAAAATTTTATAAGATTTATTTTGAGATGACCGAGTTATTGATGACTTTTCATGATTTTTAATTCCTGTCTTTGTGCTCCTATGTGTTATGCAAATATTCCACAGACAATAAAGTTACTACTCTTGTAATAACAGTATGTAATTAAAAAACAATTTTGACAGGTATGAAAGTTTATAGTTTATGAACAATAAAAACGAGCTCTGGGGACCTCGAGCAAAATAATGATGGGTTAGAAGGTTATTAAAGAACTCTTGGAATCTGCTGGGTGGCTGGATCCAAGCTTCTGAAAGATGTCAAGGGAGGCTCAGTACCAGGTGAGACCAGGGAGCTGAACACAAAGCTGGATCAGGCAGATCAAGTGAATAGTCTGCCTACAACTGGTCCACTTGACAGTCAATCTGTGCCACAGCCATTTGACCCTTGGGCTCTCATGCCCTGAATAATCATTAGTTTTCCTTACATTTTTGCTTTACTTTGCAAAGATACAAAAATTTAATATGATGTACTATATATTATTACCACATTGCCCATGGCATATGCCCATGTCTGAGCTTCCAGGGGCTTACGTGTATATTTACTGCTTCCTTTGGCTTCTAGTGAAGGCGCATCTCATATTTTGAGATTTCTATAACTCCCTGTCTCCAATAGAAAGGTATTGGATGCTAAGTAGTAGCAAATGTCCTGCATATGAAATAGAATGGTAACGTATTGTGTTAGCATATCTCTGGATATTCTTAAAATCTTTAAAATAAATGTTTACCTGTATAAGAAAGTCTAATTATGTGTGCCACAATTTCTAAGCATCTAGAACATTTCAATAATTTGTATTATATAGTTGAGACATAATACAAATACATTTTCCTAGCGATCAATGTATGCTCTGATTTATATATGCTTTGCCAGCCTCAGACACCATATATTAGTAGCAATATATTGTAGAGTTCCATTAAGGTATTTTTTTTGTTCAAATAGGTATGATATTTAGTTTCTTTGAAATACTAAGAAAAAATACTAAGCTAACTACCGAGATTTAAATTTTAAAAAATATACATAAATAAATATTTTCAGTTTTTAATGACATGTAGTAATTTATCTTTTTATTAATGGATTTGAATGAAATGTGCAAACTAAATTAAAATCATGGAAATCCATAATTAGGTTAATAATCTAGTGACAACTTCTTACCAGAAAAACAATAAAATTTAATAGGATATGCTTTTTTCTTTCATAAGATGTTTTACAAGATAAGATAAAGTTATAGATCTAATAACTGCAACTGAGTTGTCTTATGAGCTAATAGGTAACAGTCAACAAATGAAAATGAAAAGACAAAATATGCATCATAGAAAAATAAATGATGCCGTCACCTGTGAATGTGCATTATAGGTTATTGGAATGGCTTTAACACATTAAAGTTGGTTTAATAAAATTTCAAGAAGCAGTTTAGTTTCTAATTCACATTTTTTAATTTCCTTTTTTACCCATTCATGTGCATACATTTTTGTAAACTTTTATAACCAAAAGTTATCTAAATAAGCATTTTTTATTAAAATAACCACATTAAGAATAGAAAGAGCTCTTTAAATATTGCTATTACTTTGTTATATACAAAGTAAGTTTCAACTGGCAATTCAAAACCTTCTATGGTCTATTCAGTTGAAATTAATTCCCTTCCTTTCCCTTCATGTTTCCACTAAACTTTGCTTCTACCTGTATTATCTGATTCAAATTTGCATTATATGATGCTGCTAATAATGATGATAATAATGAACTTTTAGTGATTTGCAAATCAAAGATTAGACAGATTAGCTAATTTGTTCAAGACCATACAGCTGATAAATAAGGTATTGATACTAAGATTCAGTCCTGAGCAGTCAGACTTGAGTCTGTAGTTTCCATTTCTATGCTATTGATAGATTATCAATTTTCTTCTCTGCATCATCAGTTTTTTTGAAGGTTAGATATTGATTTTATTTAGTATTATAGCTTTTAATATACTTAGGACCACAATGACCACCAAATAAGTAAAATTAAAAGAAAATATACCAAAAATTAAATACGGTTGTTATATAGTGTGATAAGTAATGTATCTCATGCTTTTACCACTTTATGTTTTTAATATTCTATAATGAACAGAAGTTAGCATAGGGGAATAATTAAGAATAGATGAATGAAACATCCCTTTTAATTTTATTATAGTCTATCACCTAAACCAGCACAGTCCAATGGAACTTTCTAATGTGAAAAAAATATTCTGTTTTTATGCTATCCAGTTTGATGCTTAGTAGCCACATTTGCCTTTTGAGCACTTGGTATGTGGCTAGTGTGATTGAGGAACCAACTTTTTTATTTTGATAATTTTAAATAAGCACACATGGCTGTTGCACATGCAAGCACTTATTGGGCAATGCAATTTAAGTTCTATTTCAAAGCTCTTCAATGTTTTCTTTATTGGCATGTGTGACAGCTCCTACTTACATGTGTGACACTCTCCCATAAATATTGGCTGACAAGACAGTAACCCAGTGACTAAAAGTTTAGATGCTGAAGATACTTAAGTTTAAATCTTGGCTGTGGTGCTTACTTAGTATGTTACTCTGAGTGTAGAGCTGACTTACCCTTAAATTGGGATGATTATTAAACTACACCATAGAACTGTTTTTAAAAAACATTTTATTGTGACATAATTTCATATTTCAGACGTTAAGAAAAGAGACAAGAATTATACATAGAAGAACTGCATGAACTTCACTTAGAATCTCTTTCTCTGAACTCTCTCTCTCTCCCTTCTCTCTCTCCTCTCTCTCTCTCTCTCTCTCTCTCTGTGTGTGTGTGTGTGTGTGTGTGTGTGTGTGTATACTTCATTATTTTCCTGAACTATGTGAAAGTAAGTTGCTGGCTTACTCCTTTTCTTTTGGATGAGATTTTTCTAAAAACAAAGGCATTATCTCAATTAAATCAGGAAATTAACATTCACTAGTCTTAATTCTATTACCTACCCTACAGACTTTATTCAGATTTCATAGATTTCCCAATAATTTCTTATATAGCTAAAGAAAATATCATCTTATGCCTTGCATTCCGTGTTCATGTCCTTTAACTTCTTTACTCTAAAACAGTTTCTCAATCTTAGTTTGTGTTCCATGACATAGACATTCTCTAAATAATGTAAGCCAGTTATTTTGTAAACAGTCTCTCAATTTAAGTCTGTCAAAAGTTTCCTCACAATGATATTTATTCCATGCACTTTTGGTGGCAATACCACAGAAGTGATGATGTATCTTTTGTAATGCATCATATCAGAAGGCACATGATATCCATCGCTCCATTATGGTGATGTTAACTTCAATCACTTTATCAACGGGTTAAGGTGCTGTCTATTAGAATAGTGTTTGCTAGTTAAGGTGATGTCTGCCAATAATTTCAGTGTATTTATTATTTTTTCCCTCTGTAATGAAAGGTATATTGGGGAAAGTTACTTTGAGAATAACTAAATATCCTATTGCTGCCTTGAATTTTTACCCACTTATTTTTGCAATTATTGATGATTCTTGTGTATATTCTTACAATGATTGCTAGAGATTTTCTAATTCCATATTTTCTTTACATTTATTAGTTGAGTTTCTACCTGAAAAATGACTTTTTTCCACCTAATTATTTATTGATATCCTGGCAGACTTGCATTATCCTTTTTATCATTACACATATGTGAACATATGTATCTATATAGATAGACAGATATAGATCCATATTTCTTTGTATCTTTTCTTTGATGCTCAAATTGTCCTGGATTTGAACTAAGGGAGCTCCATCAAGCTTGCTTCTATGTCCTTGTGATGTGTCTCCATAATTCCTTGAATAAATCACTAATTTCTGGCACAACTTGAGGTTTCATACTGTTCTTCTGCTTTTCCTTACTAGCCCTGGAATCAGCAATTTCACCAAAATTCCTTGATTTTTTTTCTGAGTGAATAAAAATATTTAGAAACCGAGGTCATGAAGCTAGACCTTCTTGCTGCTACTGACTGTCATTGCTTCTAGGCCTTCTCAGCAAATAGCCTGGAAGTAGGACAGAAATATTCATGAATATATAATTATCTATGTAAATAAATACATATACAGGCATATATATTTATATACATATATGAGTATATTTATCACTACATACCCATGCCTATCTATATATCTAGCTATCCATCTTTTTATTTATTTATTTATTTTACTTCAGGTGCATACTGTATCTGGCATGGGGAGAAATGCCAGATCTAGCTATCCATCTTAAAAGTCCTAAATTCAAACTGACACCTCTAAAATCAACACCTTGGAGTTCATTCTGTCTTCTACCTTTCCATATTTGTAATCCCCTTCTCTAATTTAGCAAAACTTAGTTACCATTGGCCACAATTTATTTCCTTTATTTGTTCATCTAACAATATAAGAAACTAGTTTCCAAATTGTTAATCTATGAATCTAAACAAAGGAAGCTACTCACTAGAATTGAATATTTGTTCAGAGTTCTCGGTCTTCAGACTGATAGTACATAGTTCAAATAGTCAAAGTTCATATAGTTCAGAAGTTAACTGAGGCTCCCCCTATACTGTGTGGCCATGTTATTCGTTTGAAATATGACTCCGTTCACGTTTTTGTTTTAGGATTTTAGATCTAGGAGTTTTTTCCTTCCACACATGTTGGCTCTCTGTTCTTTTTAAAGTAGGTATGTGAAACATGAAAAATTCCCAAAAGTCAGAACTATACAAAAATTATACTAAGAAAGTGTTACTCCATCCTCCCTTTCTCCACAGAGCCATTTTGAAGAGTAATATTTTAAATGTTTAGATTTTTCACTACCTGCCACATATTTAGGTCTTAAAAAGTCTAATCTAGCTATTCATCTAACAATAGTGCTTTTTCTAAGTTCAATTACACACTTACTAAGTACTTCATATCTTTTTCTCGATTTATGAAACCAAATTGGAATGCAAATATGTGAGCAAAACTCTTCTCAAATTTTGGTATTTTAACTCTTACTAGCAAAATATTCTTTGCAATCTTTCTCACAATTGATCACAAAACAAACTATTATGTCTGATTTCCCAGCTAAGAAATAATGGCTTATTTTATTCCTTCAAAAGTGGACCATGAATGCTGCATGTGGCATAAGCATAATGTTATTGCAGGAGTAATATAGGAAACATATCAGGGTCAGAGCTCATTTAGTGGTGCCTTAAATGTGAAGAAAATAGCTGTGCTTCTGCATAAATGTTATAATTGTTAGATTGCAGTGAAACAAATGAAAAGTCCTGAGGCATATCTGAAGAAATGAGCAGATTACATGCTTAACTAATTCTGGAAGATAAGGTTTCTAGATTAAGTCATGCTCTGCAAGAGAAACAAAGCAAGCACTACATCATTAGAATCAAATTTATTTTAATGTATTTCTTTAAAGAAAAAGCTTTGTTTCTGGAAATGTCTAACATTGTTGTGTTTTCCTCATGAAGTCTTCTGTGCATACTTAACTAGTGATTCTAATATGTATACTTTACTAGTGATATTCAATAAATATGTCAGAGAATAGATTTCTTCTCTTGGTTAAATGCTTGCAATAATATTTCTGGATAAAATTTTGGTTATTTTCCAATTTTGTGAATAATATATTCTTAATAAAGCATCGTTTTACTTCTTTTTTGAGCATGTATAAAAGTTATTTAATATAAGAAATTTCAAAACATTTAATTTTATTTTGATCTCAGAAATAGAATTTTAAAAAGAAGTATATTAGAGAGCCCTTGAATGACAAAACCACCATAAATCTTAAACAAATAAAGATGATACATTAAGATCAAAATGTAACATCCATATAAGTATCACCAGCATGACAATTTTTCTAAGAGGTGGTTACTTTTAGATATACTCTCTATATTCTTAGTACATAGAAACATTTTCTTGTCCATATCTTAATAGCAGGGTGAACTTAGAATTAAGTTATGAGTTGCATACATTCAAATGTTAATTTTAGTGCACCTTCAGTGTATTTTATATTTCAAGTTGAAGGAAAATTTTAATTCTGTCACAAATATCTTAGAAGATGCTTATTCATATATCCAGAGACTTTAATAGATAACCGGTTTTACCAAGAATTTTTGTAAAGGACTATGCAGATGCTTAATGATTGGTTAGTACCCGTCTTTCACATTTCTGAGGTCTCATCTTCTAAATGAGGTAAATTCAACAACATTCCCCAGCTGTAGCACCTCAGGATCCAAGTCCTCTCCGTGCTGTGGCTAGGGCTTCCAAAGCCCCTCATTCTCCACATCACCACTCCTCTTTAAGATCTCCTTCTTTCCTGATTTTTCATACAACTGTTTTATACCCACCTCTGTCCTTGATGTTGGCGGAGTAAGGGCAAGTACCAAACATAGTCACCAGATGTGTATGAAGTCCAACTTCATACTGAACCCCACATATCCTTGGGCTGTTTTGACCATCTAATCTTTGTGTAAGATTACTTTTATGAAAATTTGTTTTCAGCTTTCTAAACAATTGAACTGTCAATTTTACTGTAAGATTACTGTGAGTCTTTTTTAAAATTTTGTGTCTTCCATGCCTTATGAGATATGTCCCATTCTGCAACCTCTGACCATGGAATCAAGCCTAAATTTTTATGACCCTTTTTGAAATTACATAAATGTGTTGAGTTTGTTTTTAACCAATATTCACCTACCCTCCTTGTTGGTCTAAATGAAGGGGAAATTATCCTAATAGCTTTATTTTCCTTCTTCAGATGGAATTGGTAGCATGGCAAGGAAAATAAATGTATTAGCTTTTCCACATGGCAAAGAAAAAAATGTATTAGCTTTTATTCCAATAAGATTTCCAGTAGCTATCAGGATAATTTAAGGCTTCTGTTGCTACAATTGCTTGCCTTTCTCTCATCTGGTTTTGAAATTATTAGAAATAAAGCATGTATACTTTCTCCTAGCTAGCCGTCTATAGCACAGTGTTAAATATCCCTTTAACACGATTCTTCTGTTTTCATTTCTGTTACTTCATCCTACTAATTTTCCCTATTCTTTCACCCAAAAATCTATGGATTCCTCATATTTTGTTTTTCATATTTCTCCCCATGTTCATCTACTGGAATTTGACAGTATGCACTTGAGCTTGAAATTAATAATAGTAATTGACACAATGTAAGAAATATTCTGCTATTACAGGATGGAGAGAGAAATAACTTAGACATAATTTGTAACAATAATAAAAGTTTTGAATATTTTTCTTTCTTGGCTGACTTCATTAGAAGTCATAGAAGCATTTGACACTTCATTTTAAAGTATAGGAGTCCCCCATTATTCTCCAGGGGATATGTTTGAAGACCCCCCAATGGATGCCTGGAACTGCAGATAGTACTGAACCCAATTGCTGTCAATCAGTACACGTTGCTGTTCATCTTCCAACTACAAATTTAATACTTCTTCCACCTTAAGTAAGCACTTATCATGCATTCTAGCCGTAACTTTTATAGTGAAGTATGACAACAAAGCTTGCATATTTGTTTTCCTTCTTCACGATTTCATGAACAGAAAATGCATTCTTACCATAGACCTTAGCAACCTCAGCATACTTTTTTTCTCTTTCCTTAAGTGAAGAATTTCACCTTTTCCTTTAAAGGAAGCACTGCCCAGCTTCTGTTTGGCATATCCAAATTCTCACCAACATTACTCTTGTGCTTTGGGCCATTATGAAGTTAAATAAGGGTTCCTTGAACACATGCACTGTGATATCACAGTCAATCTGCGAACAGAGATGGATTCTAAGTGACTTGTGAGCAGGCAGTGTGCACAGCATGGATACACTGGACAAAGAGATAATTCAAATCCTGGGCCTGTCGGAGCAGAATGGTATGAGATTTCATCTGCTACTCAGAATGATGTGCAACTGAAAATTTAGGAAGTGTTTATTTCTGAAATTCTTTATTTAATATTTTCAAACTGCACGGGTAACTAAAGGCATGAAATTGAACACGGGTAACTAAAGGCATGAAAAGCAACACCTTGAACAAGCAGAGAATGCTATATAAATATCTGGATCATACTCAATTGGGGATAATTTACGTAAGATATACAGCATAGGTATATCTGTATAAACAGCACAGGTTTCACTATGCAAATCTTCTTATACATGAACTTAAGATTGTTAACTAAAAAAATGGTGGTAGAAAATTATATATAGTTTTATTTTAATCTCAAATAATAGTAATCAGGAAATTGAGATAAATATACTAAAAGTTATCAGCTTCTGGGCGTAGTAGCTCACTCCTGTAATCCCAGCACTTTGGGAGGCTGCGGTGGGAGGCCAGGAGTTCGAGACCAGCCTGGCCAACATGGTGAAACACCATCTCTACTAAAAATACAAAAATCAGCCAGGTATAGTGGTGCATGCCGGTAGTCCCAGCCACTCGGGAGGCTGAGGCAGGAGATTGCTTGAGCCTGGGAGACAGACGTTGCAGTAAGTGGAGATCACGCCAGTGCACTCCAGCCTGGGTGACAGAGTGAGACTCCATCTCAAAAAAAACAAAAAAAAAATAGTTATTAGCAATTAGTTTTATAAAGATAGGAAGAATCTTTATTCAGTAATTTTACTTTCTAACTTCACAATTTATGTAGTGTTTGAATGATTTACAGTTAGTAGTTATTACCTATCTGAGTAGGAAAAGATAGATATTTTCAAAAGACAAACTATTTTAAAAAGCCAAATGATGTAATGGAAGTTGTGGAATTTACAGTCAGAAAATGTAGCAGCCGTCTAACCATGTGACTTGGAAGATGTAATTTATTCCTTATGAGCCTCAGTATTCTTACCTGTAAAATATGATTAATAATTACCAATCTAAAAGTTTGTTCTGCAAGCAAAATATGACAAATGCAAGCTGCAAATAGCAAGATACATCTTCTAGTTTTGTATGTGTGATTTTATACTGACTTGTAGATACTCATAATTCACAAATAATGTGGTAGGGAGGGGTGGTAGTGAGTAGGCCCATTTGTAAAATGATGATAACAAAATTCAATAAAGAAAGCTCATGTTCCTGTGAAGTGGGCTTTTTTAGATTACACAAATAAGTGAGGTCATAAGAGGACAGATGGGAGGAAGAGGCATGGAGAAAGAGGAGCTGTTGATCAAGGGATAAAGTTTCAGTTAAACTGGAGGAATAAGTTTTAGTAGTCTATTGCACTGCATAGTGACTACAGATAATAATAATGTACAATATATTTCAATATTGCTTATACTAGATTTTAATGTCTTCACCACAAAAAATCAGTTGATGAGGTGATTAATACATTAATTAAACTGGTTAAATTTTCCTGCAATGTATCTTTGGATCAAAACATCACATCGTACTCTATAAATACACAAAATTATTAATTATCACTTAAAAATAAATTAGTGGAAAAAGAAAGCTCATGTTGAAAATTGAAGGCAGAATGGGAAGGAAAAATACAATGCAAATATACTGTAATACATTTTCAATCAATGTAAAATAGCTATTCAGTGATGGAAATAAGGGGAAGGGAAATTGAAGAAAAAGTAACATAGTAAACAAAAAAGTCAAAAGTTGGGGAAAAAAAATAGGTAGAGCTAATGACTCAGAAACTTTTAGAAGTAGCACCAAGCTGTGAAGCCCAAGAATGGTCATTTGATTTGGAAAGGATGATGGAGGTCTCTATCACTTTTGTAGGTAATGACAGGATTAAAATATTTTTAAAGACTGTCTTATGCTACATAGTTGGAGATTGGGAAGTGGTGAAAACTTAAACATAATCAAGTGATCCAAGCAAAATTTGATCTACTGAATGTAATGCACCTCTTTATGGCTTCAGGTTACAGTGAGCAACAGATATAGGCTAAACTTTAGAGTAAGGTAAGAGATTTGTAATCTTGTGCAAATTGCTTTTCTTTCTTGACCCTCATTTTCCTCATCTGTTAAATGAGATTAAAGATAATAGCTGTTCCATAAGGCTGTAAGAAGGAAATATTGTGGTGCAATAGTTAAGACTGAATAAATGGTAAATATTGTTATAGTTGGAAAATTCTCCAGATATTGTGCATCACTGATTTAAGAAGTTAAATATTCAGGCTGAGTGCGGTGGTTCACGCCTGAAATCCCAGCATTTTGGGAGGCAGAGGCAGGTGGATCACCTGTGGTCAGGAGTTTGGGACCATCCTGGCTGAGATGGTGAAACTCTATCTCTACTAAAAATACAAAAAAATTACTAGCCGGGTTTGGTGGTGGGCACCTGTAAACCCAGTTACTGAGAAGGCTGAGGCAGGAGAATGGCTTGAACTCAAGAGGCGGATGTTGCAGTGAGTCGAGATTGCACCATTGCACTTCAACCTGAGCAATAAGAGTGAAATTCTGAAAGATGAAGGGAGGAAGGGAGGAAGGGAGGAAGGGAGGAAGGGAGGAAGGAAGGGAGGAAGGGAGGGAGGGAGGGAGGGAGGGAGGGAGGGAGGGAGGGAGGAAGGGAAAGAGAGAAAAGAGGAGAGGAAGGGAGGAAGGGAGAAAAGAAAGAAAAGAAAGAAAGAAAGAAAGTTAAATATTCAGAGACCTTTCTTATGCCCATAGAACTCAGGCGTTAATTCACATCTTGAGAATCCAAATTGATTACTTAGAACTGAGTGAACAAGTGTGTAAGCATGATGTAGATTTATCTATTTCTCTCTCAGCAGTTATTTTAACAATTTTGTTCTGAGACTTCTAACAGACTTTCTGGAGCTGCCCTACCAGCTGCTATTGTTCTGTGCCCCTTGCTGGCAAGTACTGTCTTTCAATAGAGATGAGCCAATTTATTTGATGCTGCCTCTGGAGAAGAGAGAGGCCCTTTGGGTATAAAGTGTGCCTGTCATGCAGATGACTTCTCTAATCTAATGAGGTAAAGAGCTGAGCAGTCAGGAGACGATGGAGTGTTGGTAGAAGCAGAGTCTGTTCTCTGTACCCACTTCTCCCATCTATATATGAATAGCTAGTACAAGAGCCAATTTCTGCAAGAATTTTTAAAATTTGACATGACTTAACAAGGATGACTATCCTAGAGATGGTCACATCTGAGTGTGTGCATGGCTGGTGTATCAGTGCAGTCTGTTTAGACGGCCGTTTTCCTCTACTGCAAGGTGTGTTTCCTTTTTATTCTTTGTGACAGTTTGGCTTATAAATTCTTCCCTTATTGGTGCAATTGTGAGAGACTAAATTTCATTCTTCCCCTAAATCTGTAACATCTTTAGAATATAATATGATTATCCAAATTTAGGTTTTTGGTTTGGTTTTAATTAATTTTATTTAACCATAAATGCTTCTTTAATGAGAAACCAATTGTAGCTTGTACATTAACCTGATATTGGTGATGAAGGAGACATATGTCTGCTGCCTTAATGCTTTCTGTGCCTCTGTTTCCTCATGCATATAAGTGGGAAATATGTCACTATCTTTGGTCTCATAGGATTATATTCAATGACAATTATATTTGTTCCAAAACACTTGAAATGTTATTTGTGCCTTCAGAATTATCTAATGTCATATAAAAATGCAAATTTTGAAAGATGCTATTGCAATGAGCTATCAGTTTAAAATACTTTGATTTGAACTTTATTGAAAAACCTAAACCCAGTTTAGGTTTTCTATGTGAAATGCTTAAAATTTGTGTAAATATTAACATCACAAGGATATCATATTATATTTAATTTTATAGCCATCATTTATTTTTTATCTGACGTTCTTCATAATTTCCAATTGCCTTCAGGGAACAATATGCAAACTCTTCAAGAACTCATTTAACGCATATCAATTTGTACCAATAAAAATCAAAGCTTCTATAGTATTATGCAAATATTTTATTCACTTGGATAAGAGGGAGTCCATTCAATTCTACTAAGTCAGCTCTTATATTAAAATAGCTATTCATTTTATTTCATCATTTCAATTATATGTTCATAAACTCGTATCTTTTCTCAAACACAAGATCTCAGAACGTCTTACTTTCATGCAAAAAAATTATGCTCTAAATAAGCAAATTTATATCACCTTACGATGTCCAAAATTATAAAGGTTATTGGACATCACTCCTGGTATCCTTGGAAATATTTGTTTGATTTTGAAGAAATCCTCTAAGCAGTCAAGTTGAGTAATATTTTTAACTTACTTGTCTCTACTTTGAAAGAGTGCACCTGTGAAGAAATATCTAGGGCATAGATATTTCCTCATCTCTCTTTATCATTTGCTTTCTATCCTGTTGGTCTGCATATGATTAGATGAATCTGTGTGTCTAATATTAGAGCAATCCTGACCCCAGTGTATCAACTTCTGTGAGCCTGGCTTGTCTAAAATGAATTGTTGGCTGAGTTATAGAGACTCTAATAAACTCTTGCTAGAAGAAGGAAGCCAAAAGTTTGTGGTAGGCAAGTGAAGAGGTCAAAAAAGGAGCCAGAACTTACTAAATAAACATTTTAGCATATATTATCAATATAAAACTAACTCAGGAGAACCATTGTTATGGCTTCTCTGTCCTTGAATTTAGTGAGAAAAAGAATTTGATTTGCCTTAAATGTAATGTTCTCTTTCTTAAGGTCCTGTTTATCAAGGTCCTGTTTATCAAGGTCCCATTTATTTTCACTCTAAACTGCTTGTCAAGCTCAAGACCATTTAAAAAAAATAACATTTTGCTACTACAGTTTATTAATAACCATCTTATTTAAATGAATAGAGATATATGTCAGATGCACTCAACTTTGTTTCAGATCACCTTGTATATTATCTGCTTTAGCATTAGTTTAACAATTTTTGATAATTCATCATAAACTTCCATCACAGATATTAGCATGAAATCTATAAGGCAATTTTTTTTGTAAGTCCTTGTTTTACCTGATCAAGAGAGATATAAAGAGTGAGAGAAAAGTGAGAGAGAGTGATGTGGGGTAGAATCTGATAAGATTTAGATGTAAGGGAACATGTCTGTTTTATGTGTTTGCTTGGTTCTTTCCAGAAACATAGGAAACGCAGTAGGGGAAATTGAATATAATGTTCTGTATTAAGGGATGCAGTTTATATGCCTTTTGGTCAATACAGTTATTCCCTTTATTCAGGGGGATATGTTCCAAGACCCCCAGTGGATGCCTGAAATCATGGGTAGTAGCAAAACAATATATACACTGTTTTACACACACACACACACACACACACCACCTGTTGATATGGTTTGGCTGTGTCCCATCCAAATATCACCTTGAATAATCCCCATGTGTTAAGGACGGGGCCAGGTGGAGACAATTGAATCATGGGGTGGATAACTTGAGTCAAGGAGTTCAGATCAGCC
This sequence comes from Sapajus apella, assembly GCF_009761245.1. Lineage (NCBI taxonomy): Eukaryota > Metazoa > Chordata > Mammalia > Primates > Cebidae > Sapajus > Sapajus apella. The sequence continues at coordinate 37,976,736 of NW_022436942.1, forward strand.
TGGGCAGCAGGGCAAAAGCCCATTTCTACAAAAAAAATATATATAATTAGCTAGGTGTGGTGGTGCACACCTGTAGTCTCAGCTACCTGGGAAGCTGAGATGGGAAGACCACCTGAGCCTGTGGGGTTGAGGCTGCAGTGAGCCATCATTGTACCATTGCACTCCAGCCTGGATGACAGAGTAAGACCCTGTCTCAAAAAACAAACAAAATAACAACAGCAAAAAAAGCTTGTCTTATATCATGTCTGGAATTGAAAACACCTGCCAAGTGATCAAAAACTGGATTAATTGTCTATGTAGAATGTAAAAAAATAAAACAAGAAGTTGAAGTGAAAAATCTGGAGTAAAATATTCAGATTAAAATAAAATGTGAACTGTTTTTTGAAAAAGATACACTGAAATTTACTACACAAGTAAGTCAAGGCTCTCTCTGAAAAATGTGGCATATAATCTTTGTCTTTAGAAAGCGGTAGAGGCATGGGTATGGCTGCACAGCCTCCACATCCTCTGCAGATAGATGAAATCTTGAATTTAGGAATTCTAGCTGGTCATGCTTTCTGCCCTTAGAGAAAAGGTATTACGTGTTGGTAACTGAAGTATAAAAAAACAAAGCCCAGATCTTGTCTTGTACTCCACAGAAATCATGCCTTGCCCAAGTCTATAATGGGCTGTAATCATTTCCAATGAATGAAATGCAAAAACATGGAAAAGACTAAAATTGAAACTTTGATAATATAAAAGATTTAAGCTGTGAGGATAGTACATCCTGGACCTAGAGAATTTTGAATTTGTCTTTGGACAGGTGGGCAACCATAGGAAGCAAGCAGATGTCTGGAGATGGTTGCAGAGACATCCCATCCCCTGGGTGGCACTGATTGCATTTTTCATGAAGGTTGCTCTTAAAATCAAAGCAGACACTCTGCTGAGAAGGCTCTGAGAGGTTAGTTCTGGGTCTCATTGATTCAGTTAATCATTTATTCAATTAATAAAGTTTGAGCTCCTGTTGTGAGTCAGGCAGTATGCTAGGCCCTGTTGCTACAATATAGGCATAGTTCATGTTTTCAGCAAACGACATTTTACTGCTTTGGTAAAAATGACAATTCATCAGAAGAAAGGCTATATGCTAAGTTACAGAACATAACAGAACTAAGACCCCTCCAAAAAGGAATATGACTATACAAGAATGAATATGGATACCCTTACAAGTATGGGTTCAGGTTGGATAAAGAAAACTATGGGATTAGTTGCCCTTGCTTTATGCTGAGAATTAAGAAAAACAAAAACCTTTCATGTTAATCCTCTCTAAGGTAAACATGCTTTTATGTTCTGCTTTTTATTTTCCATTTGCCAATGAAAGGCTCTTAGATAGCAGTTGAAAGAAGTATATATAAATTAAAACAAAAAAGGAAATTCTTCCTAGGTTACTAAGTATTTAGGGCTACAAACATATATAAAAACTAAAAAAATTGTTTTAAAGCCATTTGAAAGGAAATATACTTATCTGTAGCCACCTAAGTTATATTGTAGGGCAGAGTAAGCCCATCTTGATCATATAATGTTGAAACCAGAATCAGGTTAGCCTCATAAAATATTTCCAAGTATAAATAGTTAATTATTTTTTGATGTAACAAAAGAGAGACATAACAATCTTAAATCCAAGGCAAGCGCTTAGATATAAGACTTTTTAAAGCTTAAAGAAAGTTATCTTATTATAATAAAATCAATTATTGAGAGCCACTGTATTTATGTCACTTCTTTTAGAGTTACACAGAAATTTTAAGTTTTGTCTACAAATAATTACAATTTAAAAGAAAAATTTCAGTGTAGCAAAGGTTAAACAAAGGAAAGATCCTATCATATTTGGGAATGTTTGCTTAGATAAGGACATAGTATTTATTGTTTCCTCATCTGTCATATGGTGGTTTAATGAGTTATCTCTAAGTTTCCAGGTAACTTGAACACTATGGTTCTTGAGCTCTAAGGAATCGGAATTCAAATGATGACTTTTGTGCTTGCTGCCATATAATTGAAAAGTTAAACCTTGGTTATTTACTGTTTCTTAAATCATTATATATATGTTACATCTTTTAAGCAGCTTTTGGTATAATTCTTGTAGATTGGCTTTGTAGGTATGCCTGTTTATTTTATTTATTTATTCTTTAAATTGAGTATTTATAGGTAATTAGGAGGTAAGATTAATTATAATATTTCCCTAAAAAGCCTACTTTTATGTTCACAAAATAATTTTTTAAAATGCATGTTCTTTATTTTTTAGTATATGTAGACTGTATTTTTCTGACTTTAATGCAGTTTGGCAATTTTCAATGAACAAGCAAGGAACACTTTATTCAAGACTATTGCAATAGGAAAGAAAGGCCGGAATTCAGTCTGAGCTCAACGCCCCTGAAATAAAAGGCAGATATGTTCTTAAGAGCTGTGGTAGGTGAATGTTAAACCATATGTGTTTGTAAATTGTCTTTACCAAATGGAAAGGAAAATTTTCTTGTATCTTCCAGTCAAGGGTCGAGGGATGGCTTTACTACTTGGAGCAAGGTTCTCCTGAAAGTTAGGCTCCTACCCTCCAAAAGACAGAGGATAGGAGCTCTATCTTCCTTGATGACTGCATTTCAAAAGGATGGCTCCCAGGTTCTTGAGAAAGATATTTCTGGGTTGTAAAACTGACAAGAAGCTTTTTTAAAAAAGATTTACATTTCAAAAGGAGGAAAGATTTTGCAATTATAAGTTTTCTAAAGCAAATACTCTAAGATAAAAGAGATCAAGAGCCTAGAATCATGAAGTAGCCTGCCTAAAATTTAGTGGAGCTGAGAGGAATGTTTAGTCCAACTAGGCCAATATATTATACTGTAATTTAAGTTTTTTTCAAGGTTCTGTGATTGTGGACCTTCTGGATATGACTCATTTGGACGCTTGGAGATGGGGGAAAAGTAGGGACGATGCTTTGAGTACTCCCCTTTACTTCTGCTGTCCACTATTTATTTCTAGAGAAGTTTTTGTGGCCTTCAAATTCTATTAGTTGAGTCGAAATTAAATATTTATTCTGGTAACAAACAATGAAAAAATCAGTGAGACTGCACAAAATTATCAGTGAAACACAATCATTAATAGTATTTTTAGTACTTTTTTTAGAACATAAGCATTATGGCAAATAAAAATGGGAGGTGGTTATATTACAAAGATGAATAAATTCAAAAGTAAGTCATGATAAGCAACTAGTTAAATAGAATAACCATATTCTTATATTAGCTGTTTCTTACCTTCCAATTGAAGTAAAAAGAGAAAAGGTGTTTATATCATTTTATTAAGAAGGCTGTGATCATTACAAATTATTTTTTTCCTTCAAAATCTTCTCAATAAAAAGCCACAGTTTCTGGAAAATTCTTTGGTGTGCTAATGCTGAAAATGATTCAGAATAAAGTTGCTCATAAAATATCAGTAAGGAAAGCTAACTAGGTAATTTTTATTTCTCTGAAAGCCAGAGCTCTCTAATATCTACTTTTGGAATGCTGCTTAGGGTAATTAGGTATGATTTTCCAGTTAGTTGGGGATGAGCAGATGTGACTGGTATTGCTGAGATCCAAATTTTATACTGCTAATGTGAAGCTTACTGTACAAAGGAATGTGAAGGTGAGATAGTTAACAGTCGATGTAAAGATCGGAAACTGGGAGTCTTTGAACTATATTTAAAATAATTATAACTAGGGCTAAAAATAATTTTATTTTTGCATTTCTCTATTTTCTTATTTCTTTGTTTCCATCAACCATTCTCATAGCACCTGAATTCTCAGGGCACCTCCTCTCCCTTTCCACCCTTTTCCTTCTATTTATTTCTCTTTTAACACAGCTTTTCTCCAGGAAAATAGGACATAGAAAGAACATCTACCTTCAAGCAGCCATCAGCGAGTAAGTCCTGATCATGCCAGTACTCAGTAAGCCATGTCTGACAACTCACCCTTTCCTTGGAGTTTAATAGGATAAAGCTAGCAGCGGAATAGTAATTGAGAAATGTGGCTCTACTGATAAGGAAACCTTGTCATAAAGTGTAAATTAGCAGCAGTTGAGCAGATTTACTTCAGGAGCATTTCATTGCTATTATATTGCCTGTTTTATCCTTTGGCTTCTATAGACATATTATCTGAGATAATGACCTTCCATCTGTTTGCACTGGTGCAAGTAAAAAGGTCCTAAAATGGACACACAAACTCACACACATACACACATCCAAGCATACTAAATTATAGTAACAAATAATTCATCAATAAAGTAAATGTTATAAAGTCTTGTGACTCATCATTCGTGATTTACTCATCACACAAATTAAAAAATAATTTTGAAATAAGTTGACAGATTGGACCAGAGGACAAATCTAGGCTATCCAGGAAGTCTAACTCTGTACAATAACACTAAAGGAACAGCTGTTGTCTTGAGTACTTAACAAACAGGCTGTTTTCATAGACCCTAACGAAGACAAAACCGATTAGCAGATTAGAAATCGCCAGAAATCAGAGACTCTCAGCTTAAGAATCATTAAAGGTGAATAGTATTTTGGCTAATGCTATTCTTTGTTCGTCTAAAGATTTATGGAATGAGTGTCTTATGTATAAACATCTGCTTCTTCAGGGGAGCATCTATCATGCAGCCACCAAATAACATGACAGATGGGTACCATGTGCATCTTAAAAGCCTTAAGATCTGTGATACTGCTCAAGTTTCACTGCAGATTAAAACTTTTAATCAGGTAGTTGGTTTTTTTTTAATAAAATAAACCTAGCTCATAAAATGAACTGTTGAATAGTTTAATGTAAAAGAAAACATTTCAAAGGATATTTCATTTAAATGCAAATGTGGACTATGAGTTATAAAGAATGGAGCATTTCATTTTCTTATTTTTCTAGACTCCTGGGATCAAAGTCACCTTTTGAACTTGCAAAGTAAGCTTCTAAACTTATATGTTGCTGTTTGGATTTAAGTTCCTTGTTTTCACTATTAAAAGACAATGCTACCTGAAGCTTTATCTGCAGCATTAATTGTCCCGTAAAGGCAAGGGAACTGAATTAACAGCGGAAAGGGTAGGACTCTAGAACATTTAGGTCATGGCTTTGGAATCTGAGCTCTCAGCAGTTTCATGCTTTGTGGATAATTAAAATCGATACGAAATAATTACAGAACTAGAAGGATCTCCAGACACCTAATCCAGTCCCTTGTCTCCAGGAGAAACTAGCTCTAGTCTAAACTAACTTCTGCACAGACACTTGGGTTGTGTGAGAGAAATTGGGACTCCAGATTCACTTTCTGCACTTACCAAGAATATTGCAAATGTTTCTTGGTAACCAGTGTTCAAAAAGAGAGTATGGTTTTTATAAGCATGACATTGGTATCATGAAACTATCTTCTACAGTCTCAAGATAAGTAATGGAAGGCAGTGATGGCCAAAATAAAATTCATCTCTCACATTACATTTGCAGAGATATTAGGGTTTCTGACAATGCCCCATCTGCTAGGTTGTCTTGTCATTTTTTGTGGATCTTGTATCTTAAAAGTTCAGATAGGGTGCTACTTTCTCCATGAAGCTTACCAATCTCAATTCTCACTGGTTATTTTATTTTAGTTCCTTTATTTAATAAGGCTTTAGGATATATATATAGAAAACTCTATAGTAAAACTATAAATGACCATATAAAGCAGCATTTGCCATCTCTCTACCTAGATGAGATGTGCTTGAATGCTAGTCCCCAAAGCTTAACACAATGCTCTACTTAGTCACTACTCAAAAAATGCTGGTTGATGCTATTTTTTTCTAAATCTGGTTTGAAATTAATTATGTTTATTATTCTGTTCTCAGAGAAGATAAGGAGAAGAATGAGAAGTATTGAGTCTCCTGATTTCAGTTCCCTATTCCAACATTGTATTTCTCTTTATACCATTTTTAAGGCTCCTTTTCGTTATGAACTCAAACATTAGAACAGAGTGAAATATAAATATTTCCAAATTCCATTAATATTCCATTTCTTTAAGTGCTTTTAAAGAAACAGGGCCTTGCTCTATTGCCCAGGCTACAGTGCAGTGGTGCAATCATGGCTTGCTGCAGCCTCAAACTCCTTGGCTCAAGTAATCCTCCTGCTTCAGCCTCCTGAGTAGCTGGGACAACAGGTGCCTGCTGCCATGTACAGCTAATTAAAAAAAAAAATTTGTAGAGATGGGGCTATGTTGCTTGGGCTGGTCTTGAACTCTTGGTCTGAAGCATCCTCCTGCCTCCGGCCCCCAAAGTGCTGTAATTACTGGCATGAATTTACTTAAAGTGGCACCTGGCCACTTTAAGTAAAATTTGATGTGACAATATTACTTTGCAACAAGTTTCTGGATGATTCCTTGGAGTTTAATTTTGTTTTTAGATACATTTTCTTCCTAAAGAAAGGGGCCATGGTTATTGAAGTATTTTGTAAACTAGTAGAATACAAAATGCCTAAGGTAATATGTCGAGTTAGATTAGTGGAGTGGTCCAACAATACTTTCTCTTTCAGAAAGGTCAACATTGAAAACGTATGTGTGTCTGCATTACTGAATTGAATTGACAAGTTGAATATTTAATTGTGTGCTATGTGAGAATAACTGCAGTGAGGTACATGTCATTTAAAACATTTCTTAATAGAATCTACACACACACAAATACACACACACTATGTAACACTTTACAAGAAAGAGATGGATCATTTTTATTGTTAGAGAAAACCTTAAGAAAATTTTATATGTTACATCTACTTTGCAAAATAGAAGAAAGCTTCGCAAACATAGAGAACTCTTGATTTTAATCAAGAGTTAATATTAGGCAGCCATATGGAACTGTATCCTATTTCACTGAATCTTGCCATCCTTGACTACTGTTCAAAATGAAAGACTGCAATTACAGGAAATGTTTCCCATTGATTATTTCTACAACCAACAGTCTCCACCATCATTTTTCCATATTCTCTGACTTGCATTTTACATTTCTTTACAAATGCTTCTTCTTCCTCTTTGAGATAATAGACACCTGGTTAGTTCATCTGCCAAAAACTCAAGACATCCCAGATGGAGGCTATTCGTCATTACACCAGGTGGAAGTGAAAAGAGATGGGAGGGCTGAACACAGAGATGACATTCTCCTCAGTTCCCACTGCTATTCAAGGACCATCACTTTCCTCTCATGGAAAATCTTTCCTCTGCACACACATTCCAGCACTGTCTTCCAATCACCGAGGGCACTGAAATCTGGCTTACCATTTTCATTTTAGCCTCTTTGGTACAACTTTAGTGTCTTTGTGGAGAACCCTTCAATATGCCAACCTCCTCTGCTGACATTCCATTCAGCAAACATCAAAACTAAGGTCCAAAGAAAAGAATTAACCTTTATTTGATTCCTTATTAAAATCTCTCTCTTTCTCCATTCAGGCTTTATGTCCTTTAACCCTTTCTGTGTGTACCTATGCAACAATCTCGCATGTTCTTCACATGTACTCCAAAACCTAAACTGTAATAAAATAAATTTTTTAAAAATATTATCCATTTAATCTTCCAAAAGCACCTCATTATTGCAGACAATGACTGCTTCCCATTATCACATGTCCAATCTTCTTATTCTGGAATTCAGTTAGCTTCAAAATTGGTTCTTAACTGCTGTCTGCAGACATTTCTTTAATTACTTGCATGAGATTATAATTCCAAATATTCCTAGCTTTCCAGACTCCAAATCTTTCTCATAGCCTCTTCCACATTTCCAATTCTCTTCCTCCCCCACCGCCCTGAATAATTATTCCTTTTAAAACCCTCATTTCCATGCATTCCATAACCTTTCCATTTGAAAGTGTTCGTGTCCTTCTCTAAACTTCTACAGAATTGTGTCCCACTGTCTGAAAGCATTTACTTTCTTGCTTTGTGGTTACCTGTATATTTATCTAAGTCTCCTTAACCACCTGGAAGATAGAACCAGCTTACTGTATTAGTAAAATAAGATATTAGTTCAGTTTCTGCTTCTAATTAGCATTTCTGACTTATCTCTTCACTCGTATGAACTACAGTTGTAAAGTGTATCATGCAAGAATACTGGTTACAGTGCTTTGAGTTCTGTATGTGTTCTATGAAATCATCAGAAAACCGGACCAGGGCTTTCTTTCATATGTTATTTTTTCCACATCATTCCCTGTGTAGTAGCCTAATAACAGTAGATATTCAATGAGTGTTCATTGACTAAGAAGAAGGTATTTACTAAATTCCTTTGTATAGAGCACAATAATTTATAAGGGGTTTCTAATCTATTCAAGTGGCTAGTTCTTCAGTCATCTACTACTTCTTTTATCCCATCTGTGGTTGGAATTTCTCATGGAGCCTCATTGTGTTCAGCTGTTCTTTCATTGCTGTAAAGAAGAACCTGATAGTGGGTAATTTATAAAGAAAAGAATGTAATAGGTTCATGGTCCTGCAGACTTCATGAAAAGCATGGTCTTGGCATCTGCTCAGCTTCTGGGGAGGCTTCAGGAAGATTACAATCATGGCAGAATGCAAAGGGGAAGCAGGCACCTCACCTGGCCACAGCAGGAGCAAGAGGTGAGGGGTGAAGGAGGTGCCACATGCTTTTAAACGAATGGATTTCTTGAGAACTCATTCACTAGCTTGAGGACAGTACCAAGGGTATGGTGCTAAGTCATTCATAAGAGATCCAACCCCAAGGTCCAATCATCTCCCACCAGGCCCCCTCTCTGATACTGGGGATTACAATTCAACATAAGATTTGCCAGGGACATATATTCAAACTATATCACCCATCTCACAGACCACAGCTTTAGCCTATGGCAAATATAAAAACTAGTAGAAAAAGCATGGCATGTCAGATTTGGCAAAACAGATTTTTAAGTAATAGTGACAAGTCATACCATGTTACAATGCCATGGTTGCTTTGAAAATACTTTGCAAAACTTTTCAACTACAATTCATCATATAGCTCTTATATCTTGCTAATATTTCTCTAATAAAATGACATAAAATTGGCACTGTTACTCACCATTGCCAAGGCTCCATCACATGATCCATCTGGCTTGAACCTTAGTTACTAAGTCAGAAGTTATAACTTCTTTCTGTTGACTTGGTTGCCTATCATCACTAATTTTGCATAATTATATAGATGTTTCTTTAAATGATGATATCTCATAAGCATTGCAATTTATATTTTTCAGAACCTTATACCTTTTGGTTGTGTGTTCTGATAAATAATATTTAAAATTAGTTTATTCTTATAGATTTCAGAATTTTAAAATCTCTGAGATGCCAGATGTAGGTGATGGGGAGGAAGGCAGCAAATCACACTGCCACGTGTGTTCCTATGCAACAATTTTGCATGTTCTTCACATATACCCCAAAACCTAAAATGCAATAAAATAAATAAATGGGAAAAAATAAATAAATAAATAAAATCTCTGAGAAACAATATAAGCTAAAAGATGCTTAATGTTCAGTGTGGCTGAAATATGTCATATACTTAGAAGAAGGTTTTTCTTTTTAAGCAGTTTAATAATGGTAAATTTGGCAAGTACCGTACCACCCCCCTTCTTGCCATGTGTAGTGCAGGAGTGGTGATAATGTTAGCTATTAGAGATACTAATTTTATTTACCTTTGTCCTGGAGATAAAGGCTAAGTAAAAGATGAAAATATTTCTTATTAGTAAGTTACTACAAACAGCGTAGTTTTTATTTAAAAAGTGTAAAAAGCTTCTAACTCAGCCTCAGGACATTTATTTTATTTGTATACCATCTAACATTTGTAGGGTTTTTTTAATTTTTTTAATAATATTTCTTTCTTTTTTTTTTTATATAAAGATGGGGTTTCACCGTGATGGCCAGGCTGGTCTTGAACTACTGACCTCAGGTGATCCACCCACCTTGGCCTCCCAAAGTGCTAGGATTACAGAAGTGAGCCACTGTGCCCAGCCACCATCTAATATTTATAAGTGGACTTCATTTTATCTTAGGAGTTCAGAATGCAAATATAACAAAATTCCTGGGGGGAAAATGCAGTTATTGAAAACTCCCTTAGAGAATTATTCAAATGTTACTTTATTTACTATAATAAATAAAAGAATATTGTGATCACAACATGAAAAAAATGAGAGTAATCCATATTTGATGCAGAACAGAAATTAAATTAAGTTGTAATAAATTCAAAACAGAAATATGCCTTATTTGTAATTACCTTATTTATGACAGCATTTAATTTTTCCTTTAAATATAATTTTGAAGAAACTAATTTTTTTTACTTTTTGATTTTAATCACACACACACAGTGTAGCCTTATGTCATAATAACTAAGATTTATATACAGTATGCCAAAGTACTTGAGATTAATGTAGAATAATTTTGAAGGAAAAATGTTTTTTCCTTAGATGTGTGACACGATTCAGCATTTGATACTTAGAATTTCCTTTAAAATGCTGCAGAGACAGATCGTACTCAAATTCAAATAAGAGCAATTTCCATTATTCCATACCAATCCTGGAAACGTGTGTGAGAATTACAACTTCAATCACCACCACATCAGTTTCCCTCCTTGTTGATTTCTTAGTAAAACCAGTATTTAAAAAAGTGTAGCTACAGGTATGTATAGACAAAACTGAACTTAAAAATAACACAGCAATTCAGCTGTTTGATTTGTTTCAGAATAAGTAAATATTTAATTTTTACAAATAATTTCTAAACTTTGGAAATATAAATGAACCTTGACTTGATTTTTTTTCTTACCTGAACATCTGTGGATGATTAATTGGATATTTAGCCTAACATATTCTTTTATGTATGTTTTTCTTTGTAGAAAGTTATAAAGCTATGCACAGATATACATATACATGTATAATTACACATATGTATATGTTACACATATGCATATATGTATATAATATATTCATACCTATCTTACATGTATATTATGTCTGTGTATGTGTGTATATGTGTGTGTGTGTGTGTATATATATATATATATATATATGTTTCTTTTTTTTTTTTGTAAAATTACACAATTTTAGGTTAATCAATGATGTGATTAGGCAAGTGTTTTCAAGCCAAACCTCTCTCCTCTGTTCAGGAAATGAGATTAGCAGTGCTTATATGACACACTCCTTGAATCATCAGTCTTTGGTACTAATTTAGTCAAATTAGGGTTATGCTTCATTACTAATGTAGATTTTGACAGTGTAATCCACAGACATGAATCTCATAATATTAATAGGAAGTCAGTTACATTTGTATAGAGAAAGAATGGACAATTTCGCGGGTCCGTGGTTATTCAGTCCCTTGTTTTGCCTCCCACAACCAACATGCCTCACACATATCCTTCCTATAACTGAAGGCAGCACTTCTTGGTTTTACTACTTTTTCTCAGTTCTTTAGCCTTGGTAGAAGAAGGTTTAAGGGGAAATAAAAGATGTCTATTTCTAAATATTCAGTTTCCTCTTCAATGGCACCACTCAACCTAATACTGTTGAAAGAAAAATTCAGGGCCCTTTTTTTTAAAAAACAGTAACATCCGTCAGAAAATTTTAGGCTTTAATAGACTAATAATACTGCAGCTGATTAAAAACACACAAATAGTTATATATTAGAGAAGTCTTAAATAAAACACCTTTTTTATTTCAATAAAACATCCCTTTAAAAATATTTATTTATTTATTATTTTTTTTTGACACTCATTAGCTGACTTTATTGGATTGCTTTTCTCATTTCCATACGTTTTAGGCTGTACCAACAAATATAAAAAACAATAGAAAATTACACTACATTAGAGGCAAACATTATACACGCAATGGAATAAACTAGACACAAAACTAGATTTTTATTTAGAGCACAAGTACGTAGACAAATATGAAGCAAAAACAGTGAGCTGACAAAAATGAGAACATCTTAGTGTAAAAAATCAGTGAGCAGCAAAATAAAGATGAAATCAAAAGAGTACTCTTAACGAAAAAGTTATTATTACAAATACTGATGGGCAGCAGATTATTTGACCAAAAACATCAGTCACATACTTGACACAGTATCAGGAATTTCTATTTCAATTCACCTTTCTCTTCTTTCTCTCACAAATTATAATTGTAGCAGCTTTTAAAAAGTTTTTAAATAGGGTTTGAGTGAAACAGGCATGCGTGCTTTTTTCACGTAAATCAGTTAAAAGCCAAGTGGCCACAAAATGTATATAAAAATAACAATCTGTAAAATTTGGGGAAAAGTAAATGCATCCTCAAAGAACAGTACTATCTTTTTTTCATATAGCAGAGTTAATCTGCTGAAACAGTTTTCTCTAAGTATTACTTGTGGTTATTGTATTTCTACACAGATGTCTGGTCTTAAATTGTAGTGACTAAATTGATAAATCTTCTTATTCCGAGTTAACTTCTAAGGGATAGAGTAAAAGAAACCTTAAACACATTCTTAAGATTTATAAGGATGGAAGACCTTATTGAATACTGCAAATCTGAAGTAAAAATTTCCAAAGGGTCATCTCTTCCAATGAGGGAACAGGTTTAGTCAAGCCTAGAAATTCCATTTGACCCAGCAATCCCATTACTGGGTATACATCCAAAGGACTATAAATCGTTCTACTATAAGGACACGTGCACACGAATGTTCATTGCAGCACTGTTTACAATAGCAAAGACCTGGAACCAACCCAAATGCCCATCGATGATAGCCTCAAGAATTTTTAAGGCATCTGGTGAATATTAGGTGTCTCCTAACTGAAGATACAGCAGGAAACAAGAAAGACAAACGCCTTGTCTTTGAGAAGTTTACATTCTAGTCATACTTAATGGATAAAAGCATGTATTTGTAGCCAGGGCACAGTGGCTTACACCTTTAATCCCCACACTTTGGGAGGCCAAGGCGGAAGGATCTCTTGAGATCCGTAGTTTGAGACCAGCTTGGCCAACGTGGTGAAACTTCGTCTTTAATAAGAGTACAAAACTTAGGTGTGGTGGTACACACCTGTAATCCCAGCTACTCAGGAGGCTGCGGCAGGAGAATCACTTGAACCTGGGAGGCAGAGGCCGGAGAATCGCTTGAGCCCAGGAGGCAGAGGTTGCAGTGAGCCAAGATCATGTCACTGAACTCCAGCCCTACAGCCTATGCGCCAGAGTAAGGGTCTGTCAAAAAAAAAAAAAGAAAAAACACAGAAAAACATATATTTGTAAAACTCAGAGCTATTATGAAACCCACGAAACTCGGTAATTCTATAGTGCCTCTACCATTATACTAAATAAGTAGTAAATAATTTTCTGATAATACACATACTCACCAAATTTGATGACAAGTGAAGATTTGTTTTTAGCCAAAATACTCCAGCTTTGGGATGAACAGTAAGTGCACTGGATTGGATTAGAATGCAGTTTAGATATATCTATTTTTTATAAGTCTACCTCTTAATAAAAAGTGTATTTTATACCACTCTGTTGTCAAAAACACACCAAAACCCAAAACCCAACTTTTGTTTTCTAAAAATGTTTAATGACATTTATTTATTATATCTGAATGATTTATTACTGTATTGTGGTACAGCATCACTTAAAGTTGTTTGGATTTTTAAAAACTATTCCTGGAATATTTGTAGCTACTTTCTCCTGCTCTCTTGGTTTCTTCCTATTCTCACTGTAATGTGAATGATGTCTCTCATGTACTGCTGATTTCTTGAGCTTTTAGGTACCACTTGGCAAATATACCAAATGGCAGAGAGGAAAAATGAAGGTATTTTTACACTGAAATTTTTTTTCAATGCGAAGCCCTTTTCCTGAAGGAAACATCATTCATGTTTAGGCTAGATTATGTGTGCATCATGACCTAGAATTGGAAACCCAGTGGCTACTGAATTGGGGCTCTTCTAAAGCCAAACCAAACAATTTGAGCCAGAATTATGGATCATTCACACAGGTTATTAAATTTAGCCAGATGAGAAAGACGGTGTCTGAGAAAAGTTTGAATCTAGGAAAGAAAAACATTCACTTTGAAGAAAACGGTTAATACAAAATTAAAACTTTAAAATATGTACTACATTAGTGTTCTCTGGGCTGATAATATTCTCAGTGACTACAGAGTACAGAAAAGTTATAAATAGCTAACGTTGCTTTTGAGGATAACAGGAATTTTGTTTGGTTTTGTTCTTATGTTTTCTTCAAAATTTGTATTTTATAGAAGTATTTAGGTTATTTTCATTGGTTAAAAAAACCTCGAGTCTATTTCAGGAGGGATTGTTTTAAAAAAAAAAATTTTAAGTTTGAGCCTCTACATGAATGAGAAAGAAATGCCAATATTTCTTTTATATAAATCAGCCTCTTAAAAATCTTAATAAATAATTTATTTTAATCTAATAAAATGCCTTCATGGCCTACTAGCATTCTAAAATACCAGCTATAAATTTTCAAGTTCATTTTTTAGAGCTGTGAAAGAGTAATAGATATATTATATGAGAAAGTTGATGAACTTAATAATCGTTATGGAAAAAGATTCAAATATAACAATGAAAGATCCTGGAGATTATTTTAACCATTTAATTAAGAAAAAGAGAGAGCCCCATTACTCAGATAATTTTTTAAAGTCAATATTACTATAACTCACTATATTAAAGACTTTCAAAATGAAGGAATTAGTCATGGAATAAAATTTTGTGTAATTAATGATATTTAATTTTTTTATTTAGTCATAGTGCTATCTTTACTGCTAATCAAAGTACAATTTACGGAATGTGTTATTTTGTCTAGAAATTAACAGCTGGCTTGTAAGAAACATTTAAGTTAGGTTAATTACTGTCTTTTACATTTTTACAATATACTGTGACAGAAAGTTAATGATGCTCACAGTATTTAGCATAGTTCATAACCCATATTTTAATGAAAATATAGTATTATTAATGATACAGATATAATATAGTCTAATTGCTGATCATTTTATGTCTGTTCTATATAATTCTATAAAATGAAGCCATATTCATTCTGCTTATTAATTTTGACTTCACAGAGAAAAATTTGCATTTAATATATTCATGTGTATATTGGATTATGTGAATTTAATCAATCTAAGGCATGGCAAGTGGGGTTTGACTGACAGTTTCTCAAGATTCTAATCTGGCCAAGAATTCATTTTTCTTCCCTCTTATCACAGTCATATGAGAATCTTAAATTAAAATGAACATGTTAGCATTTTAAGTAGTATCCATTTTCTTCCTGTGCACTGTGCCAAAAGTGAGATAACTACTTGCATAGTGTCCATGAAGAGGTGTTTCCATAACATGCCCTGATATTAAATTTCTGAAAACTCTGGTTCTGGTGTCTCAAATGTAAGTCTCTTACAGAGGCCTAAGTTAATTTTTTTTCTTTTTCTGTAGCAAAAATCAAGTTTCCTTATATTATATCAATGGTCAAATTTAAGTTTCTCAAATTGGGTCACTGCTTTCTTTAGTCCCACTAAATTCAGTGATAGTCTTTATGCCAGTGGCTAGTGATTGCTATAGGACTTCTCCAAACTAAGGACTGCAATTATAGGAAAGAAATGGTGTACCTCTGAGCTAATATGAGAACACATATTTTTAGAACCATAGGCAAGAAATACTAGGAAAAATGTCTTAGTATTTGTACTGGAGAAGATAATTTTTGAAATATACAACTGCTGTGAAATGCCTGCAGAAAGTTTGATAAATATATTTCATGAATAGTCAAGATGACTATATTAATAATGTGTGTGAAAGCAAGTTTTATTGCTCTTATAAATTAATACCAACAAACTTCTGTGCAGGGCAATGATAATGAGTAAAATATGTCCATTGGTTTCAATACACTTCCAAGTAAATTTAGAAGATGTGAGTTCTCACAAGATAATATAGCTCATTAAAAAAAAAGTTAAATAATATCCAGTTTAAGAGACTTCAAATATCGTTACATTTCTAATTCACTTTGAAGTATCTATATTCCAGAGAATGACTGACAATGGCAAGTGTTTCTGAGTCATTGCTATAGAATATACCCAAGATGGGTTATTGCAGAAACAAAACTTCCCCTAAAAGAAGAGAATTCAAAGGAGTCTAGTAAGGAAATTCACTTTTAAGTTAGAAAATATAACAGATTTTCAAATTTCGCATTTTGGCTTATTGAGCATATTGGGAAAGAAGCACATCAGAAAACAGAAGCCACAGAGGGTGGTAGGGCAGTTCCGTCCCATTAGGATGAAAGGACAAACAGGAAAATTGTGAAACTTGACAACCTAAATTCCACTGGATTATCTGAACTATGAAAACCTTTAAGATATGCATTTCTCTGTAACTGAATAGGATGAGTAAATAAATATTACAATCAATGTTTGTACATAGCAGCAGAATAACTTTTTTTCACAAGTTACAAATATTTTAGCATTTTTCTGTTAAGCCACAATTCTCCAATTATTTTTTCAAAAACACAAAGAAAGTAAAAGCCTCCCTGTAATTATTAGTATATACTCTAAAAGCAACTGCAATCATCAGTTTGCTGTGAATTCCTTCAGACTTTTGATGGTGCATAAATATGTAGTTTTACGTTAATGACATTTTTCTATAATACTCTGCTGTAGACTAGTTTTTCATTCAATCATGAGGCATAAAAATTTTATATTATTACATATGAACCTACCTTAACATTGTCACTACAGTGTTTAATTAAATAACTGTTTCATAATTAAATGAAATACTCCTTATTGAAGTGTCTTTTAATATAGCAATATAAATTATCATGTAACATATGTAAATGAACAATCATGCAACATACATACTTCTAGTGGAATTTATATTTTTACAGTTTCTAATAAGCCTCTGTGATAGGAGGGGACTAGTTTCAGTGAAATATATACAGTTCCAGGGACTTTTTTATATATTATTTCATAAGATTACAACATTTATTTGTGGAAATTGTGAGCACTCTTTTACAGTAGAAGACAATATGTTTCAAAGAAGTTGAAAAGTTTGTTGAAAGACACATAGCTAATATCCGGCAAAGCAAATATTCAAAATCAGTTGTGTTTGGATGATTCCTTGCTCACTCCAGGTCAACAAACTGAAAGAAAGTCTCTTTAAATGTGTGTGTGTGTATTTATTTGATTAGATCATGCTTTTTTAATCAGATGGTTTGAGTCTCAAACTGTCTTAATCACAAATCTCTGATTTGCTTTTCTAAACCGTACAAAAAGTGTACTGTTCTGATTTTCACCTAACATCCTTAACAGAAAATCTGGCTACTCAGACAAAAGTGGAGTCGCCATTGCACTCTAGCCAAAAGTATCAGCTGGCAAATTGTCTCAGCAGGAATGATGGGTTTCTATATCTTTACATTATAGATACAAATTGGCATTACCATGGACATCAGAGATAAAGTTCTCCCATCCAATGCATTTTATAGTATATTGGAACTAATTGGTTTGGTTGGAAAATGAGGTAACCTTCTATATAAATAAATACATGTATTCTCTCCAGAATAATAGTCAACTCCAAACTCTAGTATATGGATTAAATATTTTCTCTAATTCAGTAATCCCATTGTTTTCATAATAAATCCTTACTTCTAACTTTCTACACAGTAATTTTTTTTTTCTTTTGAGTAAAAAGTGTTCATTACCTCCTAATATGTCAAGCATTCTGAGACCAGGAATTCATCTATTCATTAATTAAACAAAACTTATGGAACAATTACTATCTCCTAGATCTATGCTAGACTCTAGGGATATAAAAACAAATTAGACATAGAAACAGTATCTTCATGTAGTAGTTACCAATATAGTAGGTAGAAAAGTTGTATGGACAACTAATTGTGATAATAAAAAATATAAGGTGAAATTATAGTCCAAAGTTCATTTTAAGCTCTAATACAGAAGACATGTGAACACCAGTGTTATTTTGGCTTCCAGGACAACATTAATATGATATTTAATGACATAAAAATGTTAAAGTAATTGGACTACTCCAAGATGGAGCAAACACTAGTTCAAAATGTATCATTTAACATGTAATGTCAATATGTAATTATGCAAAGAAATAAAATGCCTGGTTAACATTAATTTAAGACTCTCCTTGTCTGTATTTTGAGCTAGTACAGTGAACAAGTTAGTCAACCTACCAGTGAGCATCATGTTAAAACCCAGATGAATGACCAGATTTTTTTGTTCACCTGAGTGGGTATTTTGCCATTGTCTAGTCACAACCTCTATGCAGCTCCCAGTGATTTGGCTATGAGAGTGCTTTCTGGAGCTTATGTGTCATTCAGGGCATCTCTGGCGTCTGCACTTCTGTCTGTTCTAATGACCACACTCAGCAAGCACCAGCTTTCGAAGGAGACTCCACTAATTAGCTTAGTCGACATAGCATCTGGTAACTGGTTGGTGGGATAAACAGAAAAGACTCCTGAAGTGAAGGATGGAAAAATGAATTCTCCAGGCCACAAAGAGCAAAATGAAATTATGAGCATACAACCCAAAGCTATGAAGAAGCTTGATCATTTACATTAGCCGCATCTGTAACATTGCCTGGCACGAAATCCTGGGCCAAAATGGAGATAATTGGAATTACACAATACTCAGCTCTTCAGTTTGGCATCAGTTTCATAATATAATAAAACTTATCATTTGTAAGCCTGTCTGCTTTTTCAAAAAAAGACCTAGAACAATTTGATCTGTCCTGCTACAGCAGACACTGATGCAGGTGGTTTAAAAACAAAGCATTTAATCAGGCAGGGTTTTACTTAAACTACTTGATGATTCATCATCCAGCCTCTGCTCATTGTCAATTGTGCCTCTCTGAGCTATTATTTATAGAATATTTAAAGAGCCTGGACTGCATGTGTCTCTGTCTTGGGTTCTATTGTACTATAAATTATAGGTCCAATTTGTTTCAAATTCGGCATGGACTGTCATGATGCCATGACTCATCCTCTGTTCAGATGAATACTGTATATGGCTAAACCAAAAAAGTACTATTGTTACTATCAGTTTATTGGTAATTCTGGAATATTTCTAGAGAACAGTTTTGTCATGTTTTAGATCCACAGAAACACTCTATTCCTACATTCCTTTATATTCTTCTTTCCCCAGGGTAAAAATAAATTAATGGTTTTATGAACACTATGTACATCCTCATCTCCAAAAGTGGCCACTGCTAAAGGAGGTTGTTCTGGATGACACAACCCTTCCTCCATTATGAAAACAGAGCAGCATTTCCTAAGTAGAGACTGCATGTATTTCTTGAATCACATTCTACATGCTGAGGGATTTCTGTTTTGTTTTGTTTTTCTTAAGCTGACTATTAATAACAAAGTCAGTCAGAATTGGATTAAAGAAAGGAAAAATTGACTTTAAATGAAAAAACCATGAGGACAAATTTTTTTATGTCTCATTGTTAGCATCTAATAATTGCAATTATATCAATATTTGGTTTACTTCATCCCCACAAACTCCTTGAAAGCGTAACTGTTTATTTTCTTCATTATTCTAGCCTTTAACACATAGTAAGGGCACAATAAAAAGAGTGGTGTTAGGAATTGATGCAAGAGTGAATGAGTACAAGATAAGTTGTGTGGCTAGACTATTGTGAAGCTAGAGAAAGTGGTTTATTTTTTTAAATATTAAAGTGGGAGGATAGAACTTTATGATATAGGAAAGAGAGGAAATGGATATGTTTGTATCTGGTCTGAGCGTCCACTACAAAATGAACACCCCCTCTTCAGAGCACACTTGCATTGCTCATGTGCTGCTATTGCACCCATCATATTGATTTGTTATAGCTCTCAGGGGTTACTTAGATGGATTAGTTCATCTTTTTATTTCCAGCATAGACTGTGGCACATTAGAAGTATTCAAAGTGCATTTATGAATGTACCGACTCATACTAGATGAGCAGTATTGCCATCAGCCAATCCTTAAAGTCTTGTCCTGTTTAAGGAGCTTTGAGGTATTGTCTTGAAAAGTCATGCAAATTGAAATAATGCACCAGAAGAAATGTCTGAAAGAATTTAGGCATTCAGCAAACACAAGTTTTAATGAAATTTGAAAATCTAAACCACAGTATGACATTAAGAAAAAACAAATATTACTTATCCAGAAGGAAAATGTTTTTGAAATTTTTCATAAAATATTTAGGAAGAAAGAACTTGGAGCATGGAACAGTAGAGTGAGAAATAAGGAAAGATATGTGGTAGACAAGAGAAAGGAAAAAGAAAGTGGATCCGATTTTTTTGTTAGCTCTAAACCAGCTTTCTTTGGGCTCCTAGCGAGGGTTGATTTTTAAACCTATCCAAATATTATTTTAAAGTCCTCAATGATATTTATATGCCCACTAACGTTTCAGTTATTTTTATAAGGTCAGTGATATGAAGGCAAATCACTCAGATTCACATGGCTAACAAAGGCACTTCATAGAATTATTGGACTACTTAGAGAATCAGAAAGATATTTTCTCTAACTGATACTTCATTTGTGGCCTTAGAGAAATAATGCATTAATCTGCAATTAGATCATGTCATCTTTCAGGATGTTTAGCTAAGGTGAAATGTGTAATTAGACATTTTAAATTGCATGTCACCTCCGCCCACAGGGTTGACACATATTTTCTCTTTGGCATAGCTTTGTGTAAGGATTCACTCAGCATATCCAGAAGTCACCTTGACCATGAAAATAGATCTGCTGCAAATACACCCTCACAATTAACTCAAACATTATCCTCTATTATTTGTGTTCTCTGACTTGAGTGAGCATGTATTTGATAAACTTTTTACTTTTTACTTATTAATTTAACATACATTTTATATTTGAAGATAAAATGATTTGTTAAATTATCACAATGATAGTATTGAGTGATAGTCTTAAAAATGATCTTGTGTGGTACCCTGTGTACCTTTTCTTATGATAAAAATATACATGGAACGTCAGAGAGAGAGAGGAAGAGAAATTTGTGTAAATATCTTTTTAATATTGAGCTAATTTAAGCTTCATCAGTTTGTTGTGCATATGGTATTACCCTAAAGATTTGTTTTCAATAATGGCATGTTTGTTATTATGAATAACTTTAAATATAAGTATTTTTCATTTAGAATTTTGTTAAATATTCGCACATGAGGGAAAAATAAAATATGTAACTCATCTATCTGTGTAAACTAATGAATGCTAGATCTAAAAGAGCCATTTGCTAAAATGTACTTAAATGCAATATTGCCTGCATTATATTTCTCTGCTCTTTTATTGCACTATTAATCAGAAATTTAAATTTCACTTTTGAACTTGTGATTATCCTGAGTACTATATGAAAGGGAAGTGATGATGGAATTTTTATTTTAGTGTTATCAACAGTTTTCAAGGGAGATAATCAAGATCTTTATCTGGGGTTTGAAGATGAGAAAACTGTGCAATCCATGTGCTGAGTTCATGTGCCTTTTGAGATTTGCTTTTCAATCTTTTAATTTCACATTTCTGATTTTTAAATTATGTATCCTATAAAAGAATTTTTTGATGTCATTAATGCAGATTCATTTTGAAGTGACGGTTAAACAGATAAATAATTTAACAGTTCTGTTTGGTTTTGTACAACGTGTTATATTCAGGTGGTATCTGAATGATCAGCAGGATCAAAATTCAGGAGACAAGAAAGGTGTTGTTCAATCAATTTTCGAACACACATTCAGGTTTTGTCAGTAGATCTTAAATGTCATAACATCAGCTATGCCTCAGGAAAAAGCATATACTTACTTGTCATATAGATTTTTAGTTGGTATCTTAAGCCATTTGGGTCACTATAACAAAATACATCAGACTGGGTAATTTATAAATAACGGAAATGTGTTACTCACAGTTCTGGAAGCTGGAAAGTCCTGGATCAAGGCAATGGCAGATACTGTCTGGTGAGGGCCCTTTCCTTATAGGTGGCAACTTCTATGAGTCTTCCCATCACAGAAGGGGTAGGCAGGGTTCCTGGCCTCTTTTCGAAGGGCACTAATTCCATTCATGAGGGCAGAGCCCTCCAAAAGGCCCCACCTCTTAATGCCATTTTTGGAGACACAACCATTCAAACCATAGCAGTTGGCCTGATTGGTGGTTTTAGTGTCATTGAACTACAAGCTTTATAATGATCAGGAAGAAAACTTTTTTTTTTTCCCTTAACCTAACAGTTTGCTTGGTCCGTACATTTTATTTTCTGCAAGAGATTGTGTGTGTGTGTGTGTGTGTGTGTGTGTGTGTGTGTGTGTGTGGAGAGAGAGAGAGAGAGAAGCACTCAAATACCATGTCTGCATTATTAATTGCATTTTCATCTGTCTTTTGAAATTTCAAGGTCAAACTCAGTTTAAGATTAATATTTCTCTTTGGCTGAAAATAAATAAGTTGATCTGTGTGGAACAGGATGATGATGTAAGAGGTCAGGATGTATGGGTAAGGATGGAAACTAATATAATATGAAAAAATATTGCAAAATGAAAGTGCTATGCTCTGTATTGATATTCTGTACAGATACTTTTTTAAATGGAAATGTACTATGTAGTAATTTCAGAGAGACTATCTTAGTAATAATGGAGTACCAACATTGACAGAATGACTGGTATAAGGGGGTGGAATGTGTATTTAATAAATATTTCACAAAGTACAATAACATTCTGAGAAACGCCTGGAACATTTTAATATAAGATATTAATATGAAGCACACAGCCAAAGAATCTGGAGACACACTTATTGAGTTTTAATCCTAGCTCTTCTCCCTTGTTTTTTTATGATGGGCAATTTATTTAACTTCCCCGAGCCTCAGTTTCCTCATGGGTAAAACTGGGAAAATAGCATCTATTTCATTAAATTTTCTTGATGATTAACTGAATTAATATCTCTCCACTTCCCCTGCTAGAAAGAAAACTTCGAGAGGTTTTAATGTTTTTCAGGGATGTGGCCCAAACACCTGAAGCAATGATGACAATCATTTTAAGCTTAAAATACCCATCAAAAATGAAAAAAAAGGATTTATTATCAAAACTAATGACATTGTGCAGACGTTCTGTGTTTTATTAGCTGATTACTCTATATTTATTGATATTTGACCTCCTATATATAAGGGGGCTTCAAAAAGCTTATAGAAAATGTAGTTAAAAGAAAATATTAAAAATATAGACCTTATTTCTTGACATAAGTTCCATCAAGTTCGAAATACTTTTGTACATGAAGAACTAAGTTTCCTGGGAATTTAAATGTACTCTAGTGCAGTTAAATTGAGCCTATTATTCAAAACCCATCTAGGCCATAAAGCCTTTCCCGACTTAAAAAAGAAAGATCGATTAGGATAGGATTCCCACATCAGTGATTTTATGAAGAATGCACAGAAGATTGAATATGCACTATATCCTCCAGCCATTTTATCAAAGGACCAAGGAGATTAGGTAAGAATTAGAAAAAGACTGGCTGTTGAAAGTCACATTCCTGGATTCCACTGGGTGTCCACTATTTGAGGGAGACTGATGGACAAACATTTGCTTAGTTTTTCTATTGATTGTCAATTTACTGGAAAATATACCTGTGTGCCTTGATTATTAAGAATACCTAAAACCAGTCACAGTCACTCTGCCTGTAATCCCAACACTTTGGAAGGCTCAGGCAGGAGGACAGCTTGAGCCCAGTGATTCAAACTATCCTGGGCAACATGGTGAGACCCCATCATTATTTTAAAGCAACAAGAATACCTAATAAGTGCTTACTTTTTTTTCTACTTTCACTTTATACTTAAATAAAAGTGCTTTCTAAGTATTTTAAAGAAAAGTCTTCTTTCTCATCCTGCCTCTTGCTGAAGCACTTTTGAAATTCAGGAATTAAGCATTATGCTTATATTATTTCAACTAATACAAAAACTCTTTGAGATGAATTTTGTTGCCTTTTTTTTTTTTTTTTTTTGAAGCTTTAAGATGAACTCAGAAAGATTAAGTAATTTGCCTGTGGTCATGTAGCTAGCAGGTGGACAGAGGCCAGGGTTGGATCCTGTTTCTTTTTAGAGGAAAAGCTTATGTTCTTTGTATTTCTCTTGGAGTCAAAATAGCATGCTGATCTGAATCACTACATGGTTTTGATTATTTTTATTGTGTTATTTTGGGTTGTTAAGATCCTGTGCACGTTTTTTTTTAAACCTGGAGATCTTAATCTTGTAAGGTGTTTTCAAATAATACTCACAAAATAAGTAACTATAGAAATCCTACAAAATGTAGAGAATCAGTAACATTATACCAAATTGTTTGGTTCAGGAATCGCTTAAGACTTTAAAATCAGTTGACCCAACCTGCAATTTTATTTGCATTCCAGCACTCAGATAATTTTCAAACATAAGAAATAACTAAAAAATTTAATTTATCTTTTCCCTTAAATTCTTACACAGTTTCATGTGAGATCATAGCCTCTTATAATTCTGTTCAAACTCATTTTTATGGAAAAGAAAAACCATTTTGCGTACACTTTTCATCTTACTTTGCGAAGAAAGATATAGTGTAAGATAAAGGTTTATCTCCCTTCACCAAGTACCCTTTAATAAAAATGGACTTTGCTTCTGAAGCCCAGGTAGTTTCAAACAACAGCACAAACATTGCACATAAGAGCTGTCACTTAGAAATAGTAATCAATAAACACTTCAAATTTCTTTTTAAAATTTATTTCACAAATCCAAACAAAACAAGTTTTTCTGTATGTTCCTTGCCATTTTTCCCCCTGTTTATATAATTCTTATTTAGTCTCTATCTGTTATGTTCAGGAACACACCTAATTTCAGTCAAAATATCAGGTCAGTCATGGTGATTCACGCCTGTAAGCCCAGCACTGGGGAGGCCGAGATGGTGGATCACCTGAAGTCAGGAGTTGGAGACCAACCTGGCCAACATAGTGAAACCCCATCTCTCCTAGAAATACAAAAATTTGCTCTGTGTGGTGGTGCAGACCTGAAATCCCATCTACTCAGGAGGGTGAGGCATGAGAATCGCTTCAACCTGGGAGGCAGAGGTTGCAGTGAGCCAAGATTGCACCACTGCACTCCAGCCTAGGTGATGAGAGCAAAACTCCTTCTCAAAAAAAAATAAAAATAAATAAATAAATAAATACTATGCATTATTGTTTATGGTAATTAAGTTTTATTACTTGCAGCTGTAATTTGAAATAAAGGAAACTACATTATGCTTACTCTCGCTTTGGATCATTTGTGCAAATGTGGAAGTCTTTCAAGATCCGTATGATATCTGAGGGAAAATATTTAGAAAGCTTATGAATCTATTATATTTTTATGATACCTGAAATGATTTCATATATAAATATTCTTATATTATGCTAACTCAAACTTCATTCTGTCATTTTTCAGCAAATGATTCAGTCAATTCATTTACTTTTTTACAAATTGATAAAAGCTATAAAAATATAGCATATAGGAAGTCCATTTGCATTCAGCTGAATTTAAGTTGAATACCTAGATAACTTCTGGGACTTGAAGAAGCTACCTAAGCTGGAATGTACAACTGTAGCTACCTATTTACCTCACAGTAGTTATTAGAAAGGAAAAATTAAAACCCTAAAAAATGCAGCATGTATATACAGATATCCATGCTGTATTGAGGGAAACTCGGGAGATGTTCCAAAGTGTTGAATCAGCTAGAAGAAAGATTCTTTAACTAAATATATATGTTTATAAATATTTTTACAATAAAACTATAGGTAACTGCAAATGTAATAGCTTAAGATGTTTGTTTCGAGTTATTGAGATTATCTTATTTTAAAATATTTGTAATTTAAGAGCTACGTTACATAAAAATACTGGTTTATTTTGCTTCAAATTTGTTCTTTAATCCTTTGTACACATCTGATATCACAAAAACATTGTTTATGAATTGGCAATGCTGCTTTAAAATGTAAATGAAGATGAACTTCACCATAGATATCCATTATTCTGTTGGACAGTTCTAGCAAGAGACACTTAAAAAGGAAGAATAAACACAGAGGTTCTAGCCCTTATTACGAACAACAGCTGCCAGGGCTTCTTAAAAATTATGTGCCCATCAGAAGGCTGCCGATTTCTACCCAGTCTGAAATTAATAAAAATGCAGTTGCAATGCCAGCTATGTAAGCTAGGGAGGAACTCAGTGGAAACGTGAGATAACAGTGGAAATGTTTTTATGTCTTTTGGAGCTGTAAGTGCATTTGAATGTTATGAACTGATCAGAAAGGCCATATGAAGCAATTCTGTTTCTAAAGAATGTGGTTATAAAGAGCTTGAACTACAGGTATCAATAAACAAATAAATACTACTGCTGATTTTGAAATTGATACAAAGCGAAAGTTAGGAAAAAATGCATTCCGGAACTGTTTAAAAATGTCATATAAATTCAAAGGTTCAAAATTTATATATTTTAAAAATCTTATCTTTTTAAATTTTACAGCCTAATAGTCAATACATCAGTAAAGAAATTTAATAAAAATGACAACTTTACCGTTTATATGCTTTGCTGGTAGTTTTACTTGTTTTTATTTTAACCCCATTTGAACTCATTATTTTAGGTAGATTTCTTTCTAACCATTAGCCTTTACAGACATTCTTTAAACAAGCATTTCTAGTAATGACTTAGTAATGACTTGAATTTCAGGAATTTTTTGGTCACATCCTCTGCCACAGTTTAAATATATACAGCAATCTGGCCGTACAATGATTTGCAAAATCAATGTTCATTCTTGGGTGAATAAGTAAATATGTTTAAAATTTGGAAATATAAACACTTTTCTGACTCAATTTTTCTTCCCAAGTTTCCCTTAGCTTTTTTTTTACATTTTTTTTTATTGTACCTTAGGTTCTGGGGTACATGTGCAGATCATGCAGGATTTTTGCATAGATACACACATGGCAATGTGGTTTGCTGCCTCCATCCCCCCCGTCACCTACATCTGGCATTTCTCCCCATGTTATCCCTCCCCAACCTCCCACCCCCCTGCTGTCCCTCTCTTGGCCCCCCCAACAGGCCCCAGTGTATGATGCTCTCCTCCCTGTGTCCATGTGTTCTCACTGTTCAACACCCACCTGTGAGTCAGAACATATGGTGTTTGATTTTATGTTCTTGTGTCAGTTTGTTGAGAATTATGGTTTCCAAATTCATCCATGTCCCTACAAAGGACACAAACTCATCATTTTTTATGGCTGCACAGTATTCCATAGTGTACATGTGCCACATTTTGTGTGTCCAGTCTATCGTCAATGGGCATTTGGGTTGGTTCCAGGTCTTTGCTATTGTAAACCGAGCCTCTATGAACATACGTGTGCATGTGTCTTTATAATAGAATGGTCTATAGTCCTTTGGGTATGTACCCAGTAATGGGGTTGCTGGGTCAAGCTGAATTTCTATTTCTAGGTCACTAAGGAAATCCCACACTGTTTCCACAATGGTTGAACTAGTTTACACTCCCACTAACAGTGTAAAAGTGTTCCTATTTCTCCACATCCTCTCCAGAATCTGTTGTCTCCAGATTTTTAATGATCACCATTTTAACTGGTGTGAGGTGGTATCTCAATGTGGTTTTGAGTTGAATTTCTCTAATAATCAGTGACAATGAGCATTTTTTCATGTTTCTTGGCCTCATATATGTCTTCTTTTGTAAAGTGTCTGTTTATATCCTTCGCCCACTTTTGGATGGGTTTGTTTGTTTGTTTCTTGTTAATCTGTTTTAGCTCTTTGTAGATTGTGGATATTAGCCCTTTGTCAGATGAGTAGATTGCAAAAGTTTTTTTCCTATTCTGTTGGTTACTGGTTCACTCTAATGATTGTTTCTTTTGCTGTACAGAAACTCTGGAGTTTAATTAGGCCCCACTTGTCTATTTTGGCTGTTGTTACCAATGCTTTTGGTGTTTCAGTCATGAAGTCCTTGCCTATGCCTATGTCCTGAATGGTTTTGCCTAGGTTTTCTTCTAGGGTTTTTATGGTGTTGTGTCTTATGTTTAAGTCTTTAATCCATCTGGAGTTAATTTTAGTGTAAGGTGTCAGAAAGGGATCCAGTTTCTGCTTTCTGCACACTGCTAGCCAGTTTTCCCAACACCATTTATTAAACAGGGAACCTTTTCCCCATTGCTTTTTTTGTCAGGTTTGTCAAAGATCAGATGGTTGTAGATGTGTGGCACTGCCTCCAAGGCCTCTATTCTGTTCCATTGGTCTGTATCTCTGTTTTGGTACCAGTACCATGCTGTTTTGATTACTGTAGCTTTGTAGTAAAGTTTGAAATCAGGCAGCATGATGCCTCCAGCTTTGTTCTTTTTGCTTAGGATTGTCTTGGCTATGCGGGTTCTCTTTTGGTTCCATATGAAGTTTAAGGTGGTTTTTTCCAGTTCTGTGAAGAACAGTAGCAACAATAAAACTGAGTTCCTTTAGCATGAATGAAACCATTTGGTGAACTAAGTGTAACAGATGAATGTTTTTGAATGCTCCCTGCTCTGGGACATCCTGGGATCCTGAAAAGGACCAAGTGCAGAAGTCAGTGCAGTGTAGCACCATTAGTATCATGTTATGATGGGGGTTGCAGGATGCTCAGGTACCTAGGAAGGATTCTCACTTAAATCAATAGGGTTAGAGATGGCTTCTGGGAGATGTTACCTGGAGACACTTTTGAAAATTTTCATGTGGAAAAAACTTAACTTAGCTAAAACTTTTAAAGAAGGATCTACCATGTTTTTTCCTGTAGAACTAAAAATATTAGTTTATACTTGAATTGCAAGAATGTTCATTAGCCCAGTGGATTGTGTCCACATCTTAGCACATTGGAACATATGGTAGAGGTGGAAAGCAATATAAAACTATCAGAATTGTTTAATATAGCCCAATATGGCTCTTTCATCCATTAGTTTCTTAAAGTTTTCTTCAGAAACACATATATGTTCATTCTTCCTTTCTGAAGTAGTTTATTTCTGTACTCAAAATATTCATTGCGTTGAATATTGAGTATTTCTTTTGTTGCTGTTTTCTTAAGTTTGCTACTTCAAGCTTTATTTCTTTAAAAAATGTTTTTTAAAGACAAGTTCTCAGTCTGTCATGCAAACTGGAGTGCAGTCATGTGATCAGAGTTCACTGCAGCCTCCAACTCCTGGGCTCACTTTCTACTTCAGGCTCCAGATTAGCTGGGCCTACAGGCATGCACTGTCTACTCCTGGCTATTTTTTTGAATTTATATTTTGTAGAGACAGGGTCTTTTTGTGTTGCCCAAGCTAATCTTGAACTCCTGGCCCCAAGTGATCCTCCCACCTCAGCCTCTTAAACTGCTGGGACTACAGGCATGAGCCGCTGTTCCCAGCACACTTCAGGCTTTAAACAGTTCTTACCCTCTTAAATTATAGTGATACAAGATTTCTGTGAGTGCGTTAATATTGAACCAATCGGCTGCCTTCATGTCTTCATGAAAATTGATTATACCTCTTTGTCTTGGTAGAAAGATAAGATTTTATCTTTGTAACTGTGTCTCCTATAGTAGGTTGGTATTTCTCTGGATCGCAAGCAGTATGGCATATAAACATGAGAAGGTAGTTATAGGATACATTGCTTAATAATGAGCAGTTCTTAGGCATTACTAATGGCAACTTGAAACTATTTAGGCAGAAGGGCTCTTAGTACAGTTAAAATGACAATCCTTCCATGAGATGTAAGCTGTATAGTTGAAATGGAGTAATTGTTGAACGTGATCTTTTCTGCTTGATATGTCACATTTTGGTAAGTGGACATAATCATTTATTAAGTAGCTGATATTATACTTTAGCAACTTCACAGTGACACCTTTTTGACTCATAAGTTACTAAGAACCTATCAAAGATGAAGTGTAATCATGTAATATTCTCATAATTTTTTAAATTATGAGCATATTACATTATTTTATGACATTAAAAAATATAACTAAATACAATACAATCTCTTCAACTAAATTGTATTGACATGAATTTATTGGATTATGTTGTTTGTTGTTTCATAGGTTTCTTCTCTTGTTTTTGTTTCTGGTTTTTGTCGTCGTATTTTTGCTCTGTTTGGCTTGGTTTGGCTTGGGTTAAGTTTAGTTTAGGTTTGCTTACTTCAGTGTTTTGGATTGTGCTGACATAGAGAGTCTACACAGAAGTGTGGGTCACTCAGCTAACTTAGGGAAATATCTCAATGAGGTTGGGCATATAATGGACCAAACATACATAGGAGCTATCTAATATGATTGTTACAAAGATTAAATAACTTAATACAAGGTAAAATATTTTGACCACTGCTTAGCACATAATAGTCACTCAATAGCATTCTTTTTTGAGTGTTATAATTAATAATATCTTTACTTCATAGGTCACATACCTTTGCTTTTCTTTCATGTAAACATGCTGTATAATCTAATGATCAATAAATATTGGACATCACTATTAGAAAACTATCTCAGTGTTTATGACTGAATTACATCAACCAAGTGGGTAAATTTGCAAAGAGATTGGAACAATTGAATGAGTATATATATGTGAGGTGTGTGCATGTGCATCTCTTGTAGGAGGGGGGGGGGGGTTGGCCTGTGTGTATTCTCATTCCTAATCTCTATAGGATATTCTAAATCCAAGCTGTCATTCAAATTATTTTTTAATAATGTGGCTCATAAGAACAAGGAATTTGATTAATTAGAATTGGAAAGAAAAAATTGTGTAGCTTAACTCGTCCATTATTTTTTCCCTGAAATCTGCTCACCATGACACAGCCAAAATGATATTTCAAAAATTCAAGTCTGATTAAGTAGAACTGCCCACCTGATTAACAATTTTTAATGGCTTTCTTTTTTATTTTATTGTGGTAAGAACAGTTAACACACGATCTCTAGAATTAAGTCATTTTCATAAACTGAAACTTCATACCAATTGCCCAACTCCCCAGTTTCCCTTTCTCCTAGTCTTGGGCAACCACCATTCTATTTTTTGATTCTATGAGTTTGATGATTTTATCTATCTCATAAATTAGAATCATGAAGTATTTGACCTTCTGTGACTGTCTCATTTCACTTAGTGTAATATCCTCAAGTTTCACTCATGTTGTTATATATTGCAGGAATTCCCTCTCCTTGAAGGCTGAATAATATTGAATTGTATATATATATATACATATATATATATACACACATATATATATATATGACTTTTTTAACCCATTTATCTGTATTCCTAAAATAAACATAGGGAAAAACATGACATTGGTCTTTGCAATGATTTCATGAGTATGAAATTAAAATCACAGGCAACAAAAGCAAAAATAGAAAATGTGACTACATTTTGCTAAAAAGCTTCTGCACAGCAAAGGAAACAATAGACGGAAAAGGCTGCCTACAGAATGGAAGAAAATGTCTGCACACCATAGGTAATAAGGGCTAAATTTTTAATGTGGGAACTCCAACAAATTGATACCAAAAAACCCATTGACAACACAATTTAAAAATGGCCTAAATACCTGAACAGACATTTCTTTAAGGAAGACATGCAGATACCCAGCAAATATATGAAAAGATGCTCAACATCACAAATCATCAGGACAATGCAAATCAAAACCATGAGATACATCTAACATTTATTAGGATGGCCATTATCAAAACAAAAACAAAAAAAGAACAAATGCTTGTAAGGTTGTGGAGAAATTGGAACTCTTATATGCTATTGATGAAAATGGAAAATAGTGCAGCTGCTAAAAAAGCAAGAGGAGGCCCCTTGAAAAATTAAGAATAGTACTATCACATGACTCAGTAATATCACTTCTGGAATTTATTCAAAAGAATTAAATCAGGATGCCAAAGAGAAATTAGCACTCCCATATTCATAGCAGCAATATTCACAATAGCCAAGATGTGGAAATAACCTAAATGCTAATCAGCAGATGAATAGATTTTTTTAATGTAGTATATATTTGCAATGTACTACTGTTCCACTCCCACTTTGCTTTCTGTGCTTCAGCTGTCCTCAGCACATGATCACTCATTTCAGAGGAACCTTTGTGCATGCTGAATCATCTTCCTAGAACACCCTCCTCTCCAGTCCCCAGCCAACTAATTTTTAATCATGATTGAGATCTCAGTACAAAGGCTGGTACATAGTAAGTCCCATAAAAATATGTAGGATGAATGAAAAAAAAATCAATGAATAATTAATTAAACATGTATTTTCTTAGAGGCCCTGGAATAAAGGATAATTTGAAAAATTTTCCTTAGTGGTTTTCCCTCTATTTGAGTTAGTTTTATATTAGAATTACATCAAAACCCAAACTAAAGCTTCTCTTTCTTATATTTCATAATAATGTATCTGAATTTTTAAAAGATTCTTAGCAGGGCAACAGAAAAGAAATCCTTTATCTGCTATTATTTTCTTTTTAAAGTTAGGGTTAATGCATAAAGCAGGGGAGAATAATATATACTCTCTTTAGAATTTTGGAAGATTTGAGATAAGGCCAAAAGCTTAGCTCACTGAAAATGGAATGACTGCATGAATCAAACCTACCCTGAATGATCACAATTGAAATAGTGAGTATGCTGTATATCGCATAAACTATTTTACTATTTGTGCTCTAAAGGTGTTATAAACTATTTTACTATTTGTGCTCTAAATCTTATTATACAAAGATAATAAGATTTAAAAATCTTGAAGCAAAAGAATTCCTGTAAGTGTTATGACCTTAATCTCCGGCAACTGTCTCAGTCCCCTCTCACAGAAGCCTTGGTTGTTTAGAGTGAGTAGCCAAGACAAAAAGAATTCTTTTGAAATAAAAAATATTTGAGCCCCAAATGCTGATAAATTTTCTTCTCCTCTTAGAAGAACAAAAAGAAAGAAAGACGCAATCTCTCAACTTTACTTTTATATATAACAAGGTTATTGTGGTCAAATAAATGTGAAGAGTTTAGAATTCTACAAAATTATAAAATAATGATATAAATTATATTTTATCATTAACTACTACTAATGCAAATAAATTCTGATATGCCACTGAGAAAAGTGATATATTTTATCCACACTAAATAAAAATAGACCCAATCTGACAATGAGAAATTATTCCTAACCTTATTTCTAAGCTTTGTAAAATTTGTAATTTTAAATCATTAAAAATTTTATAATCACTTTAATCTTCCTCCATTTATTAGTTCCTCACCATATTGAAAATCAATATTTATTGTCTGATCTATTTCTTAAATGATAGGAATTAAATATCATGTGATGTATTAGGCCTTTAAGAGATGTTGCTTTTCCTTTTCAGTTTATGAAAATGCTGGTTGTCATTTTACATGTACAGATTAGGTGGCTACTATGAGCACAGAACAATAATACTAAGCAAGTGATACACAATCTCTGCTCTCCTGGAGCATATAGTCTATAATTCTCTATTTCCAGCTTCCTACTAGATATTTCTGCTTGGTTTTCCTATTGGCATTTCAAATATAAGATATTTAAGTCCAAATCAAATACATGTTTTCTCCTCAAATCTACATCTCATACTAATACTTAACATCTTTAAAACTATAACCCAGTAAATCAAATATTACTTTAGCTTTCAAAGGAAGCAACTTTTGAGGGTTTTCACAGGTGAGAAACAGGAGGCTTAGTGGGCTCAGCCACTTGCCAACAATCACATAGTTAATAAGTCCCAGAGCTGATACTTGAACCAAGATCAGTCTCCCGGCTCCTTCTCCATCATATGATACGTTTTCATCAAAGATCTCATGTTGCCTGGAACCTAGTAAATCATCAAAAATATTCTTGAATAGACTGGGTGTGGTGGCTCATGCCTCTAATCCCAGCACTTTGGAAGGCCAAGGCTGGTGGATCACGAGGTCAGGAGTTCAAGTCCAGCCTGATCAAGATAGTGAAACCCCGTCTCTACTAAAAATACAAAAATTAGCCAGGCACAGTAGCGGGCACCTGTAATTCCAGATACTCAGGAGGCTGAGGCAGGAGAATCACTTGAACCCAGGAGGCAGAGGTTGCCGTGAGCTGAGGTAGCACCACGGCCCTCCAATCTGGGGACAGAGTGAGACTCCATCTCAAAAAAAAAAAATCTCTTGAACAACAAATATAATCAAATTTTATTAATTCAGATTTCACATTTTTACTATATCTATTTTCCATTTTGTTGACAAGGTAGTGGGAAGGGACTAACATTTGCTGAACATCAAACATTTATGTACCTGAATCATTTATTTCTTATATGTCATCCCATTTTATCCTTATACCTCTAAATCAGGATCATTATCACCATTTTAATAAAGTGAAAACCCAAGAAATTGAACAATTTTCTCAAGATTCCTGGGCCAGTGGGTGTTAAAGTCACAATTCAAGTCTGTCTAATTCTGAGAACTTACAATTTTTCTACTATACCATTTTGCTGATCCATTTTGCCTGGCAATCTATAGAAAGTAGTTTCCTTCTTCACATGTGTAGCTTTTCAAAGGATGTATGTGAAATATTTCTGCCATATCACTTATGTCAGCTAAGTCAGAATAAAAACATTGATGAGATGTCACCTATTTACTTACAGTGCTTCAACCTGAGCCCAGAAGCATGATTCAAAAACTCAGGCATGTGTGTTAATTTCCCTATGATGTTGGAGAAAGTACTTATTCCTTCTATATCCTACGGGTACATATAAAGCATACCAAAAAGTTAATACTGATAAAAGTATTTTCTTGCCAAAAATAGTAAGACAAATTTAAGAGAAATAATCATTGATTTTTCAGTTCTCTTAAATTTGTCTATTTTTGAGTTACATGTAAAGTCAATATAGGCTTCTAAACTCTCTTTAACTTTTCCAGTATGTTACAGTTTTTAACAATCTGTTGTTCAAAAACTAAATACTAGAGATTTATAAAATATTAGATCATATTTGAGCATAAACTGTTGACAGCAACAATGTGATTTTCTTTCTTTATGTCAGAGGGGAGCATCGCATCTCAGTCAGCCTAAACCAATGATGACATATTTTCTGTTGTTTTTACCCACACTTTATACTTAATTTAACAAATATTTATTAAGTGCATAGTTGGCAAGGTGACACTATGGAGGAGATGAAAAAGACTAAGATATCATTTGTGTCCCTCAGGAATTAATAATCTGATGGCAAAAGCCAACATGTATACAATCAACTGTAGTATTTCAAAGGATAAAGCAAGTCCTTTAATAGCAATATAAAGTGATCTGCTAGTATTGAGAGAGCAAGGCTAGAGGGCAGAGCAATGTGGAGCTTGGATTGAAGTGGCAGGATATTAAAGGCAAGACATCAGTTACGAAGCTAAAGCACATATAGGCAATAACATGATAACGGCCTGAATTAGTCAGTGGACTGATAGAATAGAAGGAAAAGGAATACCAGGGGCATTTCAGTGGAAGAATCAATAGTATGTGACAATCAGATGTGAGAGTGGAAATTAGGAGGTGTCAAAGATGAATTCAAGTTTTCTTATCAGATACTGAGCTAGGGAACACAAAATTAGAAAGCTGCGGGAGAAGCATACGACATTTCATTTGAGGTTTGTGGGTTTAATATACCAGCAAGCCATCTGTGAGCAGATAGCCATCAGTGGGAAATTTGAGTCTACAGTACAGTAAAGAGACCAGCACCAACGATATACAGCATAGCAGTAATTGGAGTACATAGAAGATTATAGAAATAGAAGAGTGCTGAGAATAAAAACTCGGGGGAAATTAAACACAGATATGATAAAGGAACAGTAAGCAGAAAAATACACTGAAGTAAAACACAAAACTAGAAAAACCAAAATGTGTGTGCATCAACACAGAAGGAAAATTTTGAAACAAAGAGTGGAAAGAAGCTCAAAATATTAACAATGTTGAGAAGTTCAGAATTGAGAATGAGGTATGGAATTTGACAACCAGGACTTTTGTGATGACTTTAGCGGATGAATGGGGAGCCTAGATTAAAGAACCCAATGACAACCAAGAACTAATAGCTTTTAATAAATCAATTAATATGTTTTTAATTGACAGTTTTTAAAATACTCTGTCACTCAAAAGTTTCTTTTCTTTTTTTTTTTTTTTGAAATGGAGTCTCACTCTTGTTGACCAGGCTAGACTGCAATGGTGCGATCTTGGCTCACTGCAACCTCCACCTCCCAGGTTCAAGCGATTCTCCTGCCTCAGCCTCCCAAGTAGTTAGGATTACAGGCATTTGCCACCACGCCCAGCTAATTTTGTATATTTAGTAGAGACAGGGTTTCACCATGTTGGCCGGGCTGGTTTTGAAGTCCAGACCTCAGGCAATCCACCCACCTCAGCCTTTTTCACACAAGATTCCATTCACTGTTTCTTAAATGGACTTTATAGTAAAATGATAATTTATGTAATAATATATTATTTCAAACTACTTAAAAGTTTAACTCTGTTAAATAGCATAAATATTAACAAATTATGCTTCATGGAAAGATTTATTAAAAGACATATTTTGAAACAAGAAACTAAAAAAAATTTAAAAACACATCGATGTTCTTCTGGTTCTCAAGTCTCCTTTCTCTAGAAATCTGAAATTGCCTACAAAGTATTGTTCTTGTTAGTTACCCTGTACAGTCACCCATGTCAGGAAGTCTACTGCGCTTGGGGCAACTGAATCCCGTGCAGAGTAAACTTCTAATTTCCTGGCTTATTCAATCTAAAAATTATTGTTAAACGGAGGATTATGACTGACAATTACTCTGACTTTAGTTTCCTAAAATGTATGTCTCTGTGTGTGTGTGTGTGTTTGTGTGTGTGTCTATAGAGAGGGAGAGAGAGATTTTTCATGCTTTTTTGCTTTTGCCAAATTTATTCTCCCAGGGATTTTTTCCTGCACTGGAGACCAGAGTTTACCTAAATTCCTACAGTGGTCAAAACTGTTTCCAGTATTGGTGTTATTAGTTATCTAGTTACCAATATCCAATATGCCACTCTTCACTGTTCAATAGATCATGTGCCTTAAAAATTCTCTCTCAGGATGACTATTTTTAGCAAATCTCTAGACTAGATCCCTTTCTAACCAAATTTATCTTATAAATGAGTCCTAAACTCTTTTGAATAATTTAAAATCAAATTTGAAAAATAAATTTACAAAAGATAAAAGAAATACATTCATCTGTCCTCCCTAACAAAGGACTAGAGAAAGTGAAGGCAATCAGTTGAACAAAAACAGGTTGTTAAAATTCACAGCATAGTCTGTGTTGAGATTTTGAAATAATAAAAAAGTGAATGTAGATGCATTGTTCCAGGGATTAAATCAGACAAGAGAGCTAAGCTTTTCAAATTCACTTTTCTGAACAATTCAGAAAGAAAAATTATATAAAGTTTCTTGTGCCTTTCATTTCACATTGATTAATATGGTAAACAATTTTTTCCCATTTTTGATACAAAAATCAAACAAATTCTAATTTTAATAATAAAGCAAAAACATTTTTCTAAGTATCTTATGTTATTTTAACTTTGTGATTCTAGAGGTAAGTAAAGTCCTATGATGGCTTGACTTGACCTATATATTATAGCAGAGGCAATATATAGTCTATAATGAAAAGCATAGTTTTCACTGACTAGACTGAGAATCCATAGATATGAATGCTACTTCAACTATGCTACTAATAAGCTTTGGGCAAGTAAATTTCGTTTCTGAACATTTATTTCAAGGAAAGGAATCATTGACCTCTTTTAAGAGTCTGGTGAAAATGCATACACACATATAATTTTATAAAATATTTCAAGAAGTTTGTGGACTTCTAGGAATTAAAGTCCCCATTAATGAGTAATTAAGTGAAGACATACATAATCCTAAAGTGTGTTTACATTCTGTTTCTAAAACAATTTGTAATCATTTAGTTCCCAATTATTTCTTAAACTAACAATAAACAATTGAGGGGTGTAGGCGAAAGCCTTGCTCTTCTATTTTCTCCCCCATTTGCTGCCTTTGCCCTTTGAAACCAAGATTCTTCTTATGTAAATATCATATAGGATATCTTGCCACAAAGAATATTTCAGTGTAATTATTCCTTAAAATATTCATGTCTCACGTAATTAGCTGGTATATCATCTGTAATTTGCTTATACGTAAGGTCAAAAACCTGAGGTAATGCATCATAATCTAATCATTTCTACTTTCTTTG
This sequence comes from Sapajus apella, assembly GCF_009761245.1. Classification (NCBI taxonomy): domain Eukaryota; kingdom Metazoa; phylum Chordata; class Mammalia; order Primates; family Cebidae; genus Sapajus; species Sapajus apella. Next base: position 38,014,902 of record NW_022436942.1, read on the forward strand.
CCAAGGTTCACTGAATCTTTTAACCTACATTGACTATGATAAAGTTAATTTTCCATATTAAAGTAATATTCAAATTAGCCTTTTAAAAATTATACTATGGGAAAAAAATGAACACACTTAAGTCAAAATTAAGGGTGCCATAAGCAAATAACTTGGCAGGATTTCTTAGCAAAAATATATATATATGTATACAAATATATGAAGCACATTTCTCTAAGTTATTTAAGTTGGTATATTAAACCAATTTATATCTAATCCAGTGAAATTTATGGCACATATGTTAATTAGGCTAACATAATTGATAAATTAAGAAACATTTCACTCTGTAAAAACAATATTTCTATCTCATAGATTTTTTTTCATCTTTTAGTTTTTATGAACTTATGTATATGCCACAAAAATATCATATTGATATTAGAAAATGTAATATACCTACATTTGGATTAAGTTATAGCCCCAGGCTCTCTGTCAAATAAAGGGTGCCAGACAGTCCACTATCTGCATCTATCTCTTAATTGATAATAACTAAAGGATTCCGAATTTTATATAACCATCAAGAGAATATGCTGAAAATAATTGGCCCTTACTCTACAATAATTGAACAAGTCTCAGAGAAATATGTTAAGACAAATGTATTTTGCTTTCCCATTAGCCTCTTTATCTTCAATTTTTTTATCCATTTGTTTTGTCCAATTGGGTTTTATTTGTACCTTTTTAATAAGTTACAACTCTAACAACTGTTTATTTTAAATTTACTTTTTTAATTCACAGGTAAAATTATATGTATTTACACATACAACATGATGTTTTGAAGTCTATATGCATTGTGAAATGACTAGCATTACCTCACATAATTACTATTTTTGTGGTAAAATAGTAATTTACATCCACTCTTAGCATTTTTATGACTACCTTATATTATTAACTATAGTTACCATATTGTACAGTAGATCTCCTGAACTTATTCTTTCTAACTGAAATTTTGCATCCTTTGACCAACATCTCCCCAACCACCTCAGGCCCTGATAACCACCATTCTATGGAGGCTTCTCAAAAAATTAAAAATAAAACTATCTTATGATCCAGCAATCCCATTGCTGGATATATATCCAAAGGAAATGAAAACACTATGACGAAGAGATATCTCCATTCCCCTACATATTACAGTGTTAATCACAATAGCCAATGTATGGAATCAACATAAAGAATGTTTTTAATGACGAATAACCAGGGACACATTTTATTAATCTAATATGCTACACCTTACTATGCAAGTTGACCTTGCATAAAAGCAAATTTACAAGAATATTAGCAGTAAATAATTCCTAACATCTTGGAGACAGTTTTTAAAACAATACATTTGTTGACTCATTCAAGATGTATTTAGTGAGCTACTACTGTTCTATGCCAAGTGATATTCTAGGTCCTACACATGCATCATAAACCAAACTGAAAAAAAAATTAACTCTTGTAGATTTTCAAAGTTACTATAGTAGCAAGAGGAAGAGACAAACAGCAAGAAAAAAATACATGTAGTTATTCCTTACTTAATGACAGGGATATGTTGTGAGAAATGCACCATTCGGTATTTTGTCATTGAGCGAACATCATAGAGTGTACTTACGCAAACTTAGATAATACATGCTAACTGTAAATGTAGTCTAGATGGGATGGCCTGTTGCTCCTAAGCTCCAAACCAGTATAGCATGTTACTGCACTGAATACTGCAGGCAATTGTAACACAATGGTAAATATTTGTGTATTGAAACACAGTATAGTAAAAATATGGATTTTTACTATAAGATGATGGTCTCATAAGCTTGCAATACCATATTTTTTCAATTCATCGTTGACTGAAATTTCATTATTTGGTACATAGCTAGGTTAGATAATGATAAGCACTATGAAGAAAAATATAGCATTACTTACACATTAAGAAAACAGATCAATCTACTAAATATCAGGTCATCCAAAAATTATTTTTTAAACCAATATAATAGTTACTCCTGAGAATAGGTTCAAGAATTTTTTTAAATCATGATAAATGTCATCTCCTACGCCTCTTCATTCCCGCCTCCATCTCAATCCATTCTTCAAAGAGCAGCTAGAAGAATTAGATCCTCCAGAGGCTTCTCATGATCCCCCTCACTTAGACCCCTCAGCACAAACTGACCCATGCCCGCCTCCAGCTTCATCATCCTCTGTGTTTCTCTAAACTCACTATATTTGAGCCATAGTAACGTTTTGTTTTTGTAAGTCTGTCAAACATATAAAGCGTCTTCCTGCCTTAGGTCTTCACACATATATTGTTCCCACCTTGGGCCCACCCCCACCTCTCTAATCCCAACCCACCTCCAAATCCATGGGGCCCTTGCTCAGACTCTGCCGGAAGTCTACTGCTCACTTGTAAGCTCATAGTCCCAATGACGGATGGTTTTTAATCTTTGCTATTTGGCTTCTAGGATGGGTATGTCTTACTAACTCATGTATTTTCTCTAACATGTAGAATCTGATTCTGATGGCCATTCCCTCTGAGGAATAAGATGCTTTCTGGGACTTGTAGCCATGGGAGAAAGGTTTAAAACACTTTCAGAGAGTTGAAGAGAAGCCACTTTATGCTTGGAATCATTGTTGAAAAAAATTCAGCTATGAAAAACCACAAATGTGTAAACCATTAAATAATCCCAGATAGCAATAGTTCAGGGAATTATTGTTCAGTCACCTCATGCTAAGTATTCTAAAGAACACACACACACACACGGCAAACACAGGGTTGGTGATGTTTTCTATGTCTTTCAGAGTGAGAAATTAGAATTATTTTTGAGGATGAGAAGAATCTTTTTACAATGACTAGCATATCCCAAATTTCCACCATGACACAAATTTAGAAAAATATTTGATTTTATTTCCATATATGTCACCCCAATTTTTTCAGAGGCAAGAACCTATCTTTTCTTTTTTTTTATCCCCAAGAACTGGCCGAAAAGAAAAAAAAAAAGTTTAAAATAGATAGTCAATTAATATTTATTAAATAAATCACAGATAGTAAAGAAGTATTAGAAGCAGCCTGAGCTGAAGCTAACTCTCCCTTGTCTCTGTCAGCCAGGCCAATTATAGCTCAGAAGCCACTCAGGGAATAGAACTCTCTTGTGAAGCATCTATTCCTTTAAACTAAGGCCTTAAGTTTTCCCAAACCCTGTAAATTCCCAGATTCTTCTATCTGGATTTATGCAAGAATGATTCCAATCCACTGGTTGGCAAGGAGAATGGTTTAATAACTGCAGAGGAAATATAAAATTCTATTCAGAATACGATGAAAGCTGTAGGGGATTATGTATTCATTTATCTTGTAGTACAAAAACGCAAATCTTCAAATAACAGAGTGTTGCCATGTTAGCTTCCTCTGGAGAGCTGAAAAATAAACTGTGAAGACAGCAGAATGATGTGATTTGTATCGGAGTCACTGGAATTGACAAAACCTAAATTCTTTTTTTTAATTTATTTATTTCAGTTAACAAATGACAAATTTTATAAACTAGTGGCATACAATATGATTTTAATGTATGTTCTGCTATGCAAAGCCTCAATTCTTAATCGATCTACAGGATTCAGCTGATAATGTGAATTCTGTCTACCTGTGTTTTTACATTTGTGAAAGAATTATATTACTTTATTATTCAGCTTTTTTGAGATTCCATATTCTAAAATTATGACTTTCAACCATCAAATATAAGGTAGTAGAAATATGGGGCAAAAGTTTTTGCAGTTTTGTATCAAAAAAGTAGATAAATGCAATAGGGAGTGCATTAAAGAGAATAGAAAGAATTTTTTTTAAAGGAACAGGGAAAAAAGAAGAGAAAAGAATGTAAAAGAAAGGAGAGAGGAAGGGAGGCTGAAAGAGCAAAGAAAGTGAGGAAAGAAGGGAAATATTAAAGTATTTGATAGAGCTTCCCTACCACTCAGATGCTTTTGTATGTGCAGTATTTCAAAGTTCTTCCTAGGTAAATAGCAATGTCTTTCCTTTTTATTAGCACTGCTGCAGCTGCTGTTGCTCACAAAGAGATTCACAAATCAAAATAGACTCAGTTAGCTTTTCAATAATTCTGAAAAGGTAGGAGAACATTGCCAGAGAAGGATAGCACTCCAGTATCCTAACATGGAGTCTTGTTAGCAAAACAAAGTGTGAATTGCTTAGATAATTCCCTGCTGTTGGTAATTCCACTGGGTGCCGCCTGTGCTATTTCTTCTCTATAGACCAATGCCATTGAACAGGAGATGTCAGAATAATATGAAAAAGTTGCTCTTTTGAAATGTTTAGTCTTTTGGATTTTTTTTAAATGTCAGCATGATTCATACCTATTGGTTCTTAGCCTGGAGCACCCAGCACACCAGGAATTGAGGAAGCTAGGCCAGGATGTGAATAATGAATGGGCTGCATAAGCAGAAGTCTATACCCAGTCAATAGTAAAGGCATGTGCAGAGTTGCAGGCCAGCATTTTCACAGATTCTTTCTATTCTCTCTCTCTCAAGGGAAAACAGGAAAACTAGCAAGAGCTAGCAAGAACTAGCAAGAGCTTGAACAAACGCCTGGACTCAGATTGGAAGACTGCTCATTTGTCTACTGCTTCATTCCTGGAAATCACACTGGAACTGCCTGATTAAGGTATTTGGAAAAAACAAATTTTGACACATTTTGTTGATTATCTACCTCCTTTATCCATCCATATCTTTTGATATGTGGTGGCAGGGTGGAGGGGGTAGTATTTGTGCCAAAGATTGGAAGATTGAAAAAATGTATCTCTTTCAAAATCTTTGTAATATTAAGGGGAAATTAGTATTTGTCACATCTTCTGAAATTATTACTAGTATTAATGTTTTTGAAATGCTGGTTTTGTTGGTGGGGCACTGGCTCCTTGTATAACATGTTTGCTTTCTCCCACTGTCATTTTGTACTCCATCAAATCCAAAGTTGTCATGGTTCATTATCTGTAGATGATCTTGAGCAGCCTTGCATTCTAAAAGAATATGCCATGGCATCTGCCTCTGTGCTTTTGTGGCCTGCTGCACAGCTGATATTTAGCAAGAGTATTGGGTGAGGGGCTAGAGGAGAGAGAAGAATTTGTCTCAGACCAATGTTTCTTTGCACACCATGCTGTGTCTCATTCTTTCATACATGCCTAATTCAGCAGTGAAGTACATATATCACACTGTAACTATTACATACATTAGAGTACATAATTGGGGTTGTAAAGTATCTGTTGAATGTCTTAACTAATGAATTCCATCAAATTCAATTATCATTCTTAGACTCTTCATTAACCAATCAAATTACTCCTCTGGTATAAGTCATTTCTAAGACACGTTTATTAGACATAAACACAATTCTATGAAGTAAATGTGAAGTGATTAGATTATCTCATGATCTTTACTTGGAGTCCCATGCTCCTGAAGTTTGGATTTCTAAAGAATAGCCTTTCACATTGTTTCCATTGTATGTAGGAGAAATAACACTACAGTGTGAAGCTCTGTCCTTAAGACTATTTAACTACTATATCTTAAACTTTTTCTTTCCCTCAGGAAGTTTGCTACGGTGAGTCACCAATGCAAAAATACGTAGAAATATACCAACCATATATGTCTATAAAATTAACCTGCTTATTAAATGAATATATCTATAGACTTATGCCATACTGAATCATAATGTTCTTCACCTTTTAGGAATAAATTATTTCAGTGTTAGAACTTTCTCCTATCTCTTGCAGTAAGATACCACAGTGTAGGATCACAGTTGTTATTGTTGAAACTTTTTTTTTCAAATTGTTATTTCTTTACAAGTAATTCTGGAAAGGCATATACCCAGTATTGACAGTACTGAAGTTTTCTAGGAAATAACTGCCACATTACTAATTTACATTTGATATTTCAATCATTTTACAATGAAGGGCAGGTGCCTAATGTCCTTGCAATATGATTCTTACCATACAGATCTAAAAATATTTCCACTTTGTTCTTTTCTACTTTGATGTCTTTTAGGAACATTTTTATCTTCTGTCCTACAACTATTTTGAGAAGCATCTCAAAATGTGATCTAAAGCCAACCTACAAAATTAGCTGGGCGTGGTGGCACATCCCTGTAATGTAAAGGGATTACATCCCTGTAATGTAAAGGCACATCCCAAAAATATGTGCCTGGGTTCCATGCCAAACTTAAGTCAGAATCTTTGGGAGTAGGCCCTAGGACCAGAATTTAAAATACACTATTAGGTGATTATAACATACTCCAAAGTTTAAGAACCACTGCTTTACAAAATGAGAGCAAGGAAACAACTGATAGAAGAGCATTGTAAAACTACAGACATATAACTGACATCAAAAAAAAAAATCAAAATCAAGTTAAATTTGGATTTTAACTTTTTTCTACATGTTTTCATTTCTTGACGCTGCACTAAGCATTCTAGGATGTTTATTTCCTCATTAATATGTCTTAAATATTTTGAATTAAAATTTTAATATTTAGTGTTAATTAAGTATATTAAGGATATGGATGTCTCCTATTTAAAAGCTTTTCCAAGTTGTCTAACAATGATTAATATTTATAATGGTAAGAGGTATTAAATTAACAGTTGGCATAATTCATTATTATTTTCATATTTGAATCTTTAGTTTTGCAAAGCTTTGTAATAACAAGTCTTTTAATATTTTATATATCTAATAAACACCACTTTTTAGAGAATTTCAACCTATGTTTTTGTTATGGTGTCCATTGTGATGAATAACCTGGGTGTCTTACTTTCAAAAGATGCTTTATTAATACAACTAAATTGAATTCTTTGAGCTTAGATTTGAATATTTCCATGTTATCTAATGTTAGTAAGATAATTTTCTCAGTGCAACAAGTAAGACATTGTTTGCCAATTTAATATACCAAACTCTAAAGTAAGTATATACTCAAATGAGAGTTAGGGAATGAAGAACTGTCTTCTGAACCATGAAAAGACAGAATGTCATGATTACCTCGGGCACTGAAAGACAGCAAATATCAACATTAGTTCTAGTAGAAAGACTACAGAGAATGTTTGACCCATAAAATTAATTTTTGCTTCCTGCATAGCCAACTCCATGGAGACAAAGTCTAAAAAGGGAAAATGGTCAAAATCTTAGGTTTGTAGGTTAACTTACTTTGTAAACTAAATATGTCCTGAAAAGACTGGAATAATTTAAATTCTTTCCATGTCCATAAGAATCATTTTATAAATCGAAAAGTCTTTTGTTTTGATTTAGTTTCAAGGTTGTATTTAGATTATGGACAGGCACTACTGTAGTTGGGTTGTGTTTCAAAAGTTTTATTTAGAAGTTAAATATTTGGGACTCAAAACTTATTTTCAAATAGAAAGAATGCTATACATGATGTTTCATGCACAGATTCAATATTATGAAATCCACAAAATTATAGTAAAAGTATATAATTTATAAAACTAGAGAATTGAAGAATCACTGAAAACAATACTATATGATCCTCAAAATTAAGCCAATTAGATCACAAAAAAATTATACATTTACTTTGAATATCAATGCTAAAGGAAAGTAAATTTGCTTATAAATAAATGAGAAATTAAAACAGATGGTAGGATATTTTTCTAAAACATAGAGAAAGTGGGGTTCTAGCAGAGCAGTATTCTTCCCCTGAGCAGGTGAAAATGAGATGGAGGGGAGAAATGCCAGGTAGATTTAGAGAATCAAAAGCAAAAGGATCTCAAGTATGGGTGGCCAGCAGCATGAAACTAGCTATTAAATAGAAAATTTGCTTGTAAATTGTATGTTTATAATCGAGAAGAACAGGTGTATTCAATTCTTTTTTTGTTGTTGTTTGTTTGAGGCGAAGTTTCGCTTTTGTTGCCCAAGCTGGAGTGCAATGGTGTGATCCTGGCTCGATGCAACCCCCGACTCCCAGGCTCAAGTGATTCTCCTGCTTCAGCCTCCTGAGTAGCTGGGATTACAGGCATGTGCCACCACGCCCAGCTAATTTTGTATTTTTTGTATTTTCTCCATGTTGACCAGGCTGGTCTCAAACTCCTGACCTCAGGTGATCCACCACCTTGGCCTCCCAAAATGCTGAAATTATAGGCGTGAGCCACCACGACCAGCCTCAATTCTTTAAAAATGAGTAAACAACACATCCATTTAGATTGCAGCTGTGTAGAGGAATGGCTAAAGAGAGAAAGTGAGCATGCGTGCTAATTCAGTGACTGCCAACTAATGGAGTGAAGGGAGAGCTAATGAACCTCTGGCCTTCTATCAGTGGCTTTTGCTCTGAGTGGATTAACTCCTTACTCAACACTTTAGTGAGCTCCACTTTCTAAAGAATTCTACTCTTTGTTTCTTTCTAAAAATTCTGCATCAAGTGAACCAAATCTACCAATTTGCTGCCTTTGTGAGCTCAGTTGTTCATTTAATTTACGAAATATTTATTGAATACCTACTATGTAGTCAGCACTTTGCAAATTTTGTTACTTTTAGCCCAGACTTTAAGACACAAAGAATATTTTATTGTATTTGAATTTTAGTATTTTGTATTTTACCATTTCTCTTTATTTTTTGTTTCTTAAATTTGGCTAGTTGAAGGGAATAGAATGGAGGGCTAGCAGTGTGGATAACACAGAGACGAAGGCCAAAAAAGGAAGTACCTGTCTTATTCCTCTATTCTTCAGATTTTAAGGAGGTGTTAGCAGCGCTAAACAGAACCCCCATCACTTCCATTTAACCTTAAAAACAGTTGTTAGAGATGGAAAGACAAAGAGAACTATTTGCTCATGATTAAAATTCTCCATTCAAAGCGAAGAAAAATTAATACATTCAAAATGAAGACCTGCAATATAGAGCACTTTTTGAGCTGATGTATCTTACTAGTAGGCTAATCTATGTATAAGAAGCAAGAAGTCAGAAAGTCATCCTGGAAAAATGACCCATAATTCTTCATCAACTGTAATTTTCAGTAAAATAAAAGTCTAAATCTCCATTACTAGTTAGTTTGAAGTATAGAAGATTATCATGTAAGTTTCCAAAATTCCTTCTAACTCTAGAAATTCTACTGGAGAGACAGATGAATAAGACTGGGAAAAAAGAATGGCTCATCTTTTACTGAAGAAAGATGTTTAGAGGAAATTTTAAATATAAAGCACCCCTTCTTTCCATTCCATTTTCAAGATACAAGAGCAAAGAATGAGTGTTGTCAACATTCAAAGAAGTGTCTTAGGGCAGGAATGATCAATGTCTATGTTGAGTTATCTGAATCTATTTGACAGCTTCTGAAAGCTACTGTACAAACCTGGACTCAATAAGAGGATGATGGTATAGTCTCACAGCCTTGTGTGAATTTTCCAAATGGTTTTTTCACCCCAAGCCTTAGGAGTGACACTTCAAAATTGTATGACTGATGCTGTATCATCAGTTATATTCACATATAAACTTGCTTGATAATATTTCCCATACTTAAGTTTCCAGTCATTCTGTCTTTGTTTCTTACGCTTCCCTGATCTAACAAATCTTACCCATGATGCAGCCTGAGTTCACACCTTTGTTTATTCAACAATTTTATTAAGCATCTACAATGTCAGTCACTCTTCAAAGTCTCTTGTCCAGGACTCTGACCTCATGGAGATTACATTCTAGTAGAGAGGTAGACTATAAACAAGGAACAAATATACAAATAATAAGACCCACCAAAATCTTGTTTATTCAGTAATTTTAATCATATTTTTGTTTAAATTTTCTTCCTCCAAGTTGTTTTCAGTAAGTAATCCTTCTTTTCATTTTAGCCTCATTGATTCTTACTGTTTTCAACATTGCACTCAAATTAATATAATCCACTTATTTTAACTCTTTTAACATTTTCCATCATCTTAAGTGGAAGGGACAAAGAAATTCATAAATTTGCATATTACATAAGATGAATTGCCTGAGAAATCTAATATATATAGCTAAATGTAAGTAATACTACAGTGGCTCCAATGTGGCCATTACGGAATCAAATAACTCAAAGGCATCTTTTCTTATCATGAGATTTTTCTTAATTACATTTGCCAGTGGCTAAGTGTCCCATTTCAACACATTGGAATGCATTTTCTGTGGTAAGTTGTCAGTGATCATAAACTATCTGGCAAGAATTTATTCTAATTATCCCAGCAACCTCCTCCAGGATCTCTAGTTTAACCATTCTACATTTACTATGTGTACTTGGCACAAAGACAGTATAAAGGTTAGCCACTAAATGGTTTATAAATTTTTCACACTATTCCAGGATATTAGAACCAGATAGTCATTTACATGTGTACACATATAAGTGTCTGAATGTACATCTCGAAAATGCAATAGGTTATGTCTGATGATGGTTCAAGAACTAGAAGGATAATCTTAAACGAACACAAAAATTTCACATTTTAAGTTATTGCTAAGAAGAATAGCAATGTAAGAATTTAGATAGCTGAAAAAGTAAAGAATCAAGGCAGCGTAAAGTCCCTATATTTTAGGGTACTTAACTAGCTGTTAAAAAGGGCACCTCTCTGACATCATTGAAATCAAATCATGCTTCATCAAAATGCAGAGAACATGTATTTTATTGAGTATGACTTATCTAGGACAAATCTTGATAGCATCTAGAGACAGACCAACTACTAAGACAAATTATTGAGACAATTATTAAGAAATTTGTGTAAATAACTTTATTAAGTCTTAGATTTTAAAAACTCTCAAAACAATTACAACCTTTACATACCTGTGATGGTTTTTTATTCCATGGACAATTTTTCAGGATATTAAAAATTCAGAGCACCCTAGCAACACAGTAGTATATTTACTGTTACAGTATCCCCATTTGATTTATTTTTTATGGAAAATACCCTAATGTTTTTATTTATTAACCTATGCAATATTGGCTGAAGTATAACATAACTACAGTAAAGTGAATAAAACATACATTTTATATAGCACAATGAGTCTTTTTTCTCTTGCTTTTTGGCCATTTGATCTTTAAAACTTTTTTTTAGTTATTATGATGATGCTTTAATATCCAGAATATACAAAGAAATCTTACAACAAAAACCTAATGTGTCTATTTATTAAGATAATTACAAATTAGAAAACAATGAAGATAGGATTTAATTGAATGGAAAATATATTAAACGTTTGTATTCATGGAAGAAACACACAGAAAGATGAATTATAATTTTCTATCAAATATACAGAAAATTAGATAGAGTTTTTGATTCAGAATAGCTGATAAGTTGATGATATGCTAATGTTAAAAATAAGCATTTTTCTAAAGTATTTAAATAGAAACATAACAAAAATAATCCTGGGTATGATCACTTTGTTAGAGATCTGGATTCAAATTTAGATTTCACAATAGAAAAATAATTAACAGCAAAGTGGAAAGAGCAACAAAACCACAGTTATTTACAGTTTTTCACATAATCTTGTAAGAAATGAAGTTCAAGGTGCTAAAATTAGAAAAAAGAAGGAAGCATCAAATACCATTACAAGACACATTGTACACTGAGGACCAAAGAGCAACTTACTGAAATTGTAGAAAAGAACAATGAATGACATGTTACAATATTCTGAGAAGAGAATGTTGAATTTTCTTCTTGAAATTTTTTAAAAGACAGTTATTTATCATTTGTGAAAAACCGTAATACAGTTCTGTTTAACAATGAAGAACTACACCACTGTATTACATCCCAATTCTCACATATTTGTAGATAAGCATTGAAACTATACTTAGTATAATAAACCTAAATTTCTGAAATATGAGCACTATCACAATTTTCTAGGTGTTAAGTTATTTTATACGATCTTGTTATTTAACTGTAAGCAAGGGAGAATCTGAGAAAAAACTCAGAAGAATGTATTCTCTTTCTAAAATGACTCTCTTTAAAGATGGCAGCTGAGTACATAGAATAATCAAATTGGTCATTTGGGTTTAGTGGTTGTATTTATGTTACATAGAAGAAGAAATGACCATTCTCTGATGGCATCCAAGAAAGTGCCTCTGCGAGGATAGAATTTTTACCCCAATCACAATTGCTCATGAACCCCTTTCATATTAATGGGCACATTCCAAGTAGAAAATACAATAATAAATTCCTTATGTTCTTTTAGGACTTTTAATTCTAAAAAATATTGGGACTTCTTATATACTGCTGGTTAACTTCTGAGTATGAACGTAAGGAAATTCGGTTTTATAATTTAGTTTTATAATTTAGGATCTTGAATAGGACTTTATAAATTGATTTATGATCAGTATGCTTCAAGTTTACTTTGGATATCAACTGTTGCCTTTATTGAATCTACTTAAATGAACAAAGAAGGAATTTCAAAAAGTATTCATCCAATAAACTGTAGTTAGGAAAATGCACATTAATCTAATTTTATTTACCAAGAACTTTGTCCTTTTCTTTAGAAAATACATTGAAGGAGGGAAAAATGAAAAACAGAAGGAAAGAGAAATTATATACAACTATAAAAATTAGGTGCAGTTTTGCATGCCTTTTATGTAACCTAGTATTCAAAACGTATCTGGTTTTATCAGATTCCATTATGTTATGGACACACAGACTAGTTTCTTCTAAGTAGGAAGAACATTCAAACTGAAAATCTAAGTTAGTGTTTTTCTACTGAAAGAAATGTTGCTGGTGAATAGGGAAAATGATTTATGTGCATAAAACTGACCTTATAAAAATAATTTCTGTGTTCATCATAAAGTTGAATTTTATTTCTACGAAACATTTGTTTCAGTTTCTTTTTGTAAATCTCTGATATACCATTAGTTTGTAGATCTCTGATACCTTAGAATATATAACAGTTCAAAAATATCTATTGTGTTTTCCCAAAAATTCTTTTATTAGTCAGCAGTTTCTTGTGATGAAACAGTGAAAACAATTTCTTCCATGCTTACAATTTTTTCAGTGTTTTAGCTAACATATTTTATAAACTGAAAATTATCTTTGCCTTTGATTCAGAAATTAAAAATTAAATATATTTATTAATTCAAAATTATATATCCAAAGTAAAGTAAAGGTTATTTGGTTTCTAATGCTAGCAATTCTTGTTTATATTTAATAGAATTCACATTTCTCCTGACAGGGAAAAAAAATTATTTCTCCACGTTAAGAAAGCCTTTGCATTCATGTCTTGAAACTACATATTTTTGTTCTGGAATATAAATCATCTATCTATTTTATATATATGCTGAAATTTAGTTTGTGCAACAGAATATATATCTATCTATATGTCTCTCTGTAATAGAATTCTGGACTGTGATGAGTTGTTCTCCATATACATGAAGGATTAGATACATATCTGTCTTCTTTCCAAAAATGCCATCAGCATTGTCAGTCTCAGAAAACAGGTGGAAAATTGCCTCAATGTTTCTGATATCTCTTATTAAATATAGTCACAATGCAGAACTGAAAAATACTGAAGTTTTATGAAGCATGACCATGAAATAATAATTTTTTTTTAAATAAAGGACTCATGTATCGAAATTTATATCCAAATGAGTGTTGTCCTTCACTGTGGTCACCTTAGATTTCAGAAATGCTTCCATCTTTCAAAACATTTTGTTATATGTTTGCCACTTTCAGAGCCAGTTTGTGCACCAGGAAGCAGTCTTTGATAAACACCACTGTGAAGATATTGTGTCATTATGATCAGTACAAATGAGGAGGCAGCCTTTCTAAACATGAAGAACATTTCTTTTAATGAGTCTGTGCCCTCTCCAAAAAAAAATGCATTCATCAAGTACACTTTAATTCGAAATGATATGTGCTTTTTAGACAAAAAGATACGTCTTTCACAAAGGAGGAGTACTCTGAGGCTGATGGACTCATGAGGTCACGTGCTAGTTAAAAGACCTGATAGGCTATCCCCAGAACATTAATTAAACCTTTTCAAGATTTGGGGAAGAAAGAAACATAAAGTTTTAGGCTGAATCAATAAGACCACTTTTTACTCAACTCTTGTTATATTATATAGTTATATCCTTATCCCAGACAGGATATAAGGTCCTTTCAAGAACCCATGAGGCTATGCATGACCTTCCCCTGCTACTTCTCTTTACTGGAATATAAAACGTTACTTGAGCCTCCAGTACTTTGCATACATAGTTACCATTTGCTATTTACTTTGCATTAGGGATATATAAAATAAACCCTAAAAAGCCAGCCTCTACCAAGCTCAGATGGGCTCACTAGCGAATTTTACTAAACATTTAAAGGAGAGATTTTACTGGTTCTCTACGATCTCTTCCGGAAGATAAAAGCAGAGGGAATATATCCTAACTTATTCCGTTAGGACAAAATTACATCGATATCAAAACCAGACAAAGGCAATACAAGAAAAGAATACCATAGACCAGCATCTCTCATGAACATAGATGCAAAAGTCCTTGACAAAAGCTAGCCCATAAGCCATCATGCCCAGTGAAAAGGTCGTGGAACTGTAGAGGAACGTTCTGCTTTTCATTTCAAACCATTCATTTATTCAACCAATGTTTACTTTTGTGAGGTTGATTCTATGTGGTCAAGAAATCAAACTTGTCATCTCTTTCGTTCAGTCAGTAACTAATTAATTCACTCATTGAATCAATATTTTTTCAAAGTGTACAATGCATTAGCATTATACCTTGTGCCGGGGGATACAATAGTCAGCAAAATAGGCCAAATTCCTGTCATCATGATTTTACATTATATTGGAGAAACAGACAAATAATCAGATATTAAGCAAATACAATAAATTAAGATATATATATGTCTATATCTTGTTTATTATCTATTTCTTCAAAATAATGTAAGATATATAGTAAAATTTATATTATGTATAATAATGTTATATAGATATATAACGTAAAGTATGCTAGTGATATATGCCAAGAAGAAAACAAGAACTTCACATATACATAGGGGTGAAATTTATGTAGATTGTTCAGAGATTGACTCATTGAGAAAACGACTTTGTGTAAAACCCCAAAGGCAATAAAGAAAAGAGTCTTGATAATGTTTCCTGGAAGAGCATTGCAGACCTAAAGAATAAGCCAACAACAGAGGCTGGTGTAGAATGAGTGAGGAAATATGCTTGGAGCTATGAAGTCAGAGTTTTAGATGCAAATCAAATCATGCAGAGCCTTGTGAGAAATGGCAAGGAGTTTTTATTTTCGGCCAAATGTAATGAACAGCCTTTGGAGAGTTTTCAACATGGAAATGCTATAAAATGATTGACTACTGTAAAAAAAATTATTCCAGTTTCTGTATAGAAGACAAGATTTATACGTCAAGAATACAGGCATATAGAACAATAGGAAGTTACTGCCATACTCCAGGTGAGGCAGCTACCAGAGTTGGTAATTTTGATTAGACTTGTAGCTATACAGTACTGAGAAGTTAATAGACTTGAGATGTATTTTAAAAGTAGATCCTATATTTTAAAAGTAGAATCTAATATGATTTATTAACGGATTGAATATGGCAAATAAGAGAGAAGGAATCATCAAAGTAATTACCTTACATTTTTTTCCTTGAACACTTTGGCGAAGCCATTTATTCTGATGGGGAAGCCTCCAACAGAAACGGGTGGGGGAGGAGAAAACAAATTATGTTTTTATATATTAGGTTTGAGGTCATCCTTGGACTTCTATGAGAAGTCAGTTAGGCAGTTAAAATATAGAAGGCTGAACCTCAGGGAAAAAGACTGGGATGAAGATATCAGATTAGGATTTGTATGAAGTAAGATAATCTCAATAGCAAATTAAAGAACACCTTACAAAAATTTGCTTAAATATTACCGATATTTGTTATGTCACTTTATATCTATGTATTAAATCTAACTCTAGAGAGTACCAAGATTTATTCAGTAGATAATTGATATGAAAACCCTGGGTCAGCCTCTCTGGGAGTCTCTGGGCCTATCCCCCATGTCTCCAGACTTTGTGCAGCATCTCAAGCATCATATCCTCCCACAGCAACAGATAAGGCAGAATCACTGCAAGGAGGACATGCAGAAGAAAAGGGTTCTTTTTAAAGTTAGCTCTCTCTCCTAATTGTAGAGAAGAGAGAAAATCTCTTACAGAAAATTACCAGTGGATTTCCCTAATGTCTTCTTCCAGAGCTACATCAAATGTCCATCCCTATACCATCCTTTGCAAAAGGGAAGTGTATTATCTAAATTTGAGAGGACAAGTATGAGTTATTACTTGTGACTGAGGTTCCATCATCAAAGAAAAATCTAGGACGGGTTGGGAAGGTAACCATCCACGTCTGCTACAGTAGGTATCCTTTTATAGATCGTATTTAAAATCAGCACCAAATGATGTCCCCTAAAATACACCAACTGTGCCCTCAAGATATCTTCATCCTCTGTATATAAAACTCTTTGTGGCTACTGGAAGAAACAGATTATATCAGCCTGAGAAGGGAATAGACAGATCTATTGAATCATAAATAGAACAAGAAGAAATAATAAAAGGGCTTATAACATTCCCAGAAAAGTAGAAGAAACTGAATTTCAGAAAATAAGTTTCTGGGTTTTATACCATAATTAGAGATTGTGGGATGGTATTTGAACATGCGCTAGTGCACCTGAATGTCTTAGGTGCCTGTGAATGCTGCTATTTACCAGAAGCCTCTGTAAGAGGGGTTAATAGGTACTAACTGTTCATTTGTTTCTGAATCTCTCCAATATACCAGGTGCTGTGCCTGGAGCAAATAAAAGGCAGGCCTTGTTCAAATCTCTGATGGTGATCTAGGTAAATAAGTAATACATTAAATATTTTTCCAAAACTCTCCCATTATTGTAATTTTTTTCTGACTTTAAAAACTATAACCCAAGCAATCTATTGACATTTCAATCACGACTAAAAACTATAACCCAAGCAACCTATTGACATTTAAATCACGACTACCTGGTTTACACTGTCTTTCCAGACATTTACTTTGTTCTATTATAGAAAAGACAATGCGAGTTGATATCTGCATGTGTTTTTAAGTACAAATTCTTATCTGTGTCTGCCATATCACACTGTATTGTGAGAAGTCCAAAATTTAGGTTCTTTCTTAAATTTAATTATCTGGTACTTTCCTACAAAACAGTGTGTCTCCTATTGACATTTCAAATTTCATTTTGTTCACATATCTTGTGTGTGTGTGTCTCCTTGATATTGATAACAATGGCTGAAGAGCTTATCTCCTCTTGATTCTGAAAATGTAATAAAGAAGGAAAATGCAAAGTAACAGCCACATGTGCCAGTTATTCAAGCAACCATCCAACTTCTGTATGAAACTAATATTGGGGGAATATGGTATGCATGCTGCAGCTCAGGCTCATTCATGTCAACGAGAAATACGGATGGCAAGGGACGGTGCTGCATTGACACATACATGAAGGAATAAAGTATTGAAATAAAATAAGTGAATGTGGTCTTATGAGAACCTTTGTTTCACTTAGAAGGCAGTTTCATGCATGTGGTCTTGTTTTTACACTTTTTTACTTCAAAACTTGATGTTTTACTTCAAAACAACATCATTTGTATTCTTAACTCTTTTTACTTCAAAACAACAGTATTTGTATTCTTATCTAACAGTTTATAATACAAATAACATGAAAATCAGATATGTTTACTCTTTATTTTGATTTTTATTCCACTTACTCCACTTGAATATATATCCAAGTAATCATCAAAAGTAAATGGATATTTGAGGAAAAAATATAATATTCAAGAACCTCTGAGAAGTTACATAGTTCTTGCCTGGCTCTAGGCAAATTTATAATTTGTAAAGATCTTCTAAAGGAGTTTGTATAACCTATTGTATAAATTCTTCCTTATTTCTAACTCAAATTTTTTATATTTTATATTAAGCTAGTTGAAGTTTTTTCTTAGAATAAAGCATCATCTCTTTGGCCTATAGCAAATGAAAAAATCTTACAGTTAATTAATGCAGAGATTTTTAAATTATAGATCTCTAGATAACTCATTTTGTTTCCTTTGTATTTTACACATAAAAGTAAACATTGATTTATAATTAAAAGAAGGGAAGAATTTATGATTTGCAATCATTTCTGTAAAAGAAGAATGGAATTAAAGATCTGTCACTATTTAAAATTAGAGATTAGGCATTTTTATCAAAGAAAATTCTGGAGAAATAATTTTGATTTTCAAATATGATTAGAAAAACTCAAACATTCAGCCTTGGCCTCTCTTTGAACTATTTCTTAGGCTAACAAGTTCTCCTACTCTCATAGTTTTAGGTGCTGTTTATAAAATTAATAGTTGTACATTTATAGATTTTTTTTAAATGTGCTTATTTTGTGGATAAGTATCATTATACCAAATTTATTTGGCTTTGTGAAGATTACTGTTTGAAAAAAGACTGATCATTTTGTAATGAGTATCATTACATGAAGAGCTATTATTTCCTGGAACCTTTATTCTGCAGCCTCAGAACATAGATCAGGGGCCCTAGCAAGTTAAGGGCCAGGCTCCTCATCAAGGTCATTGACCTCTTTATACCATTGCCCTTTCCTCAACTCAAAGTCAGCCTAATAGGAAGATTCACTATAGGGAAAGAAAAGGAGCAGTGCCTTCTTTACTATCACCCTGCATAGCAAGTAACAAATTCCAGGTTATGATTACCTCAAAGTCATTGTGGAGACTTGGAATATCCAAGAGTTTTAGAAATGGTTATGATCAGACACCTGTGTGTGACCCCAGGCAAAGTGGCTAAGCTGTCCAACATATTGTCCTTTATAACAATTATTTAAAAGGGTCCTCAAAACATCTCTAAGATAAGATACGAAGGTAGTTATGGTGTTTCCAAACTATTTTGACTTGTACTTTGTCAGTAGCCTGAGGCTGTATTAAGATATAACTTTTCATAAACAGTGGATGGCCATGGAATCAAATTAATAAAATAAAATAAAATAGAAAAAATAACGGACATAAGTTGCACCAAATTCAATGAGAATCAGTATTGCTTTGTGAAACTTTGCATACGAAATTGTGCTATAAAATGTATTTCTTACCATATGTAAAAGTTTTCCAAAAATGTTTAAAAAATGTCTACAGAACTGGACCATCTACTAAAACATGAAAACCTCCTAAAAAAAATACCTCTCAAAGATACAGAGCACAGACGAGCATTCAGGACCACTAGAAAGAAAGCAGTGCAGTGATGATCTTCAGGGTCTGTGATAGCTTTGGGTAGTCTTCTTGTTGCCATGTTGCATTGAGAAAGGTAGCTGAGCTGTAGATGTCGTGTGGGTGTAACAAATAAAAACTCACATATGTCCACTCAGTTGGACACTTACGGGAAAAAAGCAAATAGAATAATGTGTCCTTATTCAGTTTATGTAAGAACTGCTTTTAGGTATCTTTCCTCAGAATTCATGGTACTAGGATGGCTGCAGAGAATATTATCTATATGTTTCTTCTACACACTTTTACATTTGCTCTCTGGCATTTTTTTGTTTGTCAGCAAAAAGATGGCTACTGTATACTAATAAAATCCCTGTGCATCTACCCACAACTCATCCCTTCTGATGGATTTATGTCTAATTACTTAAAGCCTGTATTATGTTTCTCTATTTTCCAAAACAGAATATGAAACTGTCAGGCCTAAATTATCCTGAATCCCAATCTGTGAAAGGGCACACAATGATGGGAAAAATATATTCCTTATCAGAACAACCAGGTGTTCTCAAATATTGACTGAGCTGCATAATCATTTGGGCAAAGTATATCTTGCAAGAAAAGACAGTAATGTTCAAATTCTTACATTTTTATTTTCCATGAGTTTGGTGTTTTCCTTTCAGAATAATAATTTTTCAGGTTCTTATAAAATCAAGTTGATGCGTCAAGTCAGCCATCCTTGAAAGTATGAAGCCTGTGACATTAGGTCCTGTGATGTTGTTTACTTGTTGATTACTGGCATGGGTGCCCATTCAGAAATTCTGCTGTTCTACCAGGACTCCACTTTTGTTTTTCTAGAAGCAATTGCATCTCCATAGAATCTATCTTCTGGAAAGAAAACCTTCAAACAAAACACACTCTGCATTTGTTTATGTTAAGCCACATTAAAATTTTAAAAGGCAAACTACAGTTTAAAAGTACGTACATGAACCATATGAAATTGCTGATATTTTAGTTTTTTTGACCTATAAAAATGATGATTTCATATAGCTCAATCTAACATTACTTTTCTAAAAGCAAGGCAATATTCTAAACCCAATAGGCAATTGCTTTTAAATATCCAAATTCTTTCAGTTCAGCTTGTATTAGAAGCAGTCTGATGCTTTTCTTCATTCTCATATTTAATAAATATTTTCCTAAGTTTCTACTATGTTCAGAGTACCAGGCACCTGGTAAAGAAAAAAAATAAAGCTGACACAACTTAATAATAATGAACCATTTTTCTGATGATAGTAGGTTGTTGGCAGAACAAAAAATGTTATGTTTCCTTTGCTCATAAAGTAACCCAAAAATTTATAACTCCTTCAAATGTGTGGTTTTTCTTAAGCATTTCCTCAGCTTGGTATTATTTTTATCAAATTGCCTTTCTTTATTTCCTCCTGAGTAGATTCACTCTGAATCCACCTGTCAATGTACTTTATACTTCAGTCTCTCCAGGTATTGTTCCCCAATTTTTAATGTAAGAATTAGCCTGTCTCGAACATTTTTTTGAAACATTAACAACGCACTTAAGTCTTTATCATTTCAATTGCACTAACCACGATAAATAAAACATTTGTTCTCATATGTTATTGTTCCTTCAGTTTTGAGGAGAGCATAACACGGGGATGTCTATGTAGTTTGTCCTTTGTTAGACATTCACTGAATAGGCTGCCTGATGTTCTATCTAGCTCTTTCACATTTACTTGAGAAGTTGCATCATATTTTGTTTTCTCTTTTCTTTGCTTTCTTTTTCTTCTCCATTTTTTTTTCTTTTTGATTGGCGAGCATTCTTTGTTTTAAGGATGATATTTTTGAAACAAATGCATCCCACCATCAATACCCGATGCTGCAGAGTTTCTGGTTTTTTTTTTTTTTGTTTTTTTTTTTTTTCCCAGAGCTCTCACTTTGTTTCTCTAAACTTGGTTATCCCACCTGTGATTGCTGTGCTGCAGCTCCCCAATCTGTATGCTGAATACAGTAGGGCAATTCATGGAAACCAGCAATTCTCTACCTTCACTTCACCCTGGATCACCTGGGGAGTTTTAAAAATACTGACACCTGGGTTTCACTCCCAAGATTCTGATTAAGTAGGTCTGAGCCAAAGCCTGGACATTAGGATTTTTTTAAATCTCCCAGGAGGAGCTTAATGCACCGTGAAGCCTGAGAAACACTGATTACGTTTTAACAAGAATCCCCAGGCATAGCCTTGTGTCTTTGACCTCATTGAAACCAGGCCCAAACTTTGGAATAGGCTAAAACCTCATGTCTATATCCACTTTTAGAAGTCCATTTTCATAATTTGTTGGCTACCATTTATTAAGTGTTTTCTATCCGCCCAAAATTCATCAGAGTGGAGTTCAGATCTCAATAGGGGTGAGAAACAATAACCATAATAGTCTTGAAGTCATTCTTTGGTATCCACTGCCAGATTATGCTACTCACCTGACAATTTGGGCAGCTTTCTCCAGAGAGTAATTAACATCTGTGTAAAGATGTAATCACCTGAAGCAGCTATGTAAGCAAGAACGATCTCAAGAGCTTTCATTTCTAGCAGCAAAGAAATTGTATTACAGCAGCATTTTGCCAGCATATCTTAGGACATCAGTGTAATCAGTATTAGAATGAAGCATTGTAAGACTGAATAACAGAAAGAGATTAATTTCTATTAAGTATCTACATCTGTTGGTGCCCCAAGGTAGATTAGGCTGGGAAAAACTAATGGAGGATTTTCTTTAACCCAGCTTCCTTTCACTCCGTGCCCAATTCCTGCAGTTGTTGCTGAGGTTCACCAGATGGATTTAAAAAAATAAGAAGAAGTGGCCCCAAACACGTAAGCAATCCCCAATTAATTGCTGTTTGAGTGAACTGTGCTGTTATTTCCACTTAGTCTTAATTTACATGGAAAATGGCATCTTTTTACTTAGAAACAAAGATAGTTTTCTTTCTCTAAGTAAGATTACTCACTGTAGTATCAAAAACGCCTGAAGTCTCTGAACTGAACTTATTGTTGTCCATAATGTCACTAATAACCTAGGTGTATCTCCATCCACGATTGTTACACTAAGGTCTACAGGTGAAATTATGGGTATAATTTGACCTCTTTTTTACTACCTTCGTACCATTTACTCGAAGAGGGTTGAAAGATCTGTCAATTTTTGCTGAACTTTATGTTTCGCTGCCTCAGTGCATTAAGTAAACCATAAAAAGAGACATTAGTAGTAATTTTCAATGAAAATAATATCCAGCTGCTCTCAAGAGAATCCCTTGGTCACCTCTATTGCCATGATTTTGGCTTAGAAAAATATTATTAAGTGCTGACTTCTACCTTAAGGAAAGGTTGGTTTAGGATTTTATAGGGGAATCTTGCAAAGGCACCTCTTCCCTTTGACCAGTGTATTGAGACCAAGTTAGAGAAAAGCATGAAATGGGAACTCTGCTAGGTTTCTGTTCTGTTTGTCAAAACTTTGTTAAAGCCCTAGGGAAGAGCTTTAAACTTCCCTTGATGGTTATTTTAGACACTAATAAAGATATTCTTTAAGGTCCTCACAGTTCAGAAACGCCACATTGACACTGTTACATATCAAGAGTTAGGTTTCCTAACACCACATCAAATAGCATACGCAGAATGAGCCCAGGAACAGTATAATTTGAGAGTTCTATGCCACACCCTATGAATCTGTATACCTGCTTTTCCTACTCAACTCTAGTTTGCCAAAATACAGAAAATGGGTCAAATTAGTCAGAGAGATAAAGAACAAAAGCAAACTAACAAAAGCAGCCTGGGAAATGCAGTGCTTTAAAGGAAACTCAGAAACAGGGGTTGGATTATCCACAGGATAAATATAGACTGGTCACTGTTTGAAGAATCTTTTAATGCTAAGTCATAGAAACCATGTGAGCTAATCTCAGTGATTTTATCAAAAAAGTCACTGGGATATCTACAGAAGCCAAGGAGGCATTAAGCTTTAACATCTCAAAGAGAGAGAGATCAAAAGCAAATGCAGGGAGCTCAGCAGCAGGAGTCTGGTCTCCAGGCTTCTAGAAGTCTCCTAGAGGCCCAACAGCATATGCCTCTACCTCTCTCAGTTCCAATTCCAAACTGGCAGGAGAGTTATTTGATTTTTCTATTTTGGATAAGAGGCCCATCCTATATTAATTAGCAATAGCCAGGAAAGCCGTTCTTAGAACAAAAACATGGCCCTTGGGAATATTCCTATGGACAGTGTGGGCAGTTCTCACTGAGAAGGACCTAGATAGATAACTCTGGAAGATTCTGTTATGACTATTTTCACAGAGTCCTTAAAATAAAAACGGGCCATTAAAATATAGGGAAATTTATGTATCACTTTATTCCCAATGCCTTGGGCTTTTCTATTTTGCCTGAATTGCCTTATATTCTTGACAGCTAGATATTAAATAATTATGCATTGAGAGAAGGTGGTAAACTTTGCTTTTAAAAATAGGATTGAATTAGTCTGTGAGAAACCTTGAGTTCCTTTTCTCTTGAGTTTCTAAGTGATACTTGAGGAGGAGAGTGCACTGAAGGGATCTTCTGCCCTCCCAGAAGCCACCTCTTACCCTATTTATGTATCTTTCCCCTTTCTCTTTCTCTTTTCTTTTCTTTTTCTGAAAGAGAAATGGAGAAGAAAACAGTGGAGTTGGGATGAGAGGATAGGTAGAAAAGGCTGTGAAAAAGAAGAGACACATGGGGAAAAAAAGACCATGTATAGCAGAGAACACTATTGTCAAACACGGTATCCCCTCACCCAGCAGCCTTATGGAAAGAGAGCCACTGCTTCAAGGAATAATTCTGGAGAAGTGAGACTGACTCCACAGTCACCCCTGTCTTTCTCTTAGTGGCCCTATTTCCTGAAATGACTTTACAAAAGCTCAGACCCTCAGTCCACATTTAATAAGGAAAGACGGTTGATTTAAATTCAAAACAAGTGACAAATTGGCTCATCTCAGATCTTTGCCCCAGACCAGGTTTTGCTAGATCTGAGAACAAATGAAACAAAAGAATTACAATAATCTGAAAAGAAAAAGGAAAGAAAGAGCAGGATCTGAGACCCCCCTCCAAAATGACTCTTGCTCTCTGCATAGTTTTTCTGATGCTGTCCTTGATTAGAAGTAATTTTATGAAGTGTCTGTTTATATCCTTCACCCACTTTTGAATGGGCTTGTTTGTATTTTTCTTGTAAATCTATTTTAGCTCTTTGTAGACTCTGGATATTAGCCCTTTGTCAGGTTGCAAAAATTTTTTTCCCATTCTGTTGGTTGCCGATCCACTCCAATGGTTGTTTCGATAAAAAGGTCTTGTTTGTAGATAGTAACATTGATGTTCTAGAGCAGCAACATTGTGGACTCTGTGACAGAACATGACTTATTTTAGTTCTCTGCCCTATCAACTAACCAATAAATAAATTATAAAATTCAAATAGAAAGCTCTGGTCCATCAAGTAATTTTTGGAAATTCGTATCTGGTGTTTTTCATCTACATTAGCACCATTCAAGGAGCAGTAGCATACTCTTGGCTGTGGTTCTAAGTGTTTTTGAACCTTCATTTGTAACATTCTCTCTAGAAAGGCAGCAAACCATTTAGAGGCAACATGATGACATTATTTATAAAAGGTGATTCCTTTCTATATCTATAGTTTCACTTTTGGGGGGTTGTTTTTAAAGAGTCTAGATCTTTGATGTGTTTTCTATATTTTTGTCTCAAAGTGGGAGACTAATAGTGCTAACCAAAACCGGGAAAACCATGGCGTAAACTGCTTCTGACAGCCCTTCTAATGACAAGTTCAATTCTGATTTATATCATCCTTCCTCTTCTTTTCTAATCCCTCCAGCCTGGAAGAAATAGACCATTTTGGATGAAATGTATGTCTGTCAGAACACATGTGATTAATAGCAACTGGAATTAAATTAATCACACCCTCAATATTTGAATTTGTTTGTTAAAGAGAGGATAGGTATGTGTAATGGAGGATCCAGTGTAGTACTTTGGCCGCTGAATTGAGGTGATTCAGGAAACCGTCACTGTCATTGCTTAATGTATCCTATGTTAGTGAGAATGGTGGAGGGGATCATCAGAAGGTGTAGAAGCTTGCTAATATCTCTACAAATAATTCATTAACTGCAATGTGATGTGATTTGAAAGAAAACCTTCTAATCTTCTAATCACACATTTTAAATAAGCACTTGCACTTAATTGGTGCCACGGTTTTGATTTTACAACTGGATATTATTTCATACTGAGAAATGCTGACTATTTGAAATGTACTGGTGAAGTTCATGGAAATATACAAAATGTTTGAAGTGTGAAATAAATGCAAACATTACGAATATTAGATCAGATTATATTAAATTGGATTGGGGTATGTTAGAATATAGGACAGAGTACATCTCTAAAGTAATTCAGAACTAATTCACCATTGCTAAGCTGTGATTTAGCTGCAAACAAAATAGAAAGCAGAGTGCAATTTTTTTTCAACTAAGCAATGGAAAGATAAAAAATTGTAAACTTCTTGGAAACAAAATACCTCCCTTGCTTTTTAACATAAGTGGTATTTAAAAATGACTTTTTAGAATTGCTTTAACCGCTTCTTTTTTCTTTTTCCTTTTCTTTTCTTTTTCTTTTTTTTTTTTTTTTTTTTTTTGAGACAGAGTTTCGCTCTTGTTGCCCAGGCTGGAGTGCAATGGCACAATCTTGGCTCACTGCAACCTCCACTGCCTGGGTTAAAGCAATTCTCCTGCCTCAGTCCCCCAAGTAGCTGGGATTACAGTCATGTGCCAGCACACCCAGCTAATTTTGTATATTTAGTAGAGATGGGGTTTCACCATGTTTGTCAAGCTGGTCTCAAACTCCACCCACCTCAGCCTCCCAAAGTGCTTGGGTTACGGGCATGAGCCACTGCACCTGACCACCTTAACCACTTCTTATTTTGAATACATAAAGCTCTTAACCCTTAAAGCATAATTATACTTTGTCCTATAGTTGATGCTGTCAAGACTGAGGTTGGATTTTCTAATGGTGCCTTACCCATATATATTATTTTGGGGCCAAAGGGCTCCAATCAGCATTTTGTTTGGGAAGAAAATTTTTTGTCATCATGATTTAATGAATTAAATATTGTTGTTAGACCAAGTGGTTTATCTTTTACATGAACATCTACTAGTCAAATACCTATATACTCAGATTCTCCAAGAAATGCCAATTTAAATTCCCTAAAATATCTTTACTTACAAAAAATAAACAAAAACAAACTTAGCCACACTGTCAACAGGAAGTTTCAGATAAATTAGATAATTGGACAGTGCCTTTCCAAGAATTCTGAAAGTTTACAGTTCTAGTGTGTTTACCCATGTGATCCTTTATCTGTCCATATCCTAATTCATATACTATTCTAGTATAAAAATTACAGTAAGTATAACGGGCTTCAAGAAATTTCTAGTTTAAACTTCGGTAGCTAAAAATTGCCATTATGTAATCAGTTTACCTATTTTATGTGCTACATTTATTGGACTAAAATGATGATATTTTGCAAATTCTTTACACATTATGAAATTCATATCTTTAAAAACAGTCCCTATCCCTTTAATGAAGCCACTGTATTTTTTCCTTAAATATTTTAGTTATTTTATCATGCAAATGATTAAAGCAGAGAATGCTCTTAAAATAGAATCATAAAACTCTGAAATCACCAAAAGCAAAATGTCTCAGTTAATTCAACCACTGAAATTAATCCATGTACTCTGTTTAGCTTCTTTTAAATTCAGAGCAAGTGCCAAAAAAAACTAGTTTGAGTGAAGAAAGTTGAAAAAAAATCAACATCCAGAGGATAAACTTCACATCAGGAAAAACAGATGATAAGTTTGTCCCTTTCAGTAAGAGAGTATTTTAAAATCTGCATCACTTTGACAAAAATATTATCACCAGAAAATCATACTTCACAATATGCTGTTCTCTCAAGCATCATTGACACTAAGAATAGAACATAAATTGGTAGTATGGAGTGCCTTTCAGTTCCAGTTTTTCTAAAAGCACTTCACAAAGCAATTAGTCAGATAATGGTGGTGTACTGACTCCTTGAGCCTTTATATAGTCACTAATAGCACATGATCTTTCCAACCATTAGAATGGATTGTAGAGAGAGCAGTGTAACATCTTTAGTCTTCTCAACTCTAGTCAGAGATTCTTTTCAAATGCATTGTTTGAACTGTATTCTTATTTATAAAATAGAGTTAAAATGTGCACAAGGAAGACAAAACAACTAAATATTGATATTTGAATCCAATTAATAAAAGGAACTAAAATTAATATTCTTTAAATTATCTGTGAATGATGAAACTTCATAATGTTCTTCTGTAGAAATGTTTACAGATCACTTTTATTAAAAATTTATGAAAATACATATTTTGTTTCTCATCTCTTTCAAACAATTAATTCAGTTGTATTATAGATTTACTACAATCCTTTGCTGGTTAAAAAAATTAGCAGACATAACATGGATAAACTACACTTAAGCAAGCATGAAGTGCATCAATGTAGCATGGTCCCTCCCCAGTCGGAAAACTGTGAAATAAAAGCAATCATGGCATATGCTTGCTAATCCTTTGTTCTAATTTTCATTTATGAACAACTTACTTGCTCTTAGCTGAAATTTCTTAAGTAGGAGGAATAACGATGTGCTTGTGATTTCAACATAAAATATTCCTTGTTTGGTTTTTTGCTCATTGCCAACTTTTTTTATTATGAAGGGAAATTTTGCTTAAAATAATGTCCCATCATTTCACATTTTTAAAAGTTTTTCCTAATGAATGAATATTTGGCTTTTGGACCTCAATTTCAGTATCCAGATAGAGAGCTACACAGAAAATGTTCTTGTGCTGTTTTTATCCAAATGCCCTGAACTCTTGCCCTGAGCTTATTTCATTTATATTCCAAGTCTCCTGTAATTGTGAATCCAGTTTAACATCACTAATGACTATATATTTCTTGACTCTCAGATTCACTGAATCACTCCTTTGTGATCTTTCTGTTGTTGTTAAGGAGATGAGGAGGTAAAATAAAGCAGAATGAGAAAAATGGGAGCCTCCATTTTGTTTGGAAATGATTTTATGAGATTTAAAGTATTGGATTTTAAAAATATGTCTGTTATATTAAGATCAGCATGTAGCTTCCTTTTAAAATGAATACAGGATCTTACATTTATGCAGCACTTTTCATCCCTAAGGAATGTTACAAACTATACAGAGTACAGAAATCACTTGACCCACCACTGGAGTGGAACACAGCAGTTGTTTAATAGATCACAACAATATTGCAAAATCATTTAAGAAAGGAATTGAATGAGAGAGTACAGCATCCAAAAGAAACTACAAGGAGACTTAGAAAAGCAGACTACAATCTCTCAACTTAGAATTTGGCTAAAATATTCAGGCCAAACATTTCACTCCATTTTTTTTCCCTTAAAAATTGTAGTGCCTTTCACCCAATGATAGGTATCTCGAAATTTAAGTGTTTCTATCACATGGCACCTCCTAGACGTAGACCCTTAGAAATTACTTGTCTAGAACTGATCCATCCACTGGCAAAAAATAATTCCACTTAATGACTTGCAATCTTCACTCTTCTAGTGTAGCTGGCTTCCTACCTTCATGTATCCTTTCCAAACATCAGCAGTCCTAGTCAATGTTAACAATATTGCAACTCACGTGTTATTTAAAACCCACAAAGGCAGAGTTGTAGCCTCTCAAATGTCTCATAAATATGAAAAGACACACATTTAAGACCACTGCAAAATTAGAAAAATTTAGTCAGATTCAGTGAAGTCAAGTAAATAATGTAATAGTAAAATAAACCTAATATGCATAATTGATTGGTTGTTGCTTCTTTGTTTCTGATTACCAAAGGATATGCTTTAATTTATATTATACTGCAGATCTTTCTGAACTCCTGAATATGGCCTATTCATACTTTACATTTTTATGATGTAGTCTGTTTTCTCAATTTGTAAGTGTTGGACAGTTCCATTTCATTTTACGTAATTCTATAGAAACTACTTCTACAAAGAAAAATGTAGGCTTTGAAGTAAGAGTAGAACTTTTTTTTCAATCTGGCAGGTTTGAATTATTACTTTCTCTATAAGGTTTAATTTCTTTTGTTACAATTTTAAAACAACAATTGTCAGCATCTTGAAAAGCATCAATTATGTGGAAAAACAGCCCTAAGCAGAAACAATAAGAAAATAGTTCACCTCCCTCTTTAGAGTAACTGTGATGCCACTAATAATTCCATTTTCTCTGTTCACAAATATCTAATGATGCTGCTTTTTAAAAATCTAATACTCTATTCAAGAAAAGGTAATCACATGTACTTTATATGTATAAGAAATAATAATGAAAAAGCATTCATACTCACTGGAATTTTGTTTGATTTACAGTTATTAGTGAAAGTTATCAGTTGTCTAAAATTCTTAAAGATAATATAGTTGGACATTGTAAAGTATGCTACATTATTATTAAAAATAAATTATATCATATATATAAAAGTGATGACAATTGCAACTTTTGTCAAAGTAATTATAGCATGTAACTAATTCAGCTAATTCTCACTGACCTCTCTTATGTACCCGATCAATTCCAGGGTTTGGATATGAAGTGCTGAGAACAGTCTTGGGAAATACTGTGCTCTATACAAATGTTGCCATTTTTATCATACCATTTTTTTTCTTTAGTTGCATAAATAGTTAGATAAATTACCTTAGTTAGCATAAGTAATTTGAATGAAATTTCAATAAAATCGCTATTTTGTTTTGTTGGCTTGGGGCTAAAGATAAGAAATATTTGATGTTGCAATTGCTTTTGGATATTTCATTAGTATAGTAGTAATTGTTCATAAATACGGAGTAAAAATAATAATGTAATTTTGATATAGATGTGAGGAGACTCTCTAGGCCAATATTTTGTGAGTATCTAATATGTCTCAGCATCCTTTAAGTACTTTATCTCCTTTCATTTCATAACAACATTATTGAGAAAATATTATTTCCATATTTAGATAAAGCAAATAGAGCAGAAAGTGGTTCAGTAACTTGCCCCAGGTCACATGGTTCTAAGTGATAGATCAATATAGCTAACTCTAAGATCCTTTCTATTAAACAATAATATTGGTTTGGTATATAATATACTCATATAATTTCAAACTTTCAAAGCAGAGTTTACACAAAAACATGAAGCTTAACTTTGCTTGTATAATACCTCCATGAAATTCTAGGGTTCCACAGGAGGTAACTTGAAAACCATAATAGATAGCATCTTATAACAAGGTCCTTATTGTGTGGGCACAGTAAAACTTTCCTTTAGCACTTTCAGTCCTAGCAAATAAGGCTTCTCTGTGACCATGCTAATTTTATTTGCCCTAGCTATACATGAAGTCAGCAGAGAACCTTATTTCAAGGGTGCAACCAACATGTGTTACAGGCCAGCCATAGATTTTTGAAAGAGAGTATGAATGAACTCATAATATATCAGAACCTATTTATTAATAATGTTTAACATGACAATATTTTATTCATATCATGAAATTCAATTATATAAATGCTTATTAATAGAAAGCATACCCCCGTGAATATTCAAAACATGGAATTTAAGGCCCCACAAACCTGGATTGCAATCCCAGTTTTCCCTTGGCTAGATCTAGATCTAGGACAAGTGATATTAATTCACTCATCTACAATTTCCGTATAGGAAAACTCAGGCTAAAATAATGTTTATCTCAGGGCTGCTGTACATTAATCGTGTATTAAATTAGATAGTATATGTAAAACACTTGCTGGGATAGGAAGCCCACAGAAATGATCTTTATTATTTTGATATATGTAATAGCATTATTATTGATATATATCAGATACTAGACAAGGTTCTTAATAGTAAATAGACATGGCCCCTACATAGACATGTAGGTTTTGGACTGAAAAGACAGGTGGTTAAACAAGCATTGGCCATACAGTTTACTAATTACTTTTCCAGAAAAGAAATAAAATTGTCAGAGTTCCAAAAGTTTCATTGAGTTCAAAAGTCATTTCAAGTTGAGAACTGGTCACATCAGAGGTACATATGTCATGAGGGTCCCAGTCTAAACTCACATTTGCAAATTGTCCTTCCCACCACGGAAACACCTCACCACTCATGGTTGAGAATCATATACCCTAAGAAGTACTGCCATTTGGATAGGTGCTCAGTTTGCCTACATTTCTTTTCCTTAATTGGTTTGCATTGAAAGGTTCTGGTACACCATTTAAGATGCGAAAAGACCACAGGTGTCATCTCCTAACAACCAGATGTGACTGTGAATAGGAAGTTTAGAGGTTTCTCATTCAGGGTTTTCTTCTCCGGAGGACCAAAGTCTTGAAATTGACTAGAAATGCAATTTCTATTTTAGCTTGGAGAGGACATGATGGCATACATTACTTTCAGGATTTCCTGTCTCTGGCAGGTCAACTTGTGACCATGTATGAAGATCACTTATATCAGGTTTGGAAATTAAAGTATTAGATCTGATCATCAAAGGAATGCTTGATTAGGACTAGCCTATGAACCAAGTTGGCTACCGTATGACTAAAACTGTCAAGCCAAAGGGTGGCTAGTATGTAAGGAGTGGTTCCCATAATAAGTTGTCAGTGGAATGCTATATAAGGGGAAAAGCAGAAGCAGCAGTGACTGTAAATGAGATCTATGCAACAGGTGCTTTTCTTGAGAAACTGGTCATGTTACTCAGAATGATGATGACGATGATAAATGTTTGGCTTTTCTTGTCTTTTGGCAATCAGTAGGGATGAGTAATTGGTGCCATCTTCTGAGAGCCCCTGAAATGACATCTGTCCCACCTGTTTTATTAATTTGTGTGTGTGATTTCTTCCTTTTGTTTTGAGTTTTCTAATCTAAAATATACTATGTAGGATGATAAGATATTTGTGAGAAGATATTCTCAGAAAGCTTCAGATCTTTACGTAGTAAGTCTGATTGCAGTGGAGGAAAAGGGGAGGATCCTGCAGCATCGTTCCTGCTTTCTCCATGATGAGCCATGCTGATGCTTTTGGCAAAACACATTATTATCACACTTAATTGCTTTGAAACACAGTTTATTTATAGGTAATTAAGATGCCTTGCATTGATTATTGACTTCGGTTGATAGATAGCTTCTGATATTTTCTTGCTTTGTAAATTTTTTCAAGCCACTAGCAGAGTTCTAAAGAAAGAAGCAGGTTTGTATTCTTACAAATATACTCCTAAGCTACTGTGCCCATTAACATTTCAGTTTATTGAAGTTTTAAATGTTTTCAATGTGAAATTATTCAGTTACCTTGTTGGCCATTTTTCAGCAAAATGGCCATTGCTCCTGCTGACAGGCATGACAGCCAGCCAAGAGGAACTGGGTATAGAGGAGAAGCAAATCTCCCCTCAATATTAAGTGAGGGGAAATTATATAATGAAATACAGCCACAGTTTAAATTCATCCATAGTTCAAGGACCATATCAAGTGCCTCTTCCTCTGTGATGCTTCTGTAATTACTCCAGGCCATGTTGACCACCCCGTCCTCTGGACTTTGAGGGCTCTCAGTTTACTCAGGTATTTAAAATTAAAAGTAAGACATGTTAGTCATTGAATACATGAAAAATATTTTCCCAGAGGGTGAAAACATGCATGTTTTATGTGATGATTTTTTTTTTTTGTAGTCAGCTTCATTACCATTATTAAGAGATCATTGCCTGGATCAGTCCTGACCGAAGCCTTTTAACTGTCATGTAGTAGTAACAGTACTGCAGGAACTTGATGCACTTAAGGACCTCTATGTTCAAATATCTGGAAGTTACTTTCTCTTAATTTAGTAGATCATTTGAACTCAGAAGATAATGGAAGGTTAATTTGGGAGTGGAGGGCAAAAGCTAGATCATACTTTTACCTTTTTTTGTTCCCATATGTCAACCTTCATTTCCTGGGAGGTGTCAAGAAAAGGCTTTGGGAACAGAAGATGAATAGCAGATTTGAGAGCTCACTTCTCAGAGAGGTAATGAAATAATTTCAGTGCAAAACTTCATCAAAGACAGAAAAGCATGTGGGAAGTAGATGGTTTCAGAGACAGGGAATGCATGTGGATGAAAAGTATGAGTAATGGCCCCCTTCAGTCATTCAACATTCAACTAACAAATGCTTTCTAGGTGTCTGGCACTGGTTTTAGGGAGCGCTTGGAGATACAGTAATAAATATGTTAGCCAGGATCGCTGCCCTCAAGGAACTTGTACTCTAGTGAAATAAAACAAGAAAATAAACCATATGACTATAAATAGTGATTGCTGTGGTGGGGGAAACATGAAGACTAAAAAGGGAATAATGAGGAGTAACGTGGGAGTAGAAGTTTCATTTGTATGGGATGGTCAGAGAAGGGCTCTCTGAAATGGTCACCTCTTAGTTGAAACCTAAAGAATAACAACCATCCTGGAATATCTGAAGGAAGAGGGCTCCAAGCAGAGGATTCAGCATATGCAAAAGCCCAAAGGCTGGAGTGATTCTGGTTTGTTCTAGGAGCAGAGAGAAGAAGTGTATGGCTAGAGTTTAGTAAAAAGAAGAAGAGAGTATTGGATGAAATCGTCAGGAGCACAGCATGTAGAATCCTATAAGCCATGACAAGTTGTTGAATTTAATTCCAATTGCAATAAAAAGCCACTGAGATGTTTTCAGCAGAGAAATACTATGACCCTAGATTATATTCAAGAAATTTACTCTAGCTATTGGATAGAATATGGGCTATAGGGAGAAAAGTTTAGAGTTATAATAGTGAAGCATTCATTCAAGGGAATAATGAAAGTGATTTAGACTATAATAGTGGCTGTGAGAATGAAATGAAGTAGTTAGATTTGGACCACTTTTTGGAGATGAAATAGATGGTTATGATAATGTAGAGAGTGAGAGAAAGAACAGAATCACAGATGATTTCCAGGATCCTTGACTGAGCAGCATACTGGATACGTAAGGTGCTCCAAATACCTTCTTGGCCACCCCCCATTGCTTATTCTTGGTTTTTGCTAGCCTTGGTTTCCTGCCTACTGTCCTTCTGGATGAGTGCCCCCATGTCTTCTCTCCATACCATGTCTAGCATAGCTTGAAGTACACACCAGGGGTTCAATTACAACTCCATGAATTTATTTTCTCTACCACCTGGAAAAGAAAATATGATTCAAGAATAATTGTCTTCTATAGAAAAAACATTTTGGTAAAATTTATAGAAACTTTAACTTTGCTGTAAACATGTTTATGCTTCCAAGATTACTTGGAACACTGTTGTTCTGTTTAGTGCCCTTCCATCAAATTTAAAATACAAGTTGTTCACTTTCATTACATACTTAGCTTGCACGAAGATATCTCTTTTTCTTATTATGTGATAACTTCTGTTGTGGCTGTTATTAAATACAAGATAATATTTTAAGAGTTCTATAAATGATTAGCACTTTTTAATAAGAAAAGACATTTTCATGATTACTGTGTATTGTATTTTCCTATACTAATACTTTAAATCCTGGTGACTTTATTTCTACAATTTAGATAAAGAGCCCTCTGGTTGGTTGTTTGTTTTGTTTAGGAATTCCAATTATTTATGCAAGGCTATATGCTCTGTGGATTGTCTACAGCAGTAGGCAAACCTACTTTCAGTCTTCCCTGACATCCAGAATAATCTTTGGTTGTTTATACACTCCTTATGGATGAGTATTAGCAAACGCAAATCATAGCTATTAATACTAAATTACATGCATTAAGTTCTTACTTGCTCCCTGGCACCATGATAAACACGTGTATGTTTTATTTCATTTAATCATAACATAATTATCCCCATTTTACTGATAAAGGCTGAGGCTTAGAAAGGTTAAACATTATGCCTATTATCATCTAGTTGTTCAACCAGAACTGCAGTGAATAAAAATCCACAACTCAAACTCTTGTTTAGATTTTCATCATTTGAAATTCTATGTGCTTTCACCTGCATCTCTTATTTCTTTCCCCATCAATATCAATTCCATTTGTTTTATTATCCGCCTATGTTTTCTTTCTTCTATTTTTGTGTCCAAACCTAGATTTGGTGCTTTACTCCACAGGTGCTTAGAGCTTAGCACAGAGACAGCCTCCTCCATGTTTCAAGGCACTTGTCCCTCATTGCTGTCACCGTCCTCTCTCCTGGATTCACAATTCTGAGCTCTGATAATATTGCCAGCATTTCTTACTTGCCTTCAAATGTCTGTGAATGGAAAACTGCTGTGTGAGTCTGAGGTTTGTACTGGAGGTTTTACAGGTTTCTTGTTATTGCTAGATGAATACTGTAGGTCATTATTATTACTGTAGGTTAATGTTTCTTCATCCTGTTATTTCAATATTTTCCTAGTATGATGGAGAGAGAGGTTGAAAAATCAATCGAATTAGAATTGAAAAGAGACCATGACAAGATGAAAATTGGATAGAAACAAATTGAATGATTTTTTTTTTCCAAGTTGAAGTTCAAGATTAGAGTAAGGGGATATCTCCAGCTTCTCTTAGGAAACAAAAGGTGGGGAATGTCTCACACATATCTATCACATGCCCTTTTCTCACTTTGGTTGCCTACTATGGAATCCTCCATTTCATTCTCAGCAAATTCTCCTCTCAAAATGCTTCCTTATGTGTTCATAGCAGGGACCAAGTTGTTTGTAGTAACATTTCCTACTGCCTCCCTTCATGAAGGTCGCACCTCTTTATATGAAAGTGAGGAGGGGAAGTACCTATATTTTAACCCCTAACTTATTAAATAATGTCCACTAAACTATTCTCTACTATATTTTTAAATTAAGCCTGGATTCCTGGTTTAAAACGTCAGTTCCTCTTTAATGCCTCCAAAACAGCCATATCTTCCGATCTTTTGATTCTCATTGATTATGCCTTTATTCCTTCAGTACAGACTCATAAAGTCCTTTCTTGTTATCAGTTTTCAGACCATCCCTGTGGAAGCTCAAAAATTTTTCTAGAGCCCATCCTAATCAGTTTTCATTTCTATCTGTATTTTTATTATTCATTTCATAAAGACAATTTTCTTCTAAAGCTAGATCCTCTAAATGTACCCTTCATTTAATATTTACCTAATTCCTGAGCAATCCTGCTCCCATAAGAATTTTTCATTTTCCAAACCTATTTTATTTCCCCTCAAAGGAAAGGAAGGACAGAGGTGTCTTGGTCTAGGATTGTACCCTTGCAGAGATGGTGACAGGTAGCCAGATTTATATCATGATGCCAATAATTGTTGAGAAGTTCTTCCAGAACCTGCTTTCTATTTCTATTTTTGTTTGTTTGTTTTTGTTTTTATTTTACTTTTAAGTTCTGGGGTACATGTGCAGATCTTGCAGGACTGTTACATAGGTATACACATGCCATGGTGGTTTGCTGCCTCCATTCCCCCATCACCTACATTAGGTATTTTTCCTAATGTTATCCCTCCCCAATTTCCCCACCCCCTGCTCTCTGTCCTCTTGCCTCCCATCCCCTAACAGACCCCAGTATGTGCTGTTCCCCTCCATGTGTCCATGTGTTCTCATTTTTCAACACCCACTTATGAGTGAGAACATGCACTGTTTGGAATGGCTAAAAAGTTGCATTAGAATCTAATATGAAACTTTACACAAAATAATATACTGTCATTAGTGAAGAGGAATTTAAGGAAGAGACCACAGTCTTCAAGTAATATAAACATTTATCTAACATTTATTGCCTAATTTTTATGTAATAAGTATTTATTGATCGCTAGGTTCTCTGGTAGATATTAAAGATTCTGTTGAGCACACAATAAATAACATCTCCTTGACTTTACATACTAGCTCAGAGGAAGGCCAATTAATCAGTTTATTACAAGGAAATGTGATGTGACCAGATTGGGAAATTACAAAGAAGTATGTAAACTTATAGTAGGGCATTTTATCTAGTCAAGAAGAAATGACATTTCATCAGAAACCCTAAGAATAAATTCTTTCCTAAGAGTTAATCCTATCCTGATGTTAAGCAGAGGAAGTTGAAAAAAAATGTCCCTGACCTCAAAGAACTTACAACACAGGAATCTATATACTTTCTGAGAGATTTTGCTAGAAATAGTTCAAATAACCTAGGAAGAATTTTTTAAACAATAGCTGCTAATTTTGCTCTTAACATTTACCTGAGCTTTGTAAAAACAAAACAAAAGAAAAAAAAAACAAAAAACACCTGTGACCAATCACCATTTTAAACCTCCTGAATTAAAATTTCTAGGTGTAGATCCTGGGAATCTGCATTTTAAAAGCTCCCTGGGTGATTCATATATATACAAATAATTGGGAAAAGTTACGTAAAATATAAACATAGGTTTTCTTAAGAATCACCTGTGGGTATTTTACGCTGGGCGTGGTGACTCATGCCTATCTATAATCCCAGCACTTTGGGAGGCCAAGGTGGGTGGATCACCTGAGGTTAGGAGATCAAGATCAGCCTGGCCAACATGCTGAAACCCCGTCTCTACTAAAAATACAAAAATTAGCCAGGCATGGTGGTATGCACCTGTAGTCCCAGGTATTCAGGAGACTGAGGCAGGAGAATCGCATGAGCCTGGGAGGCAAAAGCTACAGTAAGCCAAGGTCATGCCATTGCACTCCAGCCTGGACAACAGTGGGACCTCATCTCAATTAAAAACAAAGGAATTATCTGCGGGTGTATTATATCTACATATTCTCAAGCTGTACTTGAGAACCTAGAATTTCTAGAATTAAGAGGCCCAGACTCTATTTTTAGGAATCAGCACAGTCAGTGCTGCTTGAGGAGTAGATAGACCACACATGGTAATTGAATACTCTAAAGTTCTACCACAATGTTATCTATTACAGAAGACAACTGTGGACTAGATACTGATTTAAGTTTTAGAGGCAGATTGGATCCAATCACCTGGATGATGCCTTACTTTATGACCACACTTAGCACAAACCATCTCTGATACACAAATGGCAAACAATCCTTTGTTCATAAAAATGTAAATATATGTAGAGCTGTCAATATGTAAGGAGAGAATCACTTTTCCAATTCTATTATTTGTTATTGTAGCACTTCTGGGATCTATGTGGTCATGTCACCAATATATAGCCCTTGCCTTCGAAAAGAGCTGGAGGCAGATTTTATTATAATATCCCCTGGTTCTTTGTGAAGTGTGTAGGCAAAAACGGACAGCTTTCTATAAACCAGCGTTCCGTGTTTCTGAAAAGAGCAGAGTGCACATTGTAACTGCTCCCTGTGCCTCCTTCCAGACAGCCTCTGCTTTGCAGTCAGAAATTTTCCTTCTGTGGTTTCTCATTACGCTTTATGATGAGGTAACCTCCTTAATGTGGCCTGCTGTGCTTTTCAGGACGTACCCCAGCCCACCTCCAGATGCATCCCCACTCTTTCTCTGCTTCATTAACAGTGCCACACCCTTTTCTATTACAAGGCCCCTCCTCCCACGCAATCCCTTCCACCTGGAGGTCTCTGCCACCTCTGCTTGCTTTCACACCAGCCCAGCTAACACTCATCTTTCACATGTCAGCTCAGGAGTCACTTACTAAAGAAGCCTGCCTTGATTCCCGGTCAAGGTCGGTTATTAAACACTATTTCTGTCTTGTAGAGTGCTCTTCTCACTTTTTATTTTACTGGCTTTCATGAGTTTATTTGCCTAATATCACCTTAACTAGATTGAATGCAGGGATTGTGTGTTGGTGTGTGTGTGTTTGTGTGTGTGTGTGTGTGTGTGTGTGTGTGTGTGTGTGTGTTTGCCATATTGCCTAAGCATAGTAGGTGTTCCATAAGTATTTGTTGAAGAAGTGAATGAAGGGTTTAAAACACTCTGAGAACATTAGGTTTGTGATTTCAGTTCACTGAGTGGGTTCATCAAATAATTGTTCAATATTTGCTATGTGCCGAGTCTAGTGATGGGCACCAGGAACTCTAAGAGGGATTAACTGTTTGTAAACTTACTACAACATGCACCCTGAGTTTTAGCCGACTCTCTTACAAGTAGATGCTGTTGGAACACCCATTTGTATACCTGGTAGTCCCTTCTCATCTCCCCGTCTTATCTGCAAGGATCTTAAGCATATTTTACTATATTTCTTCTGTTTCTTCCTCTGTAACTCCTAGGAGGTCTTAATAAAAATATCCAGTTCAGTCCAATTATAGAAAACAAACAAAAACATCAGATA
The DNA here is from genome assembly GCF_009761245.1 of Sapajus apella. Lineage (NCBI taxonomy): Eukaryota > Metazoa > Chordata > Mammalia > Primates > Cebidae > Sapajus > Sapajus apella. The sequence goes on from NW_022436942.1 coordinate 38,054,386, forward strand.
GGCTCTTCATTTACTATATAAAGCCACTTTGATTCTAGATAGTTATAGAATATAAAGGCTAGGAGAAAATATTAGAAGGGTATAAGATTTTCTAATAAGAAAGCTTATAAGATTTTCTTCATATAAGACCAAGATTCTACCATTTCCATTTTGTTAGAAAATAAGCCTTGGGTATTTTTGACAACTTCTAATGAAAAACCAGTTCAAATACTTTTACCAGCAACAACTCTCAATAGTTAGTACCGTTCGTTTTTTCTGAAATTTGACCTGAAACCTACATTCAGACATGATTCCCACTCTTTTCAAATACTTTATACTATTTAGAATAATGTTTAGAATTCTTCCCTTTAACCATTCCTATTTTAGTGCAAATATTTCTTCTCTTTGAAAATGCATTCTAAAACTTTGATATTAAATGTAAGTTAAAAGTTTCAAAGCTAAACTTGCTCTCTAATATAAGCTTAAGCTGCATAGACCTGACTCCAATTTAAATATATTTGTAATATTATCCTTTTAAGTAACAATAAGTAACTGACTTTTTAATTTGCTTTTCCTATTTTTATAGCTGTGCACATCAATTTATACTATATATTATCTCTTTGACAATTTGTTTTATCTGATTCATATTGTTGCTGTCTCTTTCACTTACTACTTTGCTAATGGTTTAAATGGTTTAAACTAGAAGAATCAGAGCCTAAATCGCCAGAAAAATAAAAGTTTATACATTAAATATATTTATCTAAACAAGATATGCAGCCAGAATATACGTGTCTAATGGACCAAACTAAATATAATCGCTACCATTTGCTTAAATGAATCCAAAGTACCTAGTTGTCAAAACAGTTCTGAATTTCAAATGAAAGCAATTTGTTTAAAGGCTTATGTGAAAGACACAGTAATATTCTTATGTCATCATGTTTATCCTTTATATCAATAATCCCCCATGTACGTACCTATTTAATGTATTCTGCAGTTGTTTATTTTTGCCAGGCTAGGTAGGCAAGGATTATCTGCACTTCTTCTAAATGAAAAATCTGAGGTAATAAGGAGAGGTTAAATGACTTTGCCAAGGTCGCACAGTGAGTCTACAGCAGATCTAAGATGAAAACAAAGTGTAATGAGCCATGGTGCCTCCCTTCCTGGAAAATAATTTATCAAGCACTTATCCCAAATCAAGATTAATAGGGTCAGATGATAAGTCTTCCTTCACTGAAACACATTCAACTAATACAATAGAGATCTGTTTTTATGTTACCATTTCTAAATTTTGTGTGTAATGAAACACAAAGACAGTTAAAAACAGAAGTTCTTTCTCTCTAATAATATCAAAGATTTCATATCTTTTCACTATCACAGCATCTGCGTGAGGTAGGTTATGTGTAGTGAATTTATCATACGTATATCCAGATAAAAGCTAAAAGGAAAAATAGGTCCATGGCTCCTCAGTGCTCTGATATCATCCTTGTTTCTAGAATTAAGGCTGCACCTAGTGTGTTTCCATAAGCATTATGCTTTCCTTTGGTTCTTGTTTAAACAGCTGTCCTCAGTGCAACTGCTTTCATACTGGTTGTAATTATATTTCAACAGAAAACCATTGTTGCATTGTTATTTATAATTTGGGGAGGGAAAGCAACTTAAACTACAGAGGTCAGTTTTTCAGAACTAGAATCAGTTAAATTATTTACTAAGGGTGCCAGTGTCAGAAATATTATCCTCTGGTATATTTATACATTTAAAGGGGAAAAACTCAATTATAAAATCCCTGAGCATTAAATGGGTAGCAATGCTTTCTGCTACTTAATTTGAAGTGAATTTTTAAAATTGGTGGAAGCTGTTGCTAATGATGTCATGGGGAAGGCACAGTGATTAAGTTAAGGTACTGTATATGCCCAGGATTTAAATATCTGCATTTAGTCTCCCATTCAGTTTGAAACCACTTAATAAATAAATAACAACAAGGTATAAATTTGGGAAAATTGTAATTTTTTATTTGAAATGTAGTGCAGTATGAGAGATAAAGGCCACTATAAATCCACTCCACTATACACTAACTATGATGACTTTGGACATTTTAAGAGGCAAAACATTGGTCTGTTTAATTGTCTGCTTCTAGATATGGACAAGGGGCTTTTTGTGTTTACATAAATTTTCTTATATTCATCACTTGTTGACCTATTAGAAATCCCTGATGGGAATAGAGAAAAATATTGTGACTCCCTAATATTGCACAAGACTGCCAAAGATGGCTTTAAAAAACAACCTGAAGTCAGCTATCTGATAACTAGGAGCTTCTCTGCTTTATGATATGTAGATACTCCCATTTAAGAAAAATATGACTCCAGATCAGAAGACAGGAATATTAAAAATAATTGTAGTACCTTCATTTTATACTTACTTGGGTACTAGGCATTTATTTTATACCAAGCATTATGCTAAGTGTTAAGCATACCAAAATAATTAATCACAGCCCTTGTCTTCAATGGGTTGTCTAATAAAATAGCCAGCCATGTAAGCAAATAACCACAGTGCAGTGGCAGAGTCTCTAAGTGAGGCACATAGACCAACAAAGAAAAATTAACTAGGATATTTCAAAAAATATAATAGAGATGTTGCTGAAGAGATAATGGTTTAATGGTTTTTCAAAGTATTTTATTTACCAGCAAACTGATGGATGAGGAGGGAGTTGTCAGCAATGTGGCAATGTGTGTGATACAAAATTAGGAAATCTAAAAGGACATGATGCATTGTGGGGAGGGGATGGACTTCAAGATAGTCAGAACATGAAAGAGTTGGGAGCCAAAATTGGAGGAAGAGTTTGGAAATACAAAAAGAGGTTAGGTTAGTAAAGGTCCTGTATGCTCTGCTAAGTAATTTCAGGAAGCAGCTGTTGAAGATTTTTTTTTCCCATTTATTTATTTTATTGCATTTTAGGTTTTGGGGTACATGTGAAGAACATGCAAAATTGTTGCATAGGAACACACGTGGCAGTGTGATTTGCTAACCAGAAAATTGACATGATTAGATTGTACTTTGATAAAATGTCTCTGTTAACAAGGAAATAAATGGATAGGAGTAACGTAAGTCATATAAAGCTAGTAGCAAAGAGTGTAGTATAGAAGCCATGGCAATGATTCAGGCTGAAGGTGAAGAGGTCAGTAGGGGTGGTTTAAAATGGCTGGTTTGAAATAAAATTGCTTGTTTTTTTTAGAAGAGCAGTGTTGCATGGATGGCAATGGATAATGAGGGCAAAGAAGCAGACGAATATTTCTTCCATCAATAACAGGAGATCTAGGTTTAGGGCAAAAGATAATGTTTTTTAAAAGTTTTGCATATTCATTAAAATCTTTCCTCTCGTATGACACAAATTCTAAGTGAGAACCAACTGCCAAGAAAAGAAAGAGCTGCTAGAAATGGATTTCCCTTGGTTGGATGGGCCAAACCTAAGTCCTATAAAGTCCTAAAGAAAAACAACTGACATTTGGTGGTGGAGACTTTCTTTCTTTTTTTTTAAATTGTTCTTTAGGTTCTGGGGTACATGTGCAGATCATACAAGATTGTTGCATAGGTACATACATGGCAATGTGGTTTGCTGCCTCCATCCCCCATCACCTACATCTGGAATTTTTCCCCATGTTATCCCTCCCCAACCCACCCCCCACTGTCCCTCCCTTGGCCCCACCAAACAGACCCCAGTGTGTGATGCTTCCCTCCGGTGTCCATGTGTTCTCATTGTTCAACACCCGCCTATGAGTGAGAACATGCAGTGTTTGTTTTTCTGTTCTTGTGTCAGTTTACTGAGAATTATGGTTTCCAGATTCATCCATGTCCCTACAAAGAACACAAACTCATCAATTTTATGGCTGCATAGTATTCCATGGTGTATATGTGCCACATTTTCCTTGTCCAGTCTATAGTCGATGGGTATTTGGTTTGGTTCCAGGTCTTTGCTATCGTAAATAGTGCTGCTATGAACATACGTGTGCATGTGTCTTTATAATAGAATGATTTATAATCCTTTGGGTATATAACCAGTAGTGGTATTGCTGGGTCAAATGGAATTTCTATTTCTAGGTCCTTAAGGAAGCACCACACTGTCTTCCACAATGGTTGAACTAGTTTACACTCCCACCAACAGTGTAAAAGTGTTCCTGTTTCTCCACATCCTCTCCAGCATCTGTTGTCTCCAGATTTTTTAATGATCGCCATTCTAACTGGTGTGAGGTGGTATCTCAATGTGGTTTTGATTTGCATTTCTCTAATAATCAGTGATGATGAGCAATTTTTCATATGTTTGTTAGCCTCATATATGTCTTCTTTTGAAAAGTGTCTGTTCATATCCTTCACCCACTTTTGGATGGGTTGGTTTGTTTTTCTCTTGTAAATCTGTTTTAGTTCTTTGTAGGTTCTGAATATTAGCCCTTTGTCAAAATTTTTTCCCAATCTGTTGGTTGCCGATTCACTCTGATGATTGTTCCTTTTGCTGTACAGAAGCTCTGGAATTTAATTAGATCCCATTTGTCTATTTTGGCTTTTGTTGCCAATGCTTTTGGTGTTTTAGTCATGAAGTCCTTGCCTATGCCTATGTCCTGAATGGTTTTGCCTAGGTTTCCTTCTGGGGTTTTTATGGTGTTAGGTCTTATGTTTAAGTCTTTAATCCATCTGGCATCAATTTTAGCATAAGGTGTCAGAAAGGGTTCCAGTTTCTGCTTTCTGCACACTGCTAGCCAGTTTTCCCAACACCATTTAGTAAATAGGGAATCCTTTCCCCATTGCTTGTTTTTGTCAGGTTTGTCAAAGATAAGATGGATGTAGGTGTGTGGTGTTGCCTCCTGAGCCTCTGTTCTGTTCCATTGGTCTGTATCTCTGTTTTGGTACGAGTACCATGCTCTTTTGATTACTGTAGCCTTGTAGTATAGTTTGAAGTCAGGTAGTGTGATGCCTCCAGCTTTGTTCTTTTTGCTTAGGATTGTCTTGACTATGTGGGCTCTCTTTTGGTTCCACATGAAGTTTAAGGTGTTTTTTTCCATTTCTGTGAAGAAGGTCATTGGTAGCTTGATGGAGATAGCATTGAATCTATAAATTACTTTGGGCAGTATGGCCATTTTCATGATATTGATTCTTCCTAACCATGAGCATGGAATGTTTCTCCATCTGTTTGTGTCCTCTCTTATTTCCTTGAGCAGTGATTTGTAGTTCTCCTTGAAGAGGTCCTTTACATCCCTTGTTAGTTGTATTCCTAGGTATTTTATTGTCTTTGTAGCAATTGTGAATGGGAGTTTGCTCATGATTTGGCTCTCTGTTAGTTGTTATTGGGGGTGGAGTCTTTCCAGAGTTGGGCAGCAGGACATTCCTGGAAGAAAAGTTGTTCCTCATGGGTATCTTTATTTAGCTTCAATAAGCATAGAGACTGGATTCTTTGAGAGTTAAAGAGTTTCCTTCTAATAATTTGGGAAAGACATATGTTAATCCCAGTTCCATGAATTACTAGTTATAAAACTTTGTATAAGTCACTTTGATTCTGAAACTCAATTGTATTATGCTTAAAATGGGGGAATAATATTTGTCTCATAATTATTTCTAAAATTAAATGAAATACAATAAGGTATTTTGTATTCTGCTTAGCACATATGTACTTTGTAAATGGCAGCTATTTGTCAAATTCCTATTGAAAGTAGTACACATGTCCATTAAATTAAGGAGTTGCCAAACCTCAGTTTTATATTTCTTTATATCTTGGTTCTCTTTTTATTCAATCAACATGCAGTTTTTGAGCTCTTGTCCTGTATGAAGGGGTCACAGATTTCCTGGCTATGGTCTGAAAATCTAATGGACAGAGAGAAATATTGTCAAATAAAGACAATACAATGTGATTTCACAGTCTACAAATATACATGAATAATATTTCATTCATGAGTATTCTATTAATGTCCTTCTTAAAATAACTTAATTTGGGGATTTTTCCTTAGAACTTTGCAAAAATTTGAAGCCACATTAAGTTACCCATGAGGTAACTAGTTTGAATTACTATCAGAATTTCCAGGGTTATTTTGCAAAACCTATAGATGATGTAACTACATAAACCAATCTACACAGTGATAATATCGTGATAATAATCATAACGAGGGTAAAAGTTAATGCAAACATAATAATTCAGAGTGCCTACCGAGCACAGTTACTATCTATACAGATGTAATGATCAAGAATAATCAACATGACAGACATTTTATCCATGATTCATCTGCCTAGTTGGTATTATGTTAGTTACTTTTAACTTTGGTGGGCAAAATGACATTGGGCTGGGAGGAAATAGAATTAGAGAATCAACCTACAGTTTTATGTTTCTCCGGCATGAAAGGAGTTTAGTAAATAAATAAACTTTATTTATTTATTTACTGAATAAACCTTATTTATTTATTCACTAAACTCCTTTCATGCCGGAGAACATAAAACTGCTGGCTAGAGAAACCAGGAGTAGAATCTGTAAGTGAAGCAAAACAAATTCTAATCAATTCTTGTTATAGTATTAAAATGCTTTCATTTTCATAACCCATTTAACAAGTAGATGTTTCCTATGATGCAAAAATACATTTTTTTCTTTCCACACCTCTGCAAATTGCTTTTGTGTGATATACTGCACCACAGGACACTTATCCAGAGAGCTAATGTAAAAACCTCATTTTGAGAAACAATAGTAGTGTCAATTTATATGTCAAGAGAATGAATACTGCATTCCAAATTGATGTAGGATCTGACATTTCAAATCCAAAACAAATTATTTGGAAGACCCACTATCTTTTTCCCTGATCTCTGTATTAACAGCTTTTGTGACCTTAAATGCAAATGAAGTACAATACTAAAGATGTTCTTCATCAGTATGAATTAGAAGTTCCTTAATGTATGTTTCTGTGATCATCAGTTTATTTTCCAACATTTTCTTTTTTCTCCCTAAATCAGTTTAACCAGCAGCATGTTGTGAATGTGACTCATGTCATCTGTGCCTGTGGTTAACATTATGTTGCAGCAACAAGCCCACCTGACAGATTTTTTGAGCCTAGGAAGTTGTCCATTTCAATTAACAGGATGCCCAGGACATTTCCCTGGCAGAATAATCAAAGTGCACACTGGTTCTCCTTCTCTCTGAAAAAGAAGAAAATATTATGTACTATTAGCATAAAGTCAACTTTCTATTTTTTTTAAGCCCAATCTTAGCAGGAAACCAATATAAATAATGAAAAATAATATGTATGTGCTAAAACTTAAAGAAGTGTGATTTCTTTATTCCCTGCAGCATAGTATACATGCCAGGCATTCCTTTCCTAATTCTGTCTCTCCTGTAGAAAAATAGATGGGTACATCTATGAATTTATATTGCTGCTATTGCCTGCTGTTCCCTGTCCATTGCAATAGGTCTGGATTTTCTGTGCTATGGAAAGTAAGTACTTTGAAGAAAATACATCATCCTAATGTTTAAATATTGTTTACTCTGTGAACTCTTTGAAGAAACCTGCAGTGTTTAATTCCTAGGCCAGTGCTAAGCAAGGCTACCTAATGGGTGGCAAAGTAAAAACACAGTGTGATGATGACTACAAATGGCTTCATGAAGAATTGATGCAGCTTCTCAATAATACTTTAATGATATAGAAAACTCTGACATTGTCTCACATTTAGTCGACACTGGTCTAAACTTTTAATAAAATTGCATCGTAAACCATAACACTTTAAGTCCAACTCAATTTCTCTATGTTCTATTCTTGATTTTTATTAATTTTTTTTTTAAACCTAATCAAATAAGGGAACAAAAAAAAAAAAGAAAAGAAAAAAGAAAAAGAAACTGAAGCAAAGCTCCATTCAGCTATTAAAACATCCTTCCAAATGTATGCAGGCACTCCTTAGATATACCATTTTGTATGGTTGAGCTTCACAAACTCATCTCTGCAGCAGGCTGCACATTTGGCTAGGAGACAACTGAGTTATAAAATTGGTTTTGGACCATTGAGAAAAGAAATGGAGCTAAAGGACAGAGATTCTATCGTGAGCCCCGTAAAGTAGGAACTATTTCTTCTGGTAAATTTCTCCTCTAATATTGGTTTATTTTCTTTTATACGAAGGCTGATCATTATCAAGTTACCCACCCTGTTTCTCCATGCACAGCGATCCTCTATTAAAATTGTGCATATATAGTAGAGATGAGATGAGCCTAAAATAATGCAAATATCTCCTTTCTTTAAAAAAATCAGTTATTACTAAAAATAGTATGATAGCATTAAACAATTGATAAATTATAGCGTTAGGAAAAATAATTATAAAGAAAAAGAACCATAACATCATACAATTTGGGACCTGAAAGGATGATCAGTTAACCCCTCCAAAAAATATTTTAAAGATGAAAACTGCTGTGCACAAATGTCAGTTTGCACCAAATCAGAAAGCTAGCTAGCATTGGAAGAACAGAAGTTTAGAAAATTTATAATACCCAAACCTAGGCTTTTTAAGAAAATAATTTACTGTAATTCTTTTTATTTTATTTTTAAAAGAATTGAATTTTGTCTAAGTAGAAAATTTAACTCACCCATTAACATTTTTATTCTGTTGCCAAAATAAATGTACTTTTTAATATTTGAATGCCCCTTTTATTTTTTCAAAGCATCTTCAAATCTATTATTTTTGTCATCATAGCTATTCTGTAAGGTGGCTATAAAAATTTCTGATTTACTTTTTCCCACTGAGGACACTGAAAAACAGAGAGATAAACTATAACACTTCCAAGTTCGCAAATCAATGTCATTACAGACATTGACTATATAATTATGAGTGCCAGTGAATTTGCAGAAGAAAAAAAAAAGAGGAAACTCACTTTCACTGAATACAAAGTTATTTATACTAAAAACTATTAAGAGAAGTTTTATATTTATTATTTAATTATCTGTGGAGAAGCATTATCTCAATTTCCTAAACAACAGACTGAGTCTCTTAGACAGGGTAAGTAATTCAACTGAGGCTTTAGAGCTATTTAGAGGCAAAGGTGGGATTCAAACTCAGGATTGTCACTCCAAAACAAGTGCATGGTCCACTACATGAGTGGCTCTCAAAGTATGATCTGGGTACCTGTAGACCCCAAAATCTTTTTAAGGAAGATTCTGATATTAAAACTATTTTCATAATAATGCCATTTAAAATCTTATTCTCAGACATGGATGAAACTGGAAACCGACATTCTCAGCAAACTGACACAAGAACAGAAAACCAAACACCACATGCTCTCCCTCATAAGTGGGTGTTGAAAAATGAGAACACATGGATGCAGAGAAGGGAACATTTACACACCAGGGCCTGGCAGGTAGGGGGCTAGGGGATGAATAGCAGGGGGTGGGGGGATTGGGGAGGGATAGCATTAGAAGAAATACCTAATGTAGATTGCAGGGCAATGGATGCAGCAAATCACCACCATGGCATGTGTATACCAATGTAATAAACCTGCACAATCTGCACATGTACCCCAGACTTAAAGTATAATATATAAAGTAAAAAAAAATAATAAAATAAAATCTCACTCTCTAACAATTGTACACTGGAATTTTCTAGAGATTACTTGCAGCTGCTTGACTGACGAAGCAAAATCCAGCTGTTTTCTCTTAAATCAGACATTTAACAAGATTTGCAAATATGTAAAATAATGTCATGCTTCTCATTTGTTTTTGTTTTGGAAAATTATTTTTAAATATATTATGTTATAGGTTAATTGTTTATTTCAAAATAAATTAACTATAGTTTATCTTTTTTTACTTTTAATATCTAGTAGGTTATATATCTGTAGATGCAGCTCACATGCATAAAAGCTCTCTTGCATCCTTAATTTTTAAGAGTACAAAACAGTTCTGATACAAAAAAATACTTTGAGAACCACTATACTAAATTAAGCTTCTTTACTGAGTAAAATTGGAAGCTACAATTACAGCAAAACAACCAAGGATCTAGTTTTCAAAAGACAAGCAAATATTTGTGTACCTTAGTTTTAGTGTTAGAAATGACCTTTAGATAAAATCTTGCTTCCATGCTGTGTTTCCATATAATTTATCCTAGAAATAAATCAGTAATTATTGTTCGTTGCTTGGAGGTCATGAGTTATGAATTGTCACTGTAACCAGGTATTTCAATCTGACCTTTTGACTTAAAAGGTCTAAAAAGCCAAAGAGGAAAAGATGGGTGATAACACTTGCACATTCCAAAGTGAGGGGCTAGAGTCTCCATAGAGCTTTCAAAGGCAGCTTTAAAAATTAGTTTGACAACACTGCTTCTACCTGAATAATATAAAAGAGTTGAAGTAGGAAAAGACAGATTGTTGGAAATTAAATACTTTATTTGGATGTAGCTGTCACTGTGCTCTGAATCTTCATGGGGGAAGGAAGAAAAAGCTTCTCTCTCCCACAAAACCTGAGGAATGGGGCTTTAGAGAGTCCATCTGGAGATTCTCAGCTGTAACACATGATGTTTCTGGTGCTCCACTGCAGATATCTGACCCACGGCAGGAAAAGTCAAAGATGGGATATTGTGGCTGGGTCAGCCCTCAAATGAAGGAACATGTATTGGAGGCTTCATTGAGAGTAATCTGTACTTACAGAGACTGACAGCCAAGAATGATGTTTCCTCTGGAACCAGATATTGAGGAACTAGCCTGTAGCCATTGCTCTTAGTAACTTTTTATTTTTTATTATATATTTTATAAGTGATAATATTATGTTCATTATGATTACATAATTATATTGCATTTTTCATGCCTGCAGAAGAGTTACAAGTATAAAAAATTCCCATATACTCTTTACCAAGCTTCATCAATTGTTTCTGTTATCTCACTTGCTTTATTATTCCATCCATCAATCTCTCTCTCTCTCTCTCTCTCTCTGTCTCTTTCTCCATGCACATTCATCACACATACACTTTTGTTTTCTGAACCATTCACCTATAGATTAGATACATCATACCTCTTTACTCCTAAACACTGAAGTGTGTACTTCCTAAGAATAAGCACATTTTCTAATATAACCACAGTACAGTGGTCAACATCAGGAAATTTCACATTGATGCAATAGGATTACCTAACATAGAGCTGGAGTTGTTTTAAATTCTTCCCAAGACTGCCTGGAAGGGCATCCTAACCTCACAGAGGGAGAGAACTGCTATTTTTCCCAAAGCTTGAAGGAGGAAGTGTGAAGGGCAAACAGACGAAAATGCATAGTGTTCTAACTCAGTCTTGAGTGTGTAGCAGCAATTCTAGGAAACTGGGGCTGGAAATAGAACAGACTCATTTACCAAAGGACAGTTCAAAGACATATTTGCTGGGTAATGGGATTGAGAGAGGTGCGTGGTCAGCAAGCAGCAAGGCAAACTCAAGGATGGGTTGGAGAGCACCTACCCCAAGCTCCTGTTTGTGCCTATTGACTAATGTCAGAATTGGTGATAGAACCCAGGATTGTGCTGCTTCAAAAAGTAAAGCACTTTTGTGCTCAGCTGCCAAGATTAGCTACTATATTATTATTCAAATTCAGAATTTTGCTTGACAGTATGTTAATATAATGTGTAATGTATTTTACCATTCTAGGGCCATAAACTCATTTATTCATTTAATAACCAAATATTAACTGAAGGCCTACATGGTAAAGATTCCTGAGCAGTTTGTTCAACATTCATTCATTCAACAAATATTTACAGATAAGAATAATGTACCAGATTTTCTAATTGCTAGGAAAACAGTTTTTCACTAAATGGGCAAGATCCCTACTCTCCCCTGGAAACTACTTTCTAAGGTACATTCTGTCATCCTTGTTGAATTTAGCAGTGTCATTACTGTAGGGGGATGCCGAAATGATGTTTTGCTATATCTGGCATTCTATGGTTTTTATTCTGCAGTTATTAAGGAAAGATTTGGATTGGGGAATAATGCTAAAGAAAATTTTGATCTTGCTTTGTTCCTCTGAATGATCTAGTATCTTCTTAAAGTCCTATTTATTGGCTGCATATTTTTTTATTTTTAAATAGTTCCAGGATAGTAGGTACTTTGTGCTGCATTTATTGTGACCTTTGATAGCCTATGGCAAAGCAGAACACTCTTATTTAAAATGTGCTTATAGGATGCTTCTTTAGGCAAATAAAATTTATACATTATTGAGCAAGAGCTCACAGATTAATCCATTATTGTTAATGGATTAATTATTGTGAATACCAAGTCCCAGAGTTGATTTTATATCCAAACTTTCATGTGTGTTTTTAATATTTAAGCAGTTATGATTCGTCTACAAGTATTTTGACATGCTACGTATATTAAACACTCAAGCCCGAATTCAGAGTAATTTTCCTTTGGAGGCAAAAAAATATTATCTGAACCATCATTTAGTTTTACTTCAATGTGAATTATGAGCATCATCAACATGATTCCATTTCCTCTAAGTTGACTTTAAGACTTTTAAACTCAAAGCCAAAGCTATAATGACATTTGGTTATTGAGCTTTATAGAAGCATTGGGAAGCCTGGAAATGATGCTTAAATTATATTGAATCTTGATATTTCTAGTAGCCATTTTTTAAATCATGAGAAACTAAGTTTAGTAGCTTGCTTTGGGGGTATTGTTTCTAGACACACAAATCCAGAGAAAAGTACACTGTGTCAGATTTCTGGCTATTACACATTGTAGAATAAAAACATGATCGATAGCTTAGGCGTACACACACATATAATACATATGCATATAGGTGATATATATATGTATATTTGTTTTATATATATTTCTTCTATACATATGTATATATGCTCTGTATTTTGTTCTGCAATATAGGTAAAGTATGCATATATATATATATATATATATATATGTTTATGTATGTGTGCATAATAGTTATTAAGTGGTAGCACGTTATAAAGCCTGTTTGACTCTAGAGCTTTTTTAAAAAATTACCAGGCATTGTAACTGTATAAGTGACCTTTTCAGAAGGTTGGTAATATTGACAACCTCGTTGGGAAGTGTGTTTTGATTTTACTAAATAAAAGTAGATTATGTTTATATATGAATGTGTAACTAAAGTGAATCTTTTCCTTGGTGCTACATATAAGGTACTGAAAATAGCTTTTTTCAAAGATCCTTGAAATCCAAATGCCTTTGGCATAATATTATGATAAAGCATTGTGCTTTAAACCCTGATTTGTTAATTTTATGCATGATTTATTTGAATTTTATATAATTTTTAAGGGAAATATTACTATTCAAGTGTTTTAAATCGCTTTCTTTTATAATTCTAAGTTAACAAATTGCTTACAGCAGTTAATAGTTCTAGTCAAACACTTTAAAGATAGAAGAAAAGTATTAATTTGTTGGGCATAGAAATTATATCTGTTCCATAAACATGTTCCAAGTACAGGACACAGAGTTATTATTGCTTCTTGATCAAGGAGGAGTTCCTGTCCTAGTTATAGAAATGAAGAAGTAAAGATTCAAGAACTAGTTGCATTATCTGATGTGTAATGGATTTATATATTGAACATTGGGAAAAAATGCTCATTCTTATCCATTTGATGTGTTCTTTCTTGATAAGAAAATGCCTTTATGAAGTTTAAAAAGGCAAAAAGTTATAATAAACAAAACAGTATGCTTTTATGTTATTGGAATCACATGGTTTATTTATTTATTGGTTTTTAGGCATAAGAATATATTTAAAGCTAATTGAAAATCCACACAGAACTGCATACTAACTTGGTCCTTTTATACCTTTTAATACACCACTTGAATTTATTTCAACAATAATCTGATCTTAGCATTTGGAAAATACTTAATATTTTTTAATGTTTAATTGACACAGATTATATATATTTGAGATGTACAATGTTATTATTTCATATATGTTTACCTCGTATAATAATTACCACAATGAAATTAATGAGCACATCCATCACTACCCATGTCGTACCTCACCTTTAGAACTCATTTATCTTATAACTGAAAGTTTGTACCCTTTAACCAACAACTCCTCGTTTCCCTCACCCCCAGCCCCTGGTAATCACTTTTCTAGTCTCTGTTTGCATTCGTTCAAATTTTTTAGGTTTCACATAGAAGTGAGATCAAACAGCATTTTTCTTTCTGTATCTGGCTTATTTAGCATAATGTCTTTGAGGTTAATCCATGTTGTTGCAAATGGCAGGATTTCCTTCAATTTTTGTGGTTATTCTTTATATATATATATTTATACATATAGAAATTATATTAATGAACACATCCATCACCACCCGTATATATATATTCTGATATATAAATATATATATGATAGATCAATCATATATATATCAGTATCAGAATATATGATATATATATTCTGCATTATTAAATAATTGCAGCGTTATTCACAATAGCTATGATATGGAAACAACCTAAGTGTCCATTCTGCTGCCTCAAGCAGTATACATAGCATATATATACATGTATATATATATACACATACTATGTGTATATATATATACACATATATAGTATGTGTATACTATATATATAGTATGTGTATAGTACATATATGTATATATATAGTATGTATATATATACTATGTGTATGTATATATATAGTATGTATACATGTATATATATACTATATATATAGTATATATAGTATGTATATACTGTATGTATGTATATATATAGTATGTATACTGTATATATGTAGTATACATATAGTATGTATACTGAGGCAGCAGAGAGGCAGTATACATTTTATATATATATGTATATCAGTTTATATGTATATCAATATATATACTGATATGTATATCACATTTTCTTTGTCCATTCACTATCAATGAACACTTAGGTTGTTTCTGAATCTTAGCTATTGTGAATAATGCTGCAAGAAAGATGAAGGTGTGGGTGCTGGGCATGGGTGTTCACGCCTGTAATCCCAGCACTTTGGGAGGCCAAGGCGGGCAGATCACAAGGTCAAGAGATGGAAACCATCCTGGCCAACACAGTGAAACCCCGTCTCTACTAAAAATAGAAAAAAATTAGCTGGGCATGGTGGTGCGCACCTGTGATCCCAGCTACTCAGAAGGCTGAGACGGAAGAATCACTTGAACCCAGGAGGTGGAGGTTGCAATGAGCTGAGATTGCACCACTGCACCCCAGCCTGGCGACAGAGCAAGAGTCCGTCAAAAAAAAGAAAGAAAGAAAGAAAGAGAGAAAGAAAGAGAGAAAGAAGGAGAGAAAGAAGGAAAGAAGGAGAGAGAGAAAGAGAAAGAAAAGAGAGAGAGAAAGAGAAAGAAAAGAGAGAGAGAGAGAAAGAGAGAGAGAAAGAAAAGAAAGAGAAAGAAAGAAAGGAAAGAAAGAAAGAAAGAAAGAAA